>NW_026691203.1:0-293472 GCF_020826845.1 Diceros bicornis minor | reverse complement strand
GGAAACTGAGTCTCCCCACACAATAGCAGAGATTCTCATCTTGCATCCTCTCCTGAGCTAATGACAAAGGTGGATGTCCCGGGTGGGTGGGCCTGTGGAATGGGAGAGGGGGAGGAAGTCTATTGTCATGCAGAGGGACATGGAAAGACTTGTCTGAAGCTTATCCCCTGCACTGGGGTCAGGTCGGGAAGGGACGGCACAGAGGTGAGCAGGAACCCACCGGCCTCTCTGTTGTGGGGCTGGCCCCGGGGTAGGCGTGGGGGTGATGGCTGGAAGTGGGATGGCGCGTGAGTTGGCACCAGCCAGCGGTGGAGGCAGAGACTCAGAGGTCAGGGATCTCTCTCTCTCTGTCTCTGTCTTTCTCTCTCTCCCTCAGGGAGCTGAGGAGAGTAAGGTGGCGCCCCCCTGCCGACCTCGCCTACCTCTCCATGGGCCCTTCTTTCTCTGGCCGCTCCGGGAGCCCTGCGGGCTTGGGTTCAACCCCCCACACACCGCACAGGCCAAGGGCGCATGCGCGACCGCCAGGGCCTAGGGCTGGCCTCGGGGGGCGGGGGGGTCCTCAGTGAAGGCCCCGCCCTCCCTCCAGGCTCTGACCCAGCTGCAGCTCTTCCATCGCCGCCCTTCTGGACTCGGCTTCAGCTGTCTCCCTCCCCTCCCCCACTCCCACTCAGCTTGCAGGCCGCTTCCCTGCCTTGAAAGCATGGCTCTGGCCCTGAGGGCCACAGACCTACTGGGCTTCAAGCTCAAGGCTCTGCCTGGGCCTGCTGCTTCGGCCAGGGGCTCATTTTTTCCTGGAAAGACAAAGCCATGGCCTCACCCCACGCCTGCACTTTGCCACGGCAGGCAGCCCAGATGTAGGAAAGGCTCTGTGGAGTCAGAAGTGCCGAGACAGGCAGATGGCACCAGAGGGTTTGGGGGCCAGGGCGCAACTGGGCTAGCCCCTCCTCCCGGGAGTCGGGGAGGCCCGGCCTTCCTAGTGCCCGGGCCACGGCTCCGGGGAGAAACCCGCCATGGAGGGCACGCGGGAGGCCCTCTGCCTGAGGTGGCAGGTGTCACGCCAGGGCCACTGCAAGCCTGGCTCGGCTTGCCTGCTTTCTCCAAAGGAGGCTGGCCGACCAGCCGAACCTGGCACCTGGGCCAGGCCCCTTCCAAGGGGACGAGTTCCAGAGGCTAGAGCCCTGGGGGCGGCTGCCAAGTCTCCTGGGGCGTGTGCTGGGCCCCCGTCAGAGGAGGAAGCAGCCTGCTAAACGGTGTGCCAGGCCTGAGATCTGGAGGCCTCCCACAGCCGGGTCCCTGTCCTGCCCAGGCCCCCCGAGGGAGGACGATGGTCGGGCAGTGGCGAGCGGGGTGGGGCTGGCGCCGAGCCTGCCCTTGGATGCCCCGGGGAAGGGCGCCGGGGGATGGGCTGCCCCTGGCCAGGTCTGAGGGACCGACCCAGCTCGGGGCTGTCGGGGGGCAGAGAGAGAACCCCCCTCCGCCCTTTCCCTTCAGGTTCTTAGGGCTGGCCAAATCCTTCCCAAGACAGCTTGTCTGGAGAAAATCAGACCCAGCTGAAGAACATGTGTCCATGGGGGAATCCCGGGAAACTGAGTCTCCCCACACAATAGCAGAGATTCTCATCTTGCATCCTCTCCTGAGCTAATGACAAAGGTGGATGTCCCGGGTGGGTGGGCCTGTGGAATGGGAGAGGGGAGGAAGTCTATTGTCATGCAGAGGGACATGGAAAGACTTGTCTGAAGCTTATCCCCTGCACCTGGGTCAGGTCGGGAAGGGACGGCACAGAGGTGAGCAGGAACCCAACGGCCTCTCTGTTGTGGGGCTGGCCCCGGGGTAGGCGTGGGGGTGATGGCTGGAAGTGGGATGGCGCGTGAGTTGGCACCAGCCAGCGGTGGAGGCAGAGACTCAGAGGTCAGGGATCTCTCTCTCTCTGTCTCTGTCTTTCTCTCTCTCCCTCAGGGAGCTGAGGAGAGTAAGGTGGCGCCCCCTGCCCACCTCGCCTACCTCTCCATGGGCCCTTCTTTCTCTGGCCGCTCCGGGAGCCCTGCGGGCTTGGGTTCAACCCCCCACACACCGCACAGGCCAAGGGCGCATGCGCGACCGCCGGGGCCTAGGGCTGGCCTCGGGGGGCGGGGGGGTCCTCAGTGAAGTCCCCGCCCTCCCTCCAGGCTCTGACCCAGCTGCAGCTCTTCCATCGCCGCCCTTCTGGACTCGGCTTCAGCTGTCTCCCTCCCCTCCCCCACTCCCACTCAGCTTGCAGGCCGCTTCCCTGCCTTGAAAGCATGGCTCTGGCCCTGAGGGCCACAGACCTACTGGGCTTCAAGCTCAAGGCTCTGCCTGGGCCTGCTGCTTCGGCCAGGGGCTCATTTTTTCCTGGAAAGACAAAGCCATGGCCTCACCCCACGCCCGCACTTTGCCACGGCAGGCAGCCCAGATGTAGGAAAGGCTCTGTGGAGTCAGAAGTGCCGAGACAGGCAGATGGCACCAGAGGGTTTGGGGGCCAGGGCGCAACTGGGCTAGCTCCTCCTCCCGGGAGTCGGGGAGGCCCGGCCTTCCTAGTGCCCAGGCCACGGCTCCGGGGAGAAACCCGCCATGGAGGGCACGCGGGAGGCCCTCTGCCTGAGGTGGCAGGTGTCACGCCAGGGCCACTGCAAGCCTGGCTCGGCTTGCCTGCTTTCTCCAAAGGAGGCTGGCCGACCAGCCGAACCTGGCACCTGGGCCAGGCCCCTTCCAAGGGGACGAGTTCCAGAGGCTAGAGCCCTGGGGGCGGCTGCCAAGTCTCCTGGGGCGTGTGCTGGGCCCCCGTCAGAGGAGGAAGCAGCCTGCTAAACGGTGTGCCAGGCCTGAGATCTGGAGGCCTCCCACAGCCGGGTCCCTGTCCTGCCCAGGCCCCCCGAGGGAGGACGATGGTCGGGCAGTGGCGAGCGGGGTGGGGCTGGCGCCGAGCCTGCCCTTGGATGCCCCGGGGAAGGGCGCCGGGGGATGGGCTGCCCCTGGCCAGGTCTGAGGGACCGACCCAGCTCGGGGCTGTCGGGGGCAGAGAGAGAACCCCCCTCCGCCCTTTCCCTTCAGGTTCTTAGGGCTGGCCAAATCCTTCCCAAGACAGCTTGTCTGGAGAAAATCAGACCCAGCTGAAGAACATGTGTCCATGGGGGAAACCCGGGAAACTGAGTCTCCCCACACAATAGCAGAGATTCTCATCTTGCATCCTCTCCTGAGCTAATGACAAAGGTGGATGTCCCGGGTGGGTGGGCCTGTGGAATGGGAGAGGGGAGGAAGTCTATTGTCATGCAGAGGGACATGGAAAGACTTGTCTGAAGCTTATCCCCTGCACTGGGGTCAGGTCGGGAAGGGACGGCACAGAGGTGAGCAGGAACCCACCGGCCTCTCTGTTGTGGGGCTGGCCCCGGGGCAGGCGTGGGGGTGATGGCTGGAAGTGGGATGGCGCGTGAGTTGGCACCAGCCAGCGGTGGAGGCAGAGACTCAGAGGTCAGGGATCTCTCTCTCTCTGTCTCTGTCTCTCTCTCTCTCCCTCAGGGAGCTGAGGAGAGTAAGGTGGCGCCCCCTGCCCACCTCGCCTACCTCTCCATGGGCCCTTCTTTCTCTGGCCGCTCCGGGAGCCCTGCGGGCTTGGGTTCAACCCCCCACACACCGCACAGGCCAAGGGCGCATGCGCGACCGCCGGGGCCTAGGGCTGGCCTCGGGGGGGCGGGGGGTCCTCAGTGAAGTCCCCGCCCTCCCTCCAGGCTCTGACCCAGCTGCAGCTCTTCCATCGCCGCCCTTCTGGACTCGGCTTCAGCTGTCTCCCTCCCCTCCCCCACTCCCACTCAGCTTGCAGGCCGCTTCCCTGCCTTGAAAGCATGGCTCTGGCCCTGAGGGCCACAGACCTACTGGGCTTCAAGCTCAAGGCTCTGCCTGGGCCTGCTGCTTCGGCCAGGGGCTCATTTTTTCCTGGAAAGACAAAGCCATGGCCTCACCCCACGCCTGCACTTTGCCACGGCAGGCAGCCCAGATGTAGGAAAGGCTCTGTGGAGTCAGAAGTGCCGAGACAGGCAGATGGCACCAGAGGGTTTGGGGGCCAGGGCGCAACTGGGCTAGCCCCTCCTCCCGGGAGTCGGGGAGGCCCGGCCTTCCTAGTGCCCAGGCCACGGCTCCGGGGAGAAACCCGCCATGGAGGGCACGCGGGAGGCCCTCTGCCTGAGGTGGCAGGTGTCACGCCAGGGCCACTGCAAGCCTGGCTCGGCTTGCCTGCTTTCTCCAAAGGAGGCTGGCCGACCAGCCGAACCTGGCACCTGGGCCAGGCCCCTTCCAAGGGGACGAGTTCCAGAGGCTAGAGCCCTGGGGGCGGCTGCCAAGTCTCCTGGGGCGTGTGCTGGGCCCCCGTCAGAGGAGGAAGCAGCCTGCTAAACGGTGTGCCAGGCCTGAGATCTGGAGGCCTCCCACAGCCGGGTCCCTGTCCTGCCCAGGCCCCCCGAGGGAGGACGATGGTCGGGCAGTGGCGAGCGGGGTGGGGCTGGCGCCGAGCCTGCCCTTGGATGCCCCGGGGAAGGGCGCCGGGGGATGGGCTGCCCCTGGCCAGGTCTGAGGGACCGACCCAGCTCGGGGCTGTCGGGGGCAGAGAGAGAACCCCCCTCCGCCCTTTCCCTTCAGGTTCTTAGGGCTGGCCAAATCCTTCCCAAGACAGCTTGTCTGGAGAAAATCAGACCCAGCTGAAGAACATGTGTCCATGGGGGAAACCCGGGAAACTGAGTCTCCCCACACAATAGCAGAGATTCTCATCTTGCATCCTCTCCTGAGCTAATGACAAAGGTGGATGTCCCGGGTGGGTGGGCCTGTGGAATGGGAGAGGGGAGGAAGTCTATTGTCATGCAGAGGGACATGGAAAGACTTGTCTGAAGCTTATCCTCTGCACTGGGGTCAGGTCGGGAAGGGACGGCACAGAGGTGAGCAGGAACCCACCGGCCTCTCTGTTGTGGGGCTGGCCCCGGGGCAGGCGTGGGGGTGATGGCTGGAAGTGGGATGGCGCGTGAGTTGGCACCAGCCAGCGGTGGAGGCAGAGACTCAGAGGTCAGGGATCTCTCTCTCTCTGTCTCTGTCTCTCTCTCTCTCCCTCAGGGAGCTGAGGAGAGTAAGGTGGCGCCCCCTGCCCACCTCGCCTACCTCTCCATGGGCCCTTCTTTCTCTGGCCGCTCCGGGAGCCCTGCGGGCTTGGGTTCAACCCCCCACACACCGCACAGGCCAAGGGCGCATGCGCGACCGCCGGGGCCTAGGGCTGGCCTCGGGGGGGCGGGGGGTCCTCAGTGAAGTCCCCGCCCTCCCTCCAGGCTCTGACCCAGCTGCAGCTCTTCCATCGCCGCCCTTCTGGACTCGGCTTCAGCTGTCTCCCTCCCCTCCCCCACTCCCACTCAGCTTGCAGGCCGCTTCCCTGCCTTGAAAGCATGGCTCTGGCCCTGAGGGCCACAGACCTACTGGGCTTCAAGCTCAAGGCTCTGCCTGGGCCTGCTGCTTCGGCCAGGGGCTCATTTTTTCCTGGAAAGACAAAGCCATGGCCTCACCCCACGCCTGCACTTTGCCACGGCAGGCAGCCCAGATGTAGGAAAGGCTCTGTGGAGTCAGAAGTGCCGAGACAGGCAGATGGCACCAGAGGGTTTGGGGGCCAGGGCGCAACTGGGCTAGCCCCTCCTCCCGGGAGTCGGGGAGGCCCGGCCTTCCTAGTGCCCAGGCCACGGCTCCGGGGAGAAACCCGCCATGGAGGGCACGCGGGAGGCCCTCTGCCTGAGGTGGCAGGTGTCACGCCAGGGCCACTGCAAGCCTGGCTCGGCTTGCCTGCTTTCTCCAAAGGAGGCTGGCCGACCAGCCGAACCTGGCACCTGGGCCAGGCCCCTTCCAAGGGGACGAGTTCCAGAGGCTAGAGCCCTGGGGGCGGCTGCCAAGTCTCCTGGGGCGTGTGCTGGGCCCCCGTCAGAGGAGGAAGCAGCCTGCTAAACGGTGTGCCAGGCCTGAGATCTGGAGGCCTCCCACAGCCGGGTCCCTGTCCTGCCCAGGCCCCCCGAGGGAGGACGATGGTCGGGCAGTGGCGAGCGGGGTGGGGCTGGCGCCGAGCCTGCCCTTGGATGCCCCGGGGAAGGGCGCCGGGGGATGGGCTGCCCCTGGCCAGGTCTGAGGGACCGACCCAGCTCGGGGCTGTCGGGGGCAGAGAGAGAACCCCCCTCCGCCCTTTCCCTTCAGGTTCTTAGGGCTGGCCAAATCCTTCCCAAGACAGCTTGTCTGGAGAAAATCAGACCCAGCTGAAGAACATGTGTCCATGGGGGAAACCCGGGAAACTGAGTCTCCCCACACAATAGCAGAGATTCTCATCTTGCATCCTCTCCTGAGCTAATGACAAAGGTGGATGTCCCGGGTGGGTGGGCCTGTGGAATGGGAGAGGGGAGGAAGTCTATTGTCATGCAGAGGGACATGGAAAGACTTGTCTGAAGCTTATCCTCTGCACTGGGGTCAGGTCGGGAAGGGACGGCACAGAGGTGAGCAGGAACCCACCGGCCTCTCTGTTGTGGGGCTGGCCCCGGGGCAGGCGTGGGGGTGATGGCTGGAAGTGGGATGGCGCGTGAGTTGGCACCAGCCAGCGGTGGAGGCAGAGACTCAGAGGTCAGGGATCTCTCTCTCTCTGTCTCTGTCTCTCTCTCTCTCCCTCAGGGAGCTGAGGAGAGTAAGGTGGCGCCCCCTGCCCACCTCGCCTACCTCTCCATGGGCCCTTCTTTCTCTGGCCGCTCCGGGAGCCCTGCGGGCTTGGGTTCAACCCCCCACACACCGCACAGGCCAAGGGCGCATGCGCGACCGCCGGGGCCTAGGGCTGGCCTCGGGGGGCGGGGGGGTCCTCAGTGAAGCCCCCGCCCTCCCTCCAGGCTCTGACCCAGCTGCAGCTCTTCCATCGCCGCCCTTCTGGACTCGGCTTCAGCTGTCTCCCTCCCCTCCCCCACTCCCACTCAGCTTGCAGGCCGCTTCCCTGCCTTGAAAGCATGGCTCTGGCCCTGAGGGCCACAGACCTACTGGGCTTCAAGCTCAAGGCTCTGCCTGGGCCTGCTGCTTCGGCCAGGGGCTCATTTTTTCCTGGAAAGACAAAGCCATGGCCTCACCCCACGCCCGCACTTTGCCACGGCAGGCAGCCCAGATGTAGGAAAGGCTCTGTGGAGTCAGAAGTGCCGAGACAGGCAGATGGCACCAGAGGGTTTGGGGGCCAGGGCGCAACTGGGCTAGCCCCTCCTCCCGGGAGTCGGGGAGGCCCGGCCTTCCTAGTGCCCGGGCCACGGCTCCGGGGAGAAACCCGCCATGGAGGGCACGCGGGAGGCCCTCTGCCTGAGGTGGCAGGTGTCACGCCAGGGCCACTGCAAGCCTGGCTCGGCTTGCCTGCTTTCTCCAAAGGAGGCTGGCCGACCAGCCGAACCTGGCACCTGGGCCAGGCCCCTTCCAAGGGGACGAGTTCCAGAGGCTAGAGCCCTGGGGGCGGCTGCCAAGTCTCCTGGGGCGTGTGCTGGGCCCCCGTCAGAGGAGGAAGCAGCCTGCTAAACGGTGTGCCAGGCCTGAGATCTGGAGGCCTCCCACAGCCGGGTCCCTGTCCTGCCCAGGCCCCCCGAGGGAGGACGATGGTCGGGCAGTGGCGAGCGGGGTGGGGCTGGCGCCGAGCCTGCCCTTGGATGCCCCGGGGAAGGGCGCCGGGGGATGGGCTGCCCCTGGCCAGGTCTGAGGGACCGACCCAGCTCGGGGCTGTCGGGGGCAGAGAGAGAACCCCCCTCCGCCCTTTCCCTTCAGGTTCTTAGGGCTGGCCAAATCCTTCCCAAGACAGCTTGTCTGGAGAAAATCAGACCCAGCTGAAGAACATGTGTCCATGGGGGAATCCCGGGAAACTGAGTCTCCCCACACAATAGCAGAGATTCTCATCTTGCATCCTCTCCTGAGCTAATGACAAAGGTGGATGTCCCGGGTGGGTGGGCCTGTGGAATGGGAGAGGGGAGGAAGTCTATTGTCATGCAGAGGGACATGGAAAGACTTGTCTGAAGCTTATCCCCTGCACCTGGGTCAGGTCGGGAAGGGACGGCACAGAGGTGAGCAGGAACCCAACGGCCTCTCTGTTGTGGGGCTGGCCCCGGGGTAGGCGTGGGGGTGATGGCTGGAAGTGGGATGGCGCGTGAGTTGGCACCAGCCAGCGGTGGAGGCAGAGACTCAGAGGTCAGGGATCTCTCTCTCTCTGTCTCTGTCTTTCTCTCTCTCCCTCAGGGAGCTGAGGAGAGTAAGGTGGCGCCCCCTGCCCACCTCGCCTACCTCTCCATGGGCCCTTCTTTCTCTGGCCGCTCCGGGAGCCCTGCGGGCTTGGGTTCAACCCCCCACACACCGCACAGGCCAAGGGCGCATGCGCGACCGCCGGGGCCTAGGGCTGGCCTCGGGGGGCGGGGGGGTCCTCAGTGAAGTCCCCGCCCTCCCTCCAGGCTCTGACCCAGCTGCAGCTCTTCCATCGCCGCCCTTCTGGACTCGGCTTCAGCTGTCTCCCTCCCCTCCCCCACTCCCACTCAGCTTGCAGGCCGCTTCCCTGACTTGAAAGCATGGCTCTGGCCCTGAGGGCCACAGACCTACTGGGCTTCAAGCTCAAGGCTCTGCCTGGGCCTGCTGCTTCGGCCAGGGGCTCATTTTTTCCTGGAAAGACAAAGCCATGGCCTCACCCCACGCCCGCACTTTGCCACGGCAGGCAGCCCAGATGTAGGAAAGGCTCTGTGGAGTCAGAAGTGCCGAGACAGGCAGATGGCACCAGAGGGTTTGGGGGCCAGGGCGCAACTGGGCTAGCTCCTCCTCCCGGGAGTCGGGGAGGCCCGGCCTTCCTAGTGCCCAGGCCACGGCTCCGGGGAGAAACCCGCCATGGAGGGCACGCGGGAGGCCCTCTGCCTGAGGTGGCAGGTGTCACGCCAGGGCCACTGCAAGCCTGGCTCGGCTTGCCTGCTTTCTCCAAAGGAGGCTGGCCGACCAGCCGAACCTGGCACCTGGGCCAGGCCCCTTCCAAGGGGACGAGTTCCAGAGGCTAGAGCCCTGGGGGCGGCTGCCAAGTCTCCTGGGGCGTGTGCTGGGCCCCCGTCAGAGGAGGAAGCAGCCTGCTAAACGGTGTGCCAGGCCTGAGATCTGGAGGCCTCCCACAGCCGGGTCCCTGTCCTGCCCAGGCCCCCCGAGGGAGGACGATGGTCGGGCAGTGGCGAGCGGGGTGGGGCTGGCGCCGAGCCTGCCCTTGGATGCCCCGGGGAAGGGCGCCGGGGGATGGGCTGCCCCTGGCCAGGTCTGAGGGACCGACCCAGCTCGGGGCTGTCGGGGGCAGAGAGAGAACCCCCCTCCGCCCTTTCCCTTCAGGTTCTTAGGGCTGGCCAAATCCTTCCCAAGACAGCTTGTCTGGAGAAAATCAGACCCAGCTGAAGAACATGTGTCCATGGGGGAAACCCGGGAAACTGAGTCTCCCCACACAATAGCAGAGATTCTCATCTTGCATCCTCTCCTGAGCTAATGACAAAGGTGGATGTCCCGGGTGGGTGGGCCTGTGGAATGGGAGAGGGGAGGAAGTCTATTGTCATGCAGAGGGACATGGAAAGACTTGTCTGAAGCTTATCCCCTGCACTGGGGTCAGGTCGGGAAGGGACGGCACAGAGGTGAGCAGGAACCCACCGGCCTCTCTGTTGTGGGGCTGGCCCCGGGGCAGGCGTGGGGGTGATGGCTGGAAGTGGGATGGCGCGTGAGTTGGCACCAGCCAGCGGTGGAGGCAGAGACTCAGAGGTCAGGGATCTCTCTCTCTCTGTCTCTGTCTCTCTCTCTCTCCCTCAGGGAGCTGAGGAGAGTAAGGTGGCGCCCCCCGCCCACCTCGCCTACCTCTCCATGGGCCCTTCTTTCTCTGGCCGCTCCGGGAGCCCTGCGGGCTTGGGTTCAACCCCCCACACACCGCACAGGCCAAGGGCGCATGCGCGACCGCCAGGGCCTAGGGCTGGCCTCGGGGGGCGGGGGGGTCCTCAGTGAAGGCCCCGCCCTCCCTCCAGGCTCTGACCCAGCTGCAGCTCTTCCATCGCCGCCCTTCTGGACTCGGCTTCAGCTGTCTCCCTCCCCTCCCCCACTCCCACTCAGCTTGCAGGCCGCTTCCCTGCCTTGAAAGCATGGCTCTGGCCCTGAGGGCCACAGACCTACTGGGCTTCAAGCTCAAGGCTCTGCCTGGGCCTGCTGCTTCGGCCAGGGGCTCATTTTTTCCTGGAAAGACAAAGCCATGGCCTCACCCCACGCCTGCACTTTGCCACGGCAGGCAGCCCAGATGTAGGAAAGGCTCTGTGGAGTCAGAAGTGCCGAGACAGGCAGATGGCACCAGAGGGTTTGGGGGCCAGGGCGCAACTGGGCTAGCCCCTCCTCCCGGGAGTCGGGGAGGCCCGGCCTTCCTAGTGCCCGGGCCACGGCTCCGGGGAGAAACACGCCATGGAGGGCACGCGGGAGGCCCTCTGCCTGAGGTGGCAGGTGTCACGCCAGGGCCACTGCAAGCCTGGCTCGGCTTGCCTGCTTTCTCCAAAGGAGGCTGGCCGACCAGCCGAACCTGGCACCTGGGCCAGGCCCCTTCCAAGGGGACGAGTTCCAGAGGCTAGAGCCCTGGGGGCGGCTGCCAAGTCTCCTGGGGCGTGTGCTGGGCCCCCGTCAGAGGAGGAAGCAGCCTGCTAAACGGTGTGCCAGGCCTGAGATCTGGAGGCCTCCCACAGCCGGGTCCCTGTCCTGCCCAGGCCCCCCGAGGGAGGACGATGGTCGGGCAGTGGCGAGCGGGGTGGGGCTGGCGCCGAGCCTGCCCTTGGATGCCCCGGGGAAGGGCGCCGGGGGATGGGCTGCCCCTGGCCAGGTCTGAGGGACCGACCCAGCTCGGGGCTGTCGGGGGCAGAGAGAGAACCCCCCTCCGCCCTTTCCCTTCAGGTTCTTAGGGCTGGCCAAATCCTTCCCAAGACAGCTTGTCTGGAGAAAATCAGACCCAGCTGAAGAACATGTGTCCATGGGGGAAACCCGGGAAACTGAGTCTCCCCACACAATAGCAGAGATTCTCATCTTGCATCCTCTCCTGAGCTAATGACAAAGGTGGATGTCCCGGGTGGGTGGGCCTGTGGAATGGGAGAGGGGAGGAAGTCTATTGTCATGCAGAGGGACATGGAAAGACTTGTCTGAAGCTTATCCCCTGCACCTGGGTCAGGTCGGGAAGGGACGGCACAGAGGTGAGCAGGAACCCACCGGCCTCTCTGTTGTGGGGCTGGCCCCGGGGCAGGCGTGGGGGTGATGGCTGGAAGTGGGATGGCGCGTGAGTTGGCACCAGCCAGCGGTGGAGGCAGAGACTCAGAGGTCAGGGATCTCTCTCTCTCTGTCTCTGTCTCTCTCTCTCTCCCTCAGGGAGCTGAGGAGAGTAAGGTGGCGCCCCCTGCCCACCTCGCCTACCTCTCCATGGGCCCTTCTTTCTCTGGCCGCTCCGGGAGCCCTGCGGGCTTGGGTTCAACCCCCCACACACCGCACAGGCCAAGGGCGCATGCGCGACCGCCGGGGCCTAGGGCTGGCCTCGGGGGGCGGGGGGGTCCTCAGTGAAGTCCCCGCCCTCCCTCCAGGCTCTGACCCAGCTGCAGCTCTTCCATCGCCGCCCTTCTGGACTCGGCTTCAGCTGTCTCCCTCCCCTCCCCCACTCCCACTCAGCTTGCAGGCCGCTTCCCTGCCTTGAAAGCATGGCTCTGGCCCTGAGGGCCACAGACCTACTGGGCTTCAAGCTCAAGGCTCTGCCTGGGCCTGCTGCTTCGGCCAGGGGCTCATTTTTTCCTGGAAAGACAAAGCCATGGCCTCACCCCACGCCCGCACTTTGCCACGGCAGGCAGCCCAGATGTAGGAAAGGCTCTGTGGAGTCAGAAGTGCCGAGACAGGCAGATGGCACCAGAGGGTTTGGGGGCCAGGGCGCAACTGGGCTAGCCCCTCCTCCCGGGAGTCGGGGAGGCCCGGCCTTCCTAGTGCCCAGGCCACGGCTCCGGGGAGAAACCCGCCATGGAGGGCACGCGGGAGGCCCTCTGCCTGAGGTGGCAGGTGTCACGCCAGGGCCACTGCAAGCCTGGCTCGGCTTGCCTGCTTTCTCCAAAGGAGGCTGGCCGACCAGCCGAACCTGGCACCTGGGCCAGGCCCCTTCCAAGGGGACGAGTTCCAGAGGCTAGAGCCCTGGGGGCGGCTGCCAAGTCTCCTGGGGCGTGTGCTGGGCCCCAGTCAGAGGAGGAAGCAGCCTGCTAAACGGTGTGCCAGGCCTGAGATCTGGAGGCCTCCCACAGCCGGGTCCCTGTCCTGCCCAGGCCCCCCGAGGGAGGACGATGGTCGGGCAGTGGCGAGCGGGGTGGGGCTGGCGCCGAGCCTGCCCTTGGATGCCCCGGGGAAGGGCGCCGGGGGATGGGCTGCCCCTGGCCAGGTCTGAGGGACCGACCCAGCTCGGGGCTGTCGGGGGCAGAGAGAGAACCCCCCTCCGCCCTTTCCCTTCAGGTTCTTAGGGCTGGCCAAATCCTTCCCAAGACAGCTTGTCTGGAGAAAATCAGACCCAGCTGAAGAACATGTGTCCATGGGGGAAACCCGGGAAACTGAGTCTCCCCACACAATAGCAGAGATTCTCATCTTGCATCCTCTCCTGAGCTAATGACAAAGGTGGATGTCCCGGGTGGGTGGGCCTGTGGAATGGGAGAGGGGAGGAAGTCTATTGTCATGCAGAGGGACATGGAAAGACTTGTCTGAAGCTTATCCCCTGCACTGGGGTCAGGTCGGGAAGGGACGGCACAGAGGTGAGCAGGAACAACCGGCCTCTCTGTTGTGGGGCTGGCCCCGGGGCAGGCGTGGGGGTGATGGCTGGAAGTGGGATGGCGCGTGAGTTGGCACCAGCCAGCGGTGGAGGCAGAGACTCAGAGGTCAGGGATCTCTCTCTCTCTGTCTCTGTCTCTCTCTCTCTCCCTCAGGGAGCTGAGGAGAGTAAGGTGGCGCCCCCTGCCCACCTCGCCTACCTCTCCATGGGCCCTTCTTTCTCTGGCCGCTCCGGGAGCCCTGCGGGCTTGGGTTCAACCCCCCACACACCGCACAGGCCAAGGGCGCATGCGCGACCGCCGGGGCCTAGGGCTGGCCTCGGGGGGCGGGGGGGTCCTCAGTGAAGGCCCCGCCCTCCCTCCAGGCTCTGACCCAGCTGCAGCTCTTCCATCGCCGCCCTTCTGGACTCGGCTTCAGCTGTCTCCCTCCCCTCCCCCACTCCCACTCAGCTTGCAGGCCGCTTCCCTGCCTTGAAAGCATGGCTCTGGCCCTGAGGGCCACAGACCTACTGGGCTTCAAGCTCAAGGCTCTGCCTGGGCCTGCTGCTTCGGCCAGGGGCTCATTTTTTCCTGGAAAGACAAAGCCATGGCCTCACCCCACGCCTGCACTTTGCCACGGCAGGCAGCCCAGATGTAGGAAAGGCTCTGTGGAGTCAGAAGTGCCGAGACAGGCAGATGGCACCAGAGGGTTTGGGGGCCAGGGCGCAACTGGGCTAGCCCCTCCTCCCGGGAGTCGGGGAGGCCCGGCCTTCCTAGTGCCCGGGCCACGGCTCCGGGGAGAAACCCGCCATGGAGGGCACGCGGGAGGCCCTCTGCCTGAGGTGGCAGGTGTCACGCCAGGGCCACTGCAAGCCTGGCTCGGCTTGCCTGCTTTCTCCAAAGGAGGCTGGCCGACCAGCCGAACCTGGCACCTGGGCCAGGCCCCTTCCAAGGGGACGAGTTCCAGAGGCTAGAGCCCTGGGGGCGGCTGCCAAGTCTCCTGGGGCGTGTGCTGGGCCCCCGTCAGAGGAGGAAGCAGCCTGCTAAACGGTGTGCCAGGCCTGAGATCTGGAGGCCTCCCACAGCCGGGTCCCTGTCCTGCCCAGGCCCCCCGAGGGAGGACGATGGTCGGGCAGTGGCGAGCGGGGTGGGGCTGGCGCCGAGCCTGCCCTTGGATGCCCCGGGGAAGGGCGCCGGGGGATGGGCTGCCCCTGGCCAGGTCTGAGGGACCGACCCAGCTCGGGGCTGTCGGGGGCAGAGAGAGAACCCCCCTCCGCCCTTTCCCTTCAGGTTCTTAGGGCTGGCCAAATCCTTCCCAAGACAGCTTGTCTGGAGAAAATCAGACCCAGCTGAAGAACATGTGTCCATGGGGGAAACCCGGGAAACTGAGTCTCCCCACACAATAGCAGAGATTCTCATCTTGCATCCTCTCCTGAGCTAATGACAAAGGTGGATGTCCCGGGTGGGTGGGCCTGTGGAATGGGAGAGGGGAGGAAGTCTATTGTCATGCAGAGGGACATGGAAAGACTTGTCTGAAGCTTATCCCCTGCACTGGGGTCAGGTCGGGAAGGGACGGCACAGAGGTGAGCAGGAACCCACCGGCCTCTCTGTTGTGGGGCTGGCCCCGGGGTAGGCGTGGGGGTGATGGCTGGAAGTGGGATGGCGCGTGAGTTGGCACCAGCCAGCGGTGGAGGCAGAGACTCAGAGGTCAGGGATCTCTCTCTCTCTGTCTCTGTCTTTCTCTCTCTCCCTCAGGGAGCTGAGGAGAGTAAGGTGGCGCCCCCTGCCGACCTCGCCTACCTCTCCATGGGCCCTTCTTTCTCTGGCCGCTCCGGGAGCCCTGCGGGCTTGGGTTCAACCCCCCACACACCGCACAGGCCAAGGGCGCATGCGCGACCGCCAGGGCCTAGGGCTGGCCTCGGGGGGCGGGGGGGTCCTCAGTGAAGGCCCCGCCCTCCCTCCAGGCTCTGACCCAGCTGCAGCTCTTCCATCGCCGCCCTTCTGGACTCGGCTTCAGCTGTCTCCCTCCCCTCCCCCACTCCCACTCAGCTTGCAGGCCGCTTCCCTGCCTTGAAAGCATGGCTCTGGCCCTGAGGGCCACAGACCTACTGGGCTTCAAGCTCAAGGCTCTGCCTGGGCCTGCTGCTTCGGCCAGGGGCTCATTTTTTCCTGGAAAGACAAAGCCATGGCCTCACCCCACGCCTGCACTTTGCCACGGCAGGCAGCCCAGATGTAGGAAAGGCTCTGTGGAGTCAGAAGTGCCGAGACAGGCAGATGGCACCAGAGGGTTTGGGGGCCAGGGCGCAACTGGGCTAGCCCCTCCTCCCGGGAGTCGGGGAGGCCCGGCCTTCCTAGTGCCCGGGCCACGGCTCCGGGGAGAAACCCGCCATGGAGGGCACGCGGGAGGCCCTCTGCCTGAGGTGGCAGGTGTCACGCCAGGGCCACTGCAAGCCTGGCTCGGCTTGCCTGCTTTCTCCAAAGGAGGCTGGCCGACCAGCCGAACCTGGCACCTGGGCCAGGCCCCTTCCAAGGGGACGAGTTCCAGAGGCTAGAGCCCTGGGGGCGGCTGCCAAGTCTCCTGGGGCGTGTGCTGGGCCCCCGTCAGAGGAGGAAGCAGCCTGCTAAACGGTGTGCCAGGCCTGAGATCTGGAGGCCTCCCACAGCCGGGTCCCTGTCCTGCCCAGGCCCCCCGAGGGAGGACGATGGTCGGGCAGTGGCGAGCGGGGTGGGGCTGGCGCCGAGCCTGCCCTTGGATGCCCCGGGGAAGGGCGCCGGGGGATGGGCTGCCCCTGGCCAGGTCTGAGGGACCGACCCAGCTCGGGGCTGTCGGGGGCAGAGAGAGAACCCCCCTCCGCCCTTTCCCTTCAGGTTCTTAGGGCTGGCCAAATCCTTCCCAAGACAGCTTGTCTGGAGAAAATCAGACCCAGCTGAAGAACATGTGTCCATGGGGGAATCCCGGGAAACTGAGTCTCCCCACACAATAGCAGAGATTCTCATCTTGCATCCTCTCCTGAGCTAATGACAAAGGTGGATGTCCCGGGTGGGTGGGCCTGTGGAATGGGAGAGGGGAGGAAGTCTATTGTCATGCAGAGGGACATGGAAAGACTTGTCTGAAGCTTATCCCCTGCACCTGGGTCAGGTCGGGAAGGGACGGCACAGAGGTGAGCAGGAACCCAACGGCCTCTCTGTTGTGGGGCTGGCCCCGGGGTAGGCGTGGGGGTGATGGCTGGAAGTGGGATGGCGCGTGAGTTGGCACCAGCCAGCGGTGGAGGCAGAGACTCAGAGGTCAGGGATCTCTCTCTCTCTGTCTCTGTCTTTCTCTCTCTCCCTCAGGGAGCTGAGGAGAGTAAGGTGGCGCCCCCTGCCCACCTCGCCTACCTCTCCATGGGCCCTTCTTTCTCTGGCCGCTCCGGGAGCCCTGCGGGCTTGGGTTCAACCCCCCACACACCGCACAGGCCAAGGGCGCATGCGCGACCGCCGGGGCCTAGGGCTGGCCTCGGGGGGCGGGGGGGTCCTCAGTGAAGTCCCCGCCCTCCCTCCAGGCTCTGACCCAGCTGCAGCTCTTCCATCGCCGCCCTTCTGGACTCGGCTTCAGCTGTCTCCCTCCCCTCCCCCACTCCCACTCAGCTTGCAGGCCGCTTCCCTGCCTTGAAAGCATGGCTCTGGCCCTGAGGGCCACAGACCTACTGGGCTTCAAGCTCAAGGCTCTGCCTGGGCCTGCTGCTTCGGCCAGGGGCTCATTTTTTCCTGGAAAGACAAAGCCATGGCCTCACCCCACGCCCGCACTTTGCCACGGCAGGCAGCCCAGATGTAGGAAAGGCTCTGTGGAGTCAGAAGTGCCGAGACAGGCAGATGGCACCAGAGGGTTTGGGGGCCAGGGCGCAACTGGGCTAGCTCCTCCTCCCGGGAGTCGGGGAGGCCCGGCCTTCCTAGTGCCCAGGCCACGGCTCCGGGGAGAAACCCGCCATGGAGGGCACGCGGGAGGCCCTCTGCCTGAGGTGGCAGGTGTCACGCCAGGGCCACTGCAAGCCTGGCTCGGCTTGCCTGCTTTCTCCAAAGGAGGCTGGCCGACCAGCCGAACCTGGCACCTGGGCCAGGCCCCTTCCAAGGGGACGAGTTCCAGAGGCTAGAGCCCTGGGGGCGGCTGCCAAGTCTCCTGGGGCGTGTGCTGGGCCCCCGTCAGAGGAGGAAGCAGCCTGGTAAACGGTGTGCCAGGCCTGAGATCTGGAGGCCTCCCACAGCCGGGTCCCTGTCCTGCCCAGGCCCCCCGAGGGAGGACGATGGTCGGGCAGTGGCGAGCGGGGTGGGGCTGGCGCCGAGCCTGCCCTTGGATGCCCCGGGGAAGGGCGCCGGGGGATGGGCTGCCCCTGGCCAGGTCTGAGGGACCGACCCAGCTCGGGGCTGTCGGGGGCAGAGAGAGAACCCCCCTCCGCCCTTTCCCTTCAGGTTCTTAGGGCTGGCCAAATCCTTCCCAAGACAGCTTGTCTGGAGAAAATCAGACCCAGCTGAAGAACATGTGTCCATGGGGGAAACCCGGGAAACTGAGTCTCCCCACACAATAGCAGAGATTCTCATCTTGCATCCTCTCCTGAGCTAATGACAAAGGTGGATGTCCCGGGTGGGTGGGCCTGTGGAATGGGAGAGGGGAGGAAGTCTATTGTCATGCAGAGGGACATGGAAAGACTTGTCTGAAGCTTATCCCCTGCACTGGGGTCAGGTCGGGAAGGGACGGCACAGAGGTGAGCAGGAACCCACCGGCCTCTCTGTTGTGGGGCTGGCCCCGGGGCAGGCGTGGGGGTGATGGCTGGAAGCGGGATGGCGCGTGAGTTGGCACCAGCCAGCGGTGGAGGCAGAGACTCAGAGGTCAGGGATCTCTCTCTCTCTGTCTCTGTCTCTCTCTCTCTCCCTCAGGGAGCTGAGGAGAGTAAGGTGGCGCCCCCTGCCCACCTCGCCTACCTCTCCATGGGCCCTTCTTTCTCTGGCCGCTCCGGGAGCCCTGCGGGCTTGGGTTCAACCCCCCACACACCGCACAGGCCAAGGGCGCATGCGCGACCGCCGGGGCCTAGGGCTGGCCTCGGGGGGGCGGGGGGTCCTCAGTGAAGTCCCCGCCCTCCCTCCAGGCTCTGACCCAGCTGCAGCTCTTCCATCGCCGCCCTTCTGGACTCGGCTTCAGCTGTCTCCCTCCCCTCCCCCACTCCCACTCAGCTTGCAGGCCGCTTCCCTGCCTTGAAAGCATGGCTCTGGCCCTGAGGGCCACAGACCTACTGGGCTTCAAGCTCAAGGCTCTGCCTGGGCCTGCTGCTTCGGCCAGGGGCTCATTTTTTCCTGGAAAGACAAAGCCATGGCCTCACCCCACGCCTGCACTTTGCCACGGCAGGCAGCCCAGATGTAGGAAAGGCTCTGTGGAGTCAGAAGTGCCGAGACAGGCAGATGGCACCAGAGGGTTTGGGGGCCAGGGCGCAACTGGGCTAGCCCCTCCTCCCGGGAGTCGGGGAGGCCCGGCCTTCCTAGTGCCCAGGCCACGGCTCCGGGGAGAAACCCGCCATGGAGGGCACGCGGGAGGCCCTCTGCCTGAGGTGGCAGGTGTCACGCCAGGGCCACTGCAAGCCTGGCTCGGCTTGCCTGCTTTCTCCAAAGGAGGCTGGCCGACCAGCCGAACCTGGCACCTGGGCCAGGCCCCTTCCAAGGGGACGAGTTCCAGAGGCTAGAGCCCTGGGGGCGGCTGCCAAGTCTCCTGGGGCGTGTGCTGGGCCCCCGTCAGAGGAGGAAGCAGCCTGCTAAACGGTGTGCCAGGCCTGAGATCTGGAGGCCTCCCACAGCCGGGTCCCTGTCCTGCCCAGGCCCCCCGAGGGAGGACGATGGTCGGGCAGTGGCGAGCGGGGTGGGGCTGGCGCCGAGCCTGCCCTTGGATGCCCCGGGGAAGGGCGCCGGGGGATGGGCTGCCCCTGGCCAGGTCTGAGGGACCGACCCAGCTCGGGGCTGTCGGGGGCAGAGAGAGAACCCCCCTCCGCCCTTTCCCTTCAGGTTCTTAGGGCTGGCCAAATCCTTCCCAAGACAGCTTGTCTGGAGAAAATCAGACCCAGCTGAAGAACATGTGTCCATGGGGGAAACCCGGGAAACTGAGTCTCCCCACACAATAGCAGAGATTCTCATCTTGCATCCTCTCCTGAGCTAATGACAAAGGTGGATGTCCCGGGTGGGTGGGCCTGTGGAATGGGAGAGGGGAGGAAGTCTATTGTCATGCAGAGGGACATGGAAAGACTTGTCTGAAGCTTATCCCCTGCACTGGGGTCAGGTCGGGAAGGGACGGCACAGAGGTGAGCAGGAACCCACCGGCCTCTCTGTTGTGGGGCTGGCCCCGGGGCAGGCGTGGGGGTGATGGCTGGAAGTGGGATGGCGCGTGAGTTGGCACCAGCCAGCGGTGGAGGCAGAGACTCAGAGGTCAGGGATCTCTCTCTCTCTGTCTCTGTCTCTCTCTCTCTCCCTCAGGGAGCTGAGGAGAGTAAGGTGGCGCCCCCTGCCCACCTCGCCTACCTCTCCATGGGCCCTTCTTTCTCTGGCCGCTCCGGGAGCCCTGCGGGCTTGGGTTCAACCCCCCACACACCGCACAGGCCAAGGGCGCATGCGCGACCGCCGGGGCCTAGGGCTGGCCTCGGGGGGGCGGGGGGTCCTCAGTGAAGTCCCCGCCCTCCCTCCAGGCTCTGACCCAGCTGCAGCTCTTCCATCGCCGCCCTTCTGGACTCGGCTTCAGCTGTCTCCCTCCCCTCCCCCACTCCCACTCAGCTTGCAGGCCGCTTCCCTGCCTTGAAAGCATGGCTCTGGCCCTGAGGGCCACAGACCTACTGGGCTTCAAGCTCAAGGCTCTGCCTGGGCCTGCTGCTTCGGCCAGGGGCTCATTTTTTCCTGGAAAGACAAAGCCATGGCCTCACCCCACGCCTGCACTTTGCCACGGCAGGCAGCCCAGATGTAGGAAAGGCTCTGTGGAGTCAGAAGTGCCGAGACAGGCAGATGGCACCAGAGGGTTTGGGGGCCAGGGCGCAACTGGGCTAGCCCCTCCTCCCGGGAGTCGGGGAGGCCCGGCCTTCCTAGTGCCCAGGCCACGGCTCCGGGGAGAAACCCGCCATGGAGGGCACGCGGGAGGCCCTCTGCCTGAGGTGGCAGGTGTCACGCCAGGGCCACTGCAAGCCTGGCTCGGCTTGCCTGCTTTCTCCAAAGGAGGCTGGCCGACCAGCCGAACCTGGCACCTGGGCCAGGCCCCTTCCAAGGGGACGAGTTCCAGAGGCTAGAGCCCTGGGGGCGGCTGCCAAGTCTCCTGGGGCGTGTGCTGGGCCCCCGTCAGAGGAGGAAGCAGCCTGCTAAACGGTGTGCCAGGCCTGAGATCTGGAGGCCTCCCACAGCCGGGTCCCTGTCCTGCCCAGGCCCCCCGAGGGAGGACGATGGTCGGGCAGTGGCGAGCGGGGTGGGGCTGGCGCCGAGCCTGCCCTTGGATGCCCCGGGGAAGGGCGCCGGGGGATGGGCTGCCCCTGGCCAGGTCTGAGGGACCGACCCAGCTCGGGGCTGTCGGGGGCAGAGAGAGAACCCCCCTCCGCCCTTTCCCTTCAGGTTCTTAGGGCTGGCCAAATCCTTCCCAAGACAGCTTGTCTGGAGAAAATCAGACCCAGCTGAAGAACATGTGTCCATGGGGGAAACCCGGGAAACTGAGTCTCCCCACACAATAGCAGAGATTCTCATCTTGCATCCTCTCCTGAGCTAATGACAAAGGTGGATGTCCCGGGTGGGTGGGCCTGTGGAATGGGAGAGGGGAGGAAGTCTATTGTCATGCAGAGGGACATGGAAAGACTTGTCTGAAGCTTATCCTCTGCACTAGGGTCAGGTCGGGAAGGGACGGCACAGAGGTGAGCAGGAACCCACCGGCCTCTCTGTTGTGGGGCTGGCCCCGGGGCAGGCGTGGGGGTGATGGCTGGAAGTGGGATGGCGCGTGAGTTGGCACCAGCCAGCGGTGGAGGCAGAGACTCAGAGGTCAGGGATCTCTCTCTCTCTGTCTCTGTCTCTCTCTCTCTCCCTCAGGGAGCTGAGGAGAGTAAGGTGGCGCCCCCTGCCCACCTCGCCTACCTCTCCATGGGCCCTTCTTTCTCTGGCCGCTCCGGGAGCCCTGCGGGCTTGGGTTCAACCCCCCACACACCGCACAGGCCAAGGGCGCATGCGCGACCGCCGGGGCCTAGGGCTGGCCTCGGGGGGCGGGGGGGTCCTCAGTGAAGTCCCCGCCCTCCCTCCAGGCTCTGACCCAGCTGCAGCTCTTCCATCGCCGCCCTTCTGGACTCGGCTTCAGCTGTCTCCCTCCCCTCCCCCACTCCCACTCAGCTTGCAGGCCGCTTCCCTGCCTTGAAAGCATGGCTCTGGCCCTGAGGGCCACAGACCTACTGGGCTTCAAGCTCAAGGCTCTGCCTGGGCCTGCTGCTTCGGCCAGGGGCTCATTTTTTCCTGGAAAGACAAAGCCATGGCCTCACCCCACGCCTGCACTTTGCCACGGCAGGCAGCCCAGATGTAGGAAAGGCTCTGTGGAGTCAGAAGTGCCGAGACAGGCAGATGGCACCAGAGGGTTTGGGGGCCAGGGCGCAACTGGGCTAGCCCCTCCTCCCGGGAGTCGGGGAGGCCCGGCCTTCCTAGTGCCCAGGCCACGGCTCCGGGGAGAAACCCGCCATGGAGGGCACGCGGGAGGCCCTCTGCCTGAGGTGGCAGGTGTCACGCCAGGGCCACTGCAAGCCTGGCTCGGCTTGCCTGCTTTCTCCAAAGGAGGCTGGCCGACCAGCCGAACCTGGCACCTGGGCCAGGCCCCTTCCAAGGGGACGAGTTCCAGAGGCTAGAGCCCTGGGGGCGGCTGCCAAGTCTCCTGGGGCGTGTGCTGGGCCCCCGTCAGAGGAGGAAGCAGCCTGCTAAACGGTGTGCCAGGCCTGAGATCTGGAGGCCTCCCACAGCCGGGTCCCTGTCCTGCCCAGGCCCCCCGAGGGAGGACGATGGTCGGGCAGTGGCGAGCGGGGTGGGGCTGGCGCCGAGCCTGCCCTTGGATGCCCCGGGGAAGGGAGCCGGGGGATGGGCTGCCCCTGGCCAGGTCTGAGGGACCGACCCAGCTCGGGGCTGTCGGGGGCAGAGAGAGAACCCCCCTCCGCCCTTTCCCTTCAGGTTCTTAGGGCTGGCCAAATCCTTCCCAAGACAGCTTGTCTGGAGAAAATCAGACCCAGCTGAAGAACATGTGTCCATGGGGGAAACCCGGGAAACTGAGTCTCCCCACACAATAGCAGAGATTCTCATCTTGCATCCTCTCCTGAGCTAATGACAAAGGTGGATGTCCCGGGTGGGTGGGCCTGTGGAATGGGAGAGGGGAGGAAGTCTATTGTCATGCAGAGGGACATGGAAAGACTTGTCTGAAGCTTATCCCCTGCACTGGGGTCAGGTCGGGAAGGGACGGCACAGAGGTGAGCAGGAACCCACCGGCCTCTCTGTTGTGGGGCTGGCCCCGGGGTAGGCGTGGGGGTGATGGCTGGAAGTGGGATGGCGCGTGAGTTGGCACCAGCCAGCGGTGGAGGCAGAGACTCAGAGGTCAGGGATCTCTCTCTCTCTGTCTCTGTCTTTCTCTCTCTCCCTCAGGGAGCTGAGGAGAGTAAGGTGGCGCCCCCTGCCGACCTCGCCTACCTCTCCATGGGCCCTTCTTTCTCTGGCCGCTCCGGGAGCCCTGCGGGCTTGGGTTCAACCCCCCACACACCGCACAGGCCAAGGGCGCATGCGCGACCGCCGGGGCCTAGGGCTGGCCTCGGGGGGCGGGGGGGTCCTCAGTGAAGTCCCCGCCCTCCCTCCAGGCTCTGACCCAGCTGCAGCTCTTCCATCGCCGCCCTTCTGGACTCGGCTTCAGCTGTCTCCCTCCCCTCCCCCACTCCCACTCAGCTTGCAGGCCGCTTCCCTGCCTTGAAAGCATGGCTCTGGCCCTGAGGGCCACAGACCTACTGGGCTTCAAGCTCAAGGCTCTGCCTGGGCCTGCTGCTTCGGCCAGGGGCTCATTTTTTCCTGGAAAGACAAAGCCATGGCCTCACCCCACGCCCGCACTTTGCCACGGCAGGCAGCCCAGATGTAGGAAAGGCTCTGTGGAGTCAGAAGTGCCGAGACAGGCAGATGGCACCAGAGGGTTTGGGGGCCAGGGCGCAACTGGGCTAGCCCCTCCTCCCGGGAGTCGGGGAGGCCCGGCCTTCCTAGTGCCCAGGCCACGGCTCCGGGGAGAAACCCGCCATGGAGGGCACGCGGGAGGCCCTCTGCCTGAGGTGGCAGGTGTCACGCCAGGGCCACTGCAAGCCTGGCTCGGCTTGCCTGCTTTCTCCAAAGGAGGCTGGCCGACCAGCCGAACCTGGCACCTGGGCCAGGCCCCTTCCAAGGGGACGAGTTCCAGAGGCTAGAGCCCTGGGGGCGGCTGCCAAGTCTCCTGGGGCGTGTGCTGGGCCCCCGTCAGAGGAGGAAGCAGCCTGCTAAACGGTGTGCCAGGCCTGAGATCTGGAGGCCTCCCACAGCCGGGTCCCTGTCCTGCCCAGGCCCCCCGAGGGAGGACGATGGTCGGGCAGTGGCGAGCGGGGTGGGGCTGGCGCCGAGCCTGCCCTTGGATGCCCCGGGGAAGGGCGCCGGGGGATGGGCTGCCCCTGGCCAGGTCTGAGGGACCGACCCAGCTCGGGGCTGTCGGGGGCAGAGAGAGAACCCCCCTCCGCCCTTTCCCTTCAGGTTCTTAGGGCTGGCCAAATCCTTCCCAAGACAGCTTGTCTGGAGAAAATCAGACCCAGCTGAAGAACATGTGTCCATGGGGGAAACCCGGGAAACTGAGTCTCCCCACACAATAGCAGAGATTCTCATCTTGCATCCTCTCCTGAGCTAATGACAAAGGTGGATGTCCCGGGTGGGTGGGCCTGTGGAATGGGAGAGGGGAGGAAGTCTATTGTCATGCAGAGGGACATGGAAAGACTTGTCTGAAGCTTATCCCCTGCACTGGGGTCAGGTCGGGAAGGGACGGCACAGAGGTGAGCAGGAACCCACCGGCCTCTCTGTTGTGGGGCTGGCCCCGGGGCAGGCGTGGGGGTGATGGCTGGAAGTGGGATGGCGCGTGAGTTGGCACCAGCCAGCGGTGGAGGCAGAGACTCAGAGGTCAGGGATCTCTCTCTCTCTGTCTCTGTCTCTCTCTCTCTCCCTCAGGGAGCTGAGGAGAGTAAGGTGGCGCCCCCTGCCCACCTCGCCTACCTCTCCGTGGGCCCTTCTTTCTCTGGCCGCTCCGGGAGCCCTGCGGGCTTGGGTTCAACCCCCCACACACCGCACAGGCCAAGGGCGCATGCGCGACCGCCAGGGCCTAGGGCTGGCCTCGGGGGGCGGGGGGGTCCTCAGTGAAGGCCCCGCCCTCCCTCCAGGCTCTGACCCAGCTGCAGCTCTTCCATCGCCGCCCTTCTGGACTCGGCTTCAGCTGTCTCCCTCCCCTCCCCCACTCCCACTCAGCTTGCAGGCCGCTTCCCTGCCTTGAAAGCATGGCTCTGGCCCTGAGGGCCACAGACCTACTGGGCTTCAAGCTCAAGGCTCTGCCTGGGCCTGCTGCTTCGGCCAGGGGCTCATTTTTTCCTGGAAAGACAAAGCCATGGCCTCACCCCACGCCTGCACTTTGCCACGGCAGGCAGCCCAGATGTAGGAAAGGCTCTGTGGAGTCAGAAGTGCCGAGACAGGCAGATGGCACCAGAGGGTTTGGGGGCCAGGGCGCAACTGGGCTAGCCCCTCCTCCCGGGAGTCGGGGAGGCCCGGCCTTCCTAGTGCCCGGGCCACGGCTCCGGGGAGAAACCCGCCATGGAGGGCACGCGGGAGGCCCTCTGCCTGAGGTGGCAGGTGTCACGCCAGGGCCACTGCAAGCCTGGCTCGGCTTGCCTGCTTTCTCCAAAGGAGGCTGGCCGACCAGCCGAACCTGGCACCTGGGCCAGGCCCCTTCCAAGGGGACGAGTTCCAGAGGCTAGAGCCCTGGGGGCGGCTGCCAAGTCTCCTGGGGCGTGTGCTGGGCCCCCGTCAGAGGAGGAAGCAGCCTGCTAAACGGTGTGCCAGGCCTGAGATCTGGAGGCCTCCCACAGCCGGGTCCCTGTCCTGCCCAGGCCCCCCGAGGGAGGACGATGGTCGGGCAGTGGCGAGCGGGGTGGGGCTGGCGCCGAGCCTGCCCTTGGATGCCCCGGGGAAGGGCGCCGGGGGATGGGCTGCCCCTGGCCAGGTCTGAGGGACCGACCCAGCTCGGGGCTGTCGGGGGCAGAGAGAGAACCCCCCTCCGCCCTTTCCCTTCAGGTTCTTAGGGCTGGCCAAATCCTTCCCAAGACAGCTTGTCTGGAGAAAATCAGACCCAGCTGAAGAACATGTGTCCATGGGGGAATCCCGGGAAACTGAGTCTCCCCACACAATAGCAGAGATTCTCATCTTGCATCCTCTCCTGAGCTAATGACAAAGGTGGATGTCCCGGGTGGGTGGGCCTGTGGAATGGGAGAGGGGAGGAAGTCTATTGTCATGCAGAGGGACATGGAAAGACTTGTCTGAAGCTTATCCCCTGCACCTGGGTCAGGTCGGGAAGGGACGGCACAGAGGTGAGCAGGAACCCAACGGCCTCTCTGTTGTGGGGCTGGCCCCGGGGTAGGCGTGGGGGTGATGGCTGGAAGTGGGATGGCGCGTGAGTTGGCACCAGCCAGCGGTGGAGGCAGAGACTCAGAGGTCAGGGATCTCTCTCTCTCTGTCTCTGTCTTTCTCTCTCTCCCTCAGGGAGCTGAGGAGAGTAAGGTGGCGCCCCCTGCCCACCTCGCCTACCTCTCCATGGGCCCTTCTTTCTCTGGCCGCTCCGGGAGCCCTGCGGGCTTGGGTTCAACCCCCCACACACCGCACAGGCCAAGGGCGCATGCGCGACCGCCGGGGCCTAGGGCTGGCCTCGGGGGGCGGGGGGGTCCTCAGTGAAGTCCCCGCCCTCCCTCCAGGCTCTGACCCAGCTGCAGCTCTTCCATCGCCGCCCTTCTGGACTCGGCTTCAGCTGTCTCCCTCCCCTCCCCCACTCCCACTCAGCTTGCAGGCCGCTTCCCTGCCTTGAAAGCATGGCTCTGGCCCTGAGGGCCACAGACCTACTGGGCTTCAAGCTCAAGGCTCTGCCTGGGCCTGCTGCTTCGGCCAGGGGCTCATTTTTTCCTGGAAAGACAAAGCCATGGCCTCACCCCACGCCCGCACTTTGCCACGGCAGGCAGCCCAGATGTAGGAAAGGCTCTGTGGAGTCAGAAGTGCCGAGACAGGCAGATGGCACCAGAGGGTTTGGGGGCCAGGGCGCAACTGGGCTAGCTCCTCCTCCCGGGAGTCGGGGAGGCCCGGCCTTCCTAGTGCCCAGGCCACGGCTCCGGGGAGAAACCCGCCATGGAGGGCACGCGGGAGGCCCTCTGCCTGAGGTGGCAGGTGTCACGCCAGGGCCACTGCAAGCCTGGCTCGGCTTGCCTGCTTTCTCCAAAGGAGGCTGGCCGACCAGCCGAACCTGGCACCTGGGCCAGGCCCCTTCCAAGGGGACGAGTTCCAGAGGCTAGAGCCCTGGGGGCGGCTGCCAAGTCTCCTGGGGCGTGTGCTGGGCCCCCGTCAGAGGAGGAAGCAGCCTGCTAAACGGTGTGCCAGGCCTGAGATCTGGAGGCCTCCCACAGCCGGGTCCCTGTCCTGCCCAGGCCCCCCGAGGGAGGACGATGGTCGGGCAGTGGCGAGCGGGGTGGGGCTGGCGCCGAGCCTGCCCTTGGATGCCCCGGGGAAGGGCGCCGGGGGATGGGCTGCCCCTGGCCAGGTCTGAGGGACCGACCCAGCTCGGGGCTGTCGGGGGCAGAGAGAGAACCCCCCTCCGCCCTTTCCCTTCAGGTTCTTAGGGCTGGCCAAATCCTTCCCAAGACAGCTTGTCTGGAGAAAATCAGACCCAGCTGAAGAACATGTGTCCATGGGGGAAACCCGGGAAACTGAGTCTCCCCACACAATAGCAGAGATTCTCATCTTGCATCCTCTCCTGAGCTAATGACAAAGGTGGATGTCCCGGGTGGGTGGGCCTGTGGAATGGGAGAGGGGAGGAAGTCTATTGTCATGCAGAGGGACATGGAAAGACTTGTCTGAAGCTTATCCCCTGCACTGGGGTCAGGTCGGGAAGGGACGGCACAGAGGTGAGCAGGAACCCACCGGCCTCTCTGTTGTGGGGCTGGCCCCGGGGCAGGCGTGGGGGTGATGGCTGGAAGTGGGATGGCGCGTGAGTTGGCACCAGCCAGCGGTGGAGGCAGAGACTCAGAGGTCAGGGATCTCTCTCTCTCTGTCTCTGTCTCTCTCTCTCTCCCTCAGGGAGCTGAGGAGAGTAAGGTGGCGCCCCCTGCCCACCTCGCCTACCTCTCCATGGGCCCTTCTTTCTCTGGCCGCTCCGGGAGCCCTGCGGGCTTGGGTTCAACCCCCCACACACCGCACAGGCCAAGGGCGCATGCACGACCGCCGGGGCCTAGGGCTGGCCTCGGGGGGGCGGGGGGTCCTCAGTGAAGTCCCCGCCCTCCCTCCAGGCTCTGACCCAGCTGCAGCTCTTCCATCGCCGCCCTTCTGGACTCGGCTTCAGCTGTCTCCCTCCCCTCCCCCACTCCCACTCAGCTTGCAGGCCGCTTCCCTGCCTTGAAAGCATGGCTCTGGCCCTGAGGGCCACAGACCTACTGGGCTTCAAGCTCAAGGCTCTGCCTGGGCCTGCTGCTTCGGCCAGGGGCTCATTTTTTCCTGGAAAGACAAAGCCATGGCCTCACCCCACGCCTGCACTTTGCCACGGCAGGCAGCCCAGATGTAGGAAAGGCTCTGTGGAGTCAGAAGTGCCGAGACAGGCAGATGGCACCAGAGGGTTTGGGGGCCAGGGCGCAACTGGGCTAGCCCCTCCTCCCGGGAGTCGGGGAGGCCCGGCCTTCCTAGTGCCCAGGCCACGGCTCCGGGGAGAAACCCGCCATGGAGGGCACGCGGGAGGCCCTCTGCCTGAGGTGGCAGGTGTCACGCCAGGGCCACTGCAAGCCTGGCTCGGCTTGCCTGCTTTCTCCAAAGGAGGCTGCCCGACCAGCCGAACCTGGCACCTGGGCCAGGCCCCTTCCAAGGGGACGAGTTCCAGAGGCTAGAGCCCTGGGGGCGGCTGCCAAGTCTCCTGGGGCGTGTGCTGGGCCCCCGTCAGAGGAGGAAGCAGCCTGCTAAACGGTGTGCCAGGCCTGAGATCTGGAGGCCTCCCACAGCCGGGTCCCTGTCCTGCCCAGGCCCCCCGAGGGAGGACGATGGTCGGGCAGTGGCGAGCGGGGTGGGGCTGGCGCCGAGCCTGCCCTTGGATGCCCCGGGGAAGGGCGCCGGGGGATGGGCTGCCCCTGGCCAGGTCTGAGGGACCGACCCAGCTCGGGGCTGTCGGGGGCAGAGAGAGAACCCCCCTCCGCCCTTTCCCTTCAGGTTCTTAGGGCTGGCCAAATCCTTCCCAAGACAGCTTGTCTGGAGAAAATCAGACCCAGCTGAAGAACATGTGTCCATGGGGGAAACCCGGGAAACTGAGTCTCCCCACACAATAGCAGAGATTCTCATCTTGCATCCTCTCCTGAGCTAATGACAAAGGTGGATGTCCCGGGTGGGTGGGCCTGTGGAATGGGAGAGGGGAGGAAGTCTATTGTCATGCAGAGGGACATGGAAAGACTTGTCTGAAGCTTATCCTCTGCACTGGGGTCAGGTCGGGAAGGGACGGCACAGAGGTGAGCAGGAACCCACCGGCCTCTCTGTTGTGGGGCTGGCCCCGGGGCAGGCGTGGGGGTGATGGCTGGAAGTGGGATGGCGCGTGAGTTGGCACCAGCCAGCGGTGGAGGCAGAGACTCAGAGGTCAGGGATCTCTCTCTCTCTGTCTCTGTCTCTCTCTCTCTCCCTCAGGGAGCTGAGGAGAGTAAGGTGGCGCCCCCTGCCCACCTCGCCTACCTCTCCATGGGCCCTTCTTTCTCTGGCCGCTCCGGGAGCCCTGCGGGCTTGGGTTCAACCCCCCACACACCGCACAGGCCAAGGGCGCATGCGCGACCGCCGGGGCCTAGGGCTGGCCTCGGGGGGCGGGGGGGTCCTCAGTGAAGTCCCCGCCCTCCCTCCAGGCTCTGACCCAGCTGCAGCTCTTCCATCGCCGCCCTTCTGGACTCGGCTTCAGCTGTCTCCCTCCCCTCCCCCACTCCCACTCAGCTTGCAGGCCGCTTCCCTGCCTTGAAAGCATGGCTCTGGCCCTGAGGGCCACAGACCTACTGGGCTTCAAGCTCAAGGCTCTGCCTGGGCCTGCTGCTTCGGCCAGGGGCTCATTTTTTCCTGGAAAGACAAAGCCATGGCCTCACCCCACGCCTGCACTTTGCCACGGCAGGCAGCCCAGATGTAGGAAAGGCTCTGTGGAGTCAGAAGTGCCGAGACAGGCAGATGGCACCAGAGGGTTTGGGGGCCAGGGCGCAACTGGGCTAGCCCCTCCTCCCGGGAGTCGGGGAGGCCCGGCCTTCCTAGTGCCCAGGCCACGGCTCCGGGGAGAAACCCGCCATGGAGGGCACGCGGGAGGCCCTCTGCCTGAGGTGGCAGGTGTCACGCCAGGGCCACTGCAAGCCTGGCTCGGCTTGCCTGCTTTCTCCAAAGGAGGCTGGCCGACCAGCCGAACCTGGCACCTGGGCCAGGCCCCTTCCAAGGGGACGAGTTCCAGAGGCTAGAGCCCTGGGGGCGGCTGCCAAGTCTCCTGGGGCGTGTGCTGGGCCCCCGTCAGAGGAGGAAGCAGCCTGCTAAACGGTGTGCCAGGCCTGAGATCTGGAGGCCTCCCACAGCCGGGTCCCTGTCCTGCCCAGGCCCCCCGAGGGAGGACGATGGTCGGGCAGTGGCGAGCGGGGTGGGGCTGGCGCCGAGCCTGCCCTTGGATGCCCCGGGGAAGGGCGCCGGGGGATGGGCTGCCCCTGGCCAGGTCTGAGGGACCGACCCAGCTCGGGGCTGTCGGGGGCAGAGAGAGAACCCCCCTCCGCCCTTTCCCTTCAGGTTCTTAGGGCTGGCCAAATCCTTCCCAAGACAGCTTGTCTGGAGAAAATCAGACCCAGCTGAAGAACATGTGTCCATGGGGGAAACCCGGGAAACTGAGTCTCCCCACACAATAGCAGAGATTCTCATCTTGCATCCTCTCCTGAGCTAATGACAAAGGTGGATGTCCCGGGTGGGTGGGCCTGTGGAATGGGAGAGGGGAGGAAGTCTATTGTCATGCAGAGGGACATGGAAAGACTTGTCTGAAGCTTATCCCCTGCACTGGGGTCAGGTCGGGAAGGGACGGCACAGAGGTGAGCAGGAACCCACCGGCCTCTCTGTTGTGGGGCTGGCCCCGGGGCAGGCGTGGGGGTGATGGCTGGAAGTGGGATGGCGCGTGAGTTGGCACCAGCCAGCGGTGGAGGCAGAGACTCAGAGGTCAGGGATCTCTCTCTCTCTGTCTCTGTCTCTCTCTCTCTCCCTCAGGGAGCTGAGGAGAGTAAGGTGGCGCCCCCTGCCCACCTCGCCTACCTCTCCATGGGCCCTTCTTTCTCTGGCCGCTCCGGGAGCCCTGCGGGCTTGGGTTCAACCCCCCACACACCGCACAGGCCAAGGGCGCATGCGCGACCGCCAGGGCCTAGGGCTGGCCTCGGGGGGCGGGGGGGTCCTCAGTGAAGGCCCCGCCCTCCCTCCAGGCTCTGACCCAGCTGCAGCTCTTCCATCGCCGCCCTTCTGGACTCGGCTTCAGCTGTCTCCCTCCCCTCCCCCACTCCCACTCAGCTTGCAGGCCGCTTCCCTGCCTTGAAAGCATGGCTCTGGCCCTGAGGGCCACAGACCTACTGGGCTTCAAGCTCAAGGCTCTGCCTGGGCCTGCTGCTTCGGCCAGGGGCTCATTTTTTCCTGGAAAGACAAAGCCATGGCCTCACCCCACGCCTGCACTTTGCCACGGCAGGCAGCCCAGATGTAGGAAAGGCTCTGTGGAGTCAGAAGTGCCGAGACAGGCAGATGGCACCAGAGGGTTTGGGGGCCAGGGCGCAACTGGGCTAGCCCCTCCTCCCGGGAGTCGGGGAGGCCCGGCCTTCCTAGTGCCCGGGCCACGGCTCCGGGGAGAAACCCGCCATGGAGGGCACGCGGGAGGCCCTCTGCCTGAGGTGGCAGGTGTCACGCCAGGGCCACTGCAAGCCTGGCTCGGCTTGCCTGCTTTCTCCAAAGGAGGCTGGCCGACCAGCCGAACCTGGCACCTGGGCCAGGCCCCTTCCAAGGGGACGAGTTCCAGAGGCTAGAGCCCTGGGGGCGGCTGCCAAGTCTCCTGGGGCGTGTGCTGGGCCCCCGTCAGAGGAGGAAGCAGCCTGCTAAACGGTGTGCCAGGCCTGAGATCTGGAGGCCTCCCACAGCCGGGTCCCTGTCCTGCCCAGGCCCCCCGAGGGAGGACGATGGTCGGGCAGTGGCGAGCGGGGTGGGGCTGGCGCCGAGCCTGCCCTTGGATGCCCCGGGGAAGGGCGCCGGGGGATGGGCTGCCCCTGGCCAGGTCTGAGGGACCGACCCAGCTCGGGGCTGTCGGGGGCAGAGAGAGAACCCCCCTCCGCCCTTTCCCTTCAGGTTCTTAGGGCTGGCCAAATCCTTCCCAAGACAGCTTGTCTGGAGAAAATCAGACCCAGCTGAAGAACATGTGTCCATGGGGGAATCCCGGGAAACTGAGTCTCCCCACACAATAGCAGAGATTCTCATCTTGCATCCTCTCCTGAGCTAATGACAAAGGTGGATGTCCCGGGTGGGTGGGCCTGTGGAATGGGAGAGGGGAGGAAGTCTATTGTCATGCAGAGGGACATGGAAAGACTTGTCTGAAGCTTATCCCCTGCACCTGGGTCAGGTCGGGAAGGGACGGCACAGAGGTGAGCAGGAACCCAACGGCCTCTCTGTTGTGGGGCTGGCCCCGGGGTAGGCGTGGGGGTGATGGCTGGAAGTGGGATGGCGCGTGAGTTGGCACCAGCCAGCGGTGGAGGCAGAGACTCAGAGGTCAGGGATCTCTCTCTCTCTGTCTCTGTCTCTCTCTCTCTCCCTCAGGGAGCTGAGGAGAGTAAGGTGGCGCCCCCTGCCCACCTCGCCTACCTCTCCATGGGCCCTTCTTTCTCTGGCCGCTCCGGGAGCCCTGCGGGCTTGGGTTCAACCCCCCACACACCGCACAGGCCAAGGGCGCATGCGCGACCGCCGGGGCCTAGGGCTGGCCTCGGGGGGGCGGGGGGGTCCTCAGTGAAGTCCCCGCCCTCCCTCCAGGCTCTGACCCAGCTGCAGCTCTTCCATCGCCGCCCTTCTGGACTCGGCTTCAGCTGTCTCCCTCCCCTCCCCCACTCCCACTCAGCTTGCAGGCCGCTTCCCTGCCTTGAAAGCATGGCTCTGGCCCTGAGGGCCACAGACCTACTGGGCTTCAAGCTCAAGGCTCTGCCTGGGCCTGCTGCTTCGGCCAGGGGCTCATTTTTTCCTGGAAAGACAAAGCCATGGCCTCACCCCACGCCTGCACTTTGCCACGGCAGGCAGCCCAGATGTAGGAAAGGCTCTGTGGAGTCAGAAGTGCCGAGACAGGCAGATGGCACCAGAGGGTTTGGGGGCCAGGGCGCAACTGGGCTAGCCCCTCCTCCCGGGAGTCGGGGAGGCCCGGCCTTCCTAGTGCCCAGGCCACGGCTCCGGGGAGAAACCCGCCATGGAGGGCACGCGGGAGGCCCTCTGCCTGAGGTGGCAGGTGTCACGCCAGGGCCACTGCAAGCCTGGCTCGGCTTGCCTGCTTTCTCCAAAGGAGGCTGGCCGACCAGCCGAACCTGGCACCTGGGCCAGGCCCCTTCCAAGGGGACGAGTTCCAGAGGCTAGAGCCCTGGGGGCGGCTGCCAAGTCTCCTGGGGCGTGTGCTGGGCCCCCGTCAGAGGAGGAAGCAGCCTGCTAAACGGTGTGCCAGGCCTGAGATCTGGAGGCCTCCCACAGCCGGGTCCCTGTCCTGCCCAGGCCCCCCGAGGGAGGACGATGGTCGGGCAGTGGCGAGCGGGGTGGGGCTGGCGCCGAGCCTGCCCTTGGATGCCCCGGGGAAGGGCGCCGGGGGATGGGCTGCCCCTGGCCAGGTCTGAGGGACCGACCCAGCTCGGGGCTGTCGGGGGCAGAGAGAGAACCCCCCTCCGCCCTTTCCCTTCAGGTTCTTAGGGCTGGCCAAATCCTTCCCAAGACAGCTTGTCTGGAGAAAATCAGACCCAGCTGAAGAACATGTGTCCATGGGGGAAACCCGGGAAACTGAGTCTCCCCACACAATAGCAGAGATTCTCATCTTGCATCCTCTCCTGAGCTAATGACAAAGGTGGATGTCCCGGGTGGGTGGGCCTGTGGAATGGGAGAGGGGAGGAAGTCTATTGTCATGCAGAGGGACATGGAAAGACTTGTCTGAAGCTTATCCCCTGCACTGGGGTCAGGTCGGGAAGGGACGGCACAGAGGTGAGCAGGAACCCACTGGCCTCTCTGTTGTGGGGCTGGCCCCGGGGCAGGCGTGGGGGTGATGGCTGGAAGTGGGATGGCGCGTGAGTTGGCACCAGCCAGCGGTGGAGGCAGAGACTCAGAGGTCAGGGATCTCTCTCTCTGTCTCTGTCTCTCTCTCTCTCCCTCAGGGAGCTGAGGAGAGTAAGGTGGCGCCCCCTGCCCACCTCGCCTACCTCTCCATGGGCCCTTCTTTCTCTGGCCGCTCCGGGAGCCCTGCGGGCTTGGGTTCAAACCCCCACACACCGCACAGGCCAAGGGCGCATGCGCGACCGCCGGGGCCTAGGGCTGGCCTCGGGGGGCGGGGGGGTCCTCAGTGAAGTCCCCGCCCTCCCTCCAGGCTCTGACCCAGCTGCAGCTCTTCCATCGCCGCCCTTCTGGACTCGGCTTCAGCTGTCTCCCTCCCCTCCCCCACTCCCACTCAGCTTGCAGGCCGCTTCCCTGCCTTGAAAGCATGGCTCTGGCCCTGAGGGCCACAGACCTACTGGGCTTCAAGCTCAAGGCTCTGCCTGGGCCTGCTGCTTCGGCCAGGGGCTCATTTTTTCCTGGAAAGACAAAGCCATGGCCTCACCCCACGCCCGCACTTTGCCACGGCAGGCAGCCCAGATGTAGGAAAGGCTCTGTGGAGTCAGAAGTGCCGAGACAGGCAGATGGCACCAGAGGGTTTGGGGGCCAGGGCGCAACTGGGCTAGCCCCTCCTCCCGGGAGTCGGGGAGGCCCGGCCTTCCTAGTGCCCAGGCCACGGCTCCGGGGAGAAACCCGCCATGGAGGGCACGCGGGAGGCCCTCTGCCTGAGGTGGCAGGTGTCACGCCAGGGCCACTGCAAGCCTGGCTCGGCTTGCCTGCTTTCTCCAAAGGAGGCTGGCCGACCAGCCGAACCTGGCACCTGGGCCAGGCCCCTTCCAAGGGGACGAGTTCCAGAGGCTAGAGCCCTGGGGGCGGCTGCCAAGTCTCCTGGGGCGTGTGCTGGGCCCCCGTCAGAGGAGGAAGCAGCCTGCTAAACGGTGTGCCAGGCCTGAGATCTGGAGGCCTCCCACAGCCGGGTCCCTGTCCTGCCCAGGCCCCCCGAGGGAGGACGATGGTCGGGCAGTGGCGAGCGGGGTGGGGCTGGCGCCGAGCCTGCCCTTGGATGCCCCGGGGAAGGGCGCCGGGGGATGGGCTGCCCCTGGCCAGGTCTGAGGGACTGACCCAGCTCGGGGCTGTCGGGGGCAGAGAGAGAACCCCCCTCCGCCCTTTCCCTTCAGGTTCTTAGGGCTGGCCAAATCCTTCCCAAGACAGCTTGTCTGGAGAAAATCAGACCCAGCTGAAGAACATGTGTCCATGGGGGAAACCCGGGAAACTGAGTCTCCCCACACAATAGCAGAGATTCTCATCTTGCATCCTCTCCTGAGCTAATGACAAAGGTGGATGTCCCGGGTGGGTGGGCCTGTGGAATGGGAGAGGGGAGGAAGTCTATTGTCATGCAGAGGGACATGGAAAGACTTGTCTGAAGCTTATCCCCTGCACTGGGGTCAGGTCGGGAAGGGACGGCACAGAGGTGAGCAGGAACCCACCGGCCTCTCTGTTGTGGGGCTGGCCCCGGGGCAGGCGTGGGGGTGATGGCTGGAAGTGGGATGGCGCGTGAGTTGGCACCAGCCAGCGGTGGAGGCAGAGACTCAGAGGTCAGGGATCTCTCTCTCTCTGTCTCTGTCTCTCTCTCTCTCCCTCAGGGAGCTGAGGAGAGTAAGGTGGCGCCCCCTGCCCACCTCGCCTACCTCTCCATGGGCCCTTCTTTCTCTGGCCGCTCCGGGAGCCCTGCGGGCTTGGGTTCAACCCCCCACACACCGCACAGGCCAAGGGTGCATGCGCGACCGCCAGGGCCTAGGGCTGGCCTCGGGGGGCGGGGGGGTCCTCAGTGAAGTCCCCGCCCTCCCTCCAGGCTCTGACCCAGCTGCAGCTCTTCCATCGCCGCCCTTCTGGACTCGGCTTCAGCTGTCTCCCTCCCCTCCCCCACTCCCACTCAGCTTGCAGGCCGCTTCCCTGCCTTGAAAGCATGGCTCTGGCCCTGAGGGCCACAGACCTACTGGGCTTCAAGCTCAAGGCTCTGCCTGGGCCTGCTGCTTCGGCCAGGGGCTCATTTTTTCCTGGAAAGACAAAGCCATGGCCTCACCCCACGCCTGCACTTTGCCACGGCAGGCAGCCCAGATGTAGGAAAGGCTCTGTGGAGTCAGAAGTGCCGAGACAGGCAGATGGCACCAGAGGGTTTGGGGGCCAGGGCGCAACTGGGCTAGCCCCTCCTCCCGGGAGGCGGGGAGGCCCGGCCTTCCTAGTGCCCGGGCCACGGCTCCGGGGAGAAACCCGCCATGGAGGGCACGCGGGAGGCCCTCTGCCTGAGGTGGCAGGTGTCACGCCAGGGCCACTGCAAGCCTGGCTCGGCTTGCCTGCTTTCTCCAAAGGAGGCTGGCCGACCAGCCGAACCTGGCACCTGGGCCAGGCCCCTTCCAAGGGGACGAGTTCCAGAGGCTAGAGCCCTGGGGGCGGCTGCCAAGTCTCCTGGGGCGTGTGCTGGGCCCCCGTCAGAGGAGGAAGCAGCCTGCTAAACGGTGTGCCAGGCCTGAGATCTGGAGGCCTCCCACAGCCGGGTCCCTGTCCTGCCCAGGCCCCCCGAGGGAGGACGATGGTCGGGCAGTGGCGAGCGGGGTGGGGCTGGCGCCGAGCCTGCCCTTGGATGCCCCGGGGAAGGGCGCCGGGGGATGGGCTGCCCCTGGCCAGGTCTGAGGGACCGACCCAGCTCGGGGCTGTCGGGGGCAGAGAGAGAACCCCCCTCCGCCCTTTCCCTTCAGGTTCTTAGGGCTGGCCAAATCCTTCCCAAGACAGCTTGTCTGGAGAAAATCAGACCCAGCTGAAGAACATGTGTCCATGGGGGAAACCCGGGAAACTGAGTCTCCCCACACAATAGCAGAGATTCTCATCTTGCATCCTCTCCTGAGCTAATGACAAAGGTGGATGTCCCGGGTGGGTGGGCCTGTGGAATGGGAGAGGGGAGGAAGTCTATTGTCATGCAGAGGGACATGGAAAGACTTGTCTGAAGCTTATCCCCTGCACTGGGGTCAGGTCGGGAAGGGACGGCCCAGAGGTGAGCAGGAACCCACCGGCCTCTCTGTTGTGGGGCTGGCCCCGGGGCAGGCGTGGGGGTGATGGCTGGAAGTGGGATGGCGCGTGAGTTGGCACCAGCCAGCGGTGGAGGCAGAGACTCAGAGGTCAGGGATCTCTCTCTCTGTCTCTGTCTCTCTCTCTCTCCCTCAGGGAGCTGAGGAGAGTAAGGTGGCGCCCCCTGCCCACCTCGCCTACCTCTCCATGGGCCCTTCTTTCTCTGGCCGCTCCGGGAGCCCTGCGGGCTTGGGTTCAAACCCCCACACACCGCACAGGCCAAGGGCGCATGCGCGACCGCCGGGGCCTAGGGCTGGCCTCGGGGGGCGGGGGGGTCCTCAGTGAAGTCCCCGCCCTCCCTCCAGGCTCTGACCCAGCTGCAGCTCTTCCATCGCCGCCCTTCTGGACTCGGCTTCAGCTGTCTCCCTCCCCTCCCCCACTCCCACTCAGCTTGCAGGCCGCTTCCCTGCCTTGAAAGCATGGCTCTGGCCCTGAGGGCCACAGACCTACTGGGCTTCAAGCTCAAGGCTCTGCCTGGGCCTGCTGCTTCGGCCAGGGGCTCATTTTTTCCTGGAAAGACAAAGCCATGGCCTCACCCCACGCCCGCACTTTGCCACGGCAGGCAGCCCAGATGTAGGAAAGGCTCTGTGGAGTCAGAAGTGCCGAGACAGGCAGATGGCACCAGAGGGTTTGGGGGCCAGGGCGCAACTGGGCTAGCCCCTCCTCCCGGGAGTCGGGGAGGCCCGGCCTTCCTAGTGCCCAGGCCACGGCTCCGGGGAGAAACCCGCCATGGAGGGCACGCGGGAGGCCCTCTGCCTGAGGTGGCAGGTGTCACGCCAGGGCCACTGCAAGCCTGGCTCGGCTTGCCTGCTTTCTCCAAAGGAGGCTGGCCGACCAGCCGAACCTGGCACCTGGGCCAGGCCCCTTCCAAGGGGACGAGTTCCAGAGGCTAGAGCCCTGGGGGCGGCTGCCAAGTCTCCTGGGGCGTGTGCTGGGCCCCCGTCAGAGGAGGAAGCAGCCTGCTAAACGGTGTGCCAGGCCTGAGATCTGGAGGCCTCCCACAGCCGGGTCCCTGTCCTGCCCAGGCCCCCCGAGGGAGGACGATGGTCGGGCAGTGGCGAGCGGGGTGGGGCTGGCGCCGAGCCTGCCCTTGGATGCCCCGGGGAAGGGCGCCGGGGGATGGGCTGCCCCTGGCCAGGTCTGAGGGACCGACCCAGCTCGGGGCTGTCGGGGGCAGAGAGAGAACCCCCCTCCGCCCTTTCCCTTCAGGTTCTTAGGGCTGGCCAAATCCTTCCCAAGACAGCTTGTCTGGAGAAAATCAGACCCAGCTGAAGAACATGTGTCCATGGGGGAAACCCGGGAAACTGAGTCTCCCCACACAATAGCAGAGATTCTCATCTTGCATCCTCTCCTGAGCTAATGACAAAGGTGGATGTCCCGGGTGGGTGGGCCTGTGGAATGGGAGAGGGGAGGAAGTCTATTGTCATGCAGAGGGACATGGAAAGACTTGTCTGAAGCTTATCCCCTGCACTGGGGTCAGGTCGGGAAGGGACGGCACAGAGGTGAGCAGGAACCCACCGGCCTCTCTGTTGTGGGGCTGGCCCCGGGGCAGGCGTGGGGGTGATGGCTGGAAGTGGGATGGCGCGTGAGTTGGCACCAGCCAGCGGTGGAGGCAGAGACTCAGAGGTCAGGGATCTCTCTCTCTCTGTCTCTGTCTCTCTCTCTCTCCCTCAGGGAGCTGAGGAGAGTAAGGTGGCGCCCCCTGCCCACCTCGCCTACCTCTCCATGGGCCCTTCTTTCTCTGGCCGCTCCGGGAGCCCTGCGGGCTTGGGTTCAACCCCCCACACACCGCACAGGCCAAGGGCGCATGCGCGACCGCCAGGGCCTAGGGCTGGCCTCGGGGGGCGGGGGGGTCCTCAGTGAAGTCCCCGCCCTCCCTCCAGGCTCTGACCCAGCTGCAGCTCTTCCATCGCCGCCCTTCTGGACTCGGCTTCAGCTGTCTCCCTCCCCTCCCCCACTCCCACTCAGCTTGCAGGCCGCTTCCCTGCCTTGAAAGCATGGCTCTGGCCCTGAGGGCCACAGACCTACTGGGCTTCAAGCTCAAGGCTCTGCCTGGGCCTGCTGCTTCGGCCAGGGGCTCATTTTTTCCTGGAAAGACAAAGCCATGGCCTCACCCCACGCCTGCACTTTGCCACGGCAGGCAGCCCAGATGTAGGAAAGGCTCTGTGGAGTCAGAAGTGCCGAGACAGGCAGATGGCACCAGAGGGTTTGGGGGCCAGGGCGCAACTGGGCTAGCCCCTCCTCCCGGGAGTCGGGGAGGCCCGGCCTTCCTAGTGCCCAGGCCACGGCTCCGGGGAGAAACCCGCCATGGAGGGCACGCGGGAGGCCCTCTGCCTGAGGTGGCAGGTGTCACGCCAGGGCCACTGCAAGCCTGGCTCGGCTTGCCTGCTTTCTCCAAAGGAGGCTGGCCGACCAGCCGAACCTGGCACCTGGGCCAGGCCCCTTCCAAGGGGACGAGTTCCAGAGGCTAGAGCCCTGGGGGCGGCTGCCAAGTCTCCTGGGGCGTGTGCTGGGCCCCCGTCAGAGGAGGAAGCAGCCTGCTAAACGGTGTGCCAGGCCTGAGATCTGGAGGCCTCCCACAGCCGGGTCCCTGTCCTGCCCAGGCCCCCCGAGGGAGGACGATGGTCGGGCAGTGGCGAGCGGGGTGGGGCTGGCGCCGAGCCTGCCCTTGGATGCCCCGGGGAAGGGCGCCGGGGGATGGGCTGCCCCTGGCCAGGTCTGAGGGACCGACCCAGCTCGGGGCTGTCGGGGGCAGAGAGAGAACCCCCCTCCGCCCTTTCCCTTCAGGTTCTTAGGGCTGGCCAAATCCTTCCCAAGACAGCTTGTCTGGAGAAAATCAGACCCAGCTGAAGAACATGTGTCCATGGGGGAAACCCGGGAAACTGAGTCTCCCCACACAATAGCAGAGATTCTCATCTTGCATCCTCTCCTGAGCTAATGACAAAGGTGGATGTCCCGGGTGGGTGGGCCTGTGGAATGGGAGAGGGGAGGAAGTCTATTGTCATGCAGAGGGACATGGAAAGACTTGTCTGAAGCTTATCCCCTGCACTGGGGTCAGGTCGGGAAGGGACGGCACAGAGGTGAGCAGGAACCCACCGGCCTCTCTGTTGTGGGGCTGGCCCCGGGGCAGGCGTGGGGGTGATGGCTGGAAGTGGGATGGCGCGTGAGTTGGCACCAGCCAGCGGTGGAGGCAGAGACTCAGAGGTCAGGGATCTCTCTCTCTCTGTCTCTGTCTCTCTCTCTCTCCCTCAGGGAGCTGAGGAGAGTAAGGTGGCGCCCCCTGCCCACCTCGCCTACCTCTCCATGGGCCCTTCTTTCTCTGGCCGCTCCGGGAGCCCTGCGGGCTTGGGTTCAACCCCCCACACACCGCACAGGCCAAGGGCGCATGCGCGACCGCCAGGGCCTAGGGCTGGCCTCGGGGGGCGGGGGGGTCCTCAGTGAAGGCCCCGCCCTCCCTCCAGGCTCTGACCCAGCTGCAGCTCTTCCATCGCCGCCCTTCTGGACTCGGCTTCAGCTGTCTCCCTCCCCTCCCCCACTCCCACTCAGCTTGCAGGCCGCTTCCCTGCCTTGAAAGCATGGCTCTGGCCCTGAGGGCCACAGACCTACTGGGCTTCAAGCTCAAGGCTCTGCCTGGGCCTGCTGCTTCGGCCAGGGGCTCATTTTTTCCTGGAAAGACAAAGCCATGGCCTCACCCCACGCCCGCACTTTGCCACGGCAGGCAGCCCAGATGTAGGAAAGGCTCTGTGGAGTCAGAAGTGCCGAGACAGGCAGATGGCACCAGAGGGTTTGGGGGCCAGGGCGCAACTGGGCTAGCCCCTCCTCCCGGGAGTCGGGGAGGCCCGGCCTTCCTAGTGCCCAGGCCACGGCTCCGGGGAGAAACCCGCCATGGAGGGCACGCGGGAGGCCCTCTGCCTGAGGTGGCAGGTGTCACGCCAGGGCCACTGCAAGCCTGGCTCGGCTTGCCTGCTTTCTCCAAAGGAGGCTGGCCGACCAGCCGAACCTGGCACCTGGGCCAGGCCCCTTCCAAGGGGACGAGTTCCAGAGGCTAGAGCCCTGGGGGCGGCTGCCAAGTCTCCTGGGGCGTGTGCTGGGCCCCCGTCAGAGGAGGAAGCAGCCTGCTAAACGGTGTGCCAGGCCTGAGATCTGGAGGCCTCCCACAGCCGGGTCCCTGTCCTGCCCAGGCCCCCCGAGGGAGGACGATGGTCGGGCAGTGGCGAGCGGGGTGGGGCTGGCGCCGAGCCTGCCCTTGGATGCCCCGGGGAAGGGCGCCGGGGGATGGGCTGCCCCTGGCCAGGTCTGAGGGACCGACCCAGCTCGGGGCTGTCGGGGGCAGAGAGAGAACCCCCCTCCGCCCTTTCCCTTCAGGTTCTTAGGGCTGGCCAAATCCTTCCCAAGACAGCTTGTCTGGAGAAAATCAGACCCAGCTGAAGAACATGTGTCCATGGGGGAAACCCGGGAAACTGAGTCTCCCCACACAATAGCAGAGATTCTCATCTTGCATCCTCTCCTGAGCTAATGACAAAGGTGGATGTCCCGGGTGGGTGGGCCTGTGGAATGGGAGAGGGGAGGAAGTCTATTGTCATGCAGAGGGACATGGAAAGACTTGTCTGAAGCTTATCCCCTGCACTGGGGTCAGGTCGGGAAGGGACGGCACAGAGGTGAGCAGGAACCCACCGGCCTCTCTGTTGTGGGGCTGGCCCCGGGGCAGGCGTGGGGGTGATGGCTGGAAGTGGGATGGCGCGTGAGTTGGCACCAGCCAGCGGTGGAGGCAGAGACTCAGAGGTCAGGGATCTCTCTCTCTCTGTCTCTGTCTCTCTCTCTCTCCCTCAGGGAGCTGAGGAGAGTAAGGTGGCGCCCCCTGCCCACCTCGCCTACCTCTCCATGGGCCCTTCTTTCTCTGGCCGCTCCGGGAGCCCTGCGGGCTTGGGTTCAACCCCCCACACACCGCACAGGCCAAGGGCGCATGCGCGACCGCCAGGGCCTAGGGCTGGCCTCGGGGGGCGGGGGGGTCCTCAGTGAAGGCCCCGCCCTCCCTCCAGGCTCTGACCCAGCTGCAGCTCTTCCATCGCCGCCCTTCTGGACTCGGCTTCAGCTGTCTCCCTCCCCTCCCCCACTCCCACTCAGCTTGCAGGCCGCTTCCCTGCCTTGAAAGCATGGCTCTGGCCCTGAGGGCCACAGACCTACTGGGCTTCAAGCTCAAGGCTCTGCCTGGGCCTGCTGCTTCGGCCAGGGGCTCATTTTTTCCTGGAAAGACAAAGCCATGGCCTCACCCCACGCCTGCACTTTGCCACGGCAGGCAGCCCAGATGTAGGAAAGGCTCTGTGGAGTCAGAAGTGCCGAGACAGGCAGATGGCACCAGAGGGTTTGGGGGCCAGGGCGCAACTGGGCTAGCCCCTCCTCCCGGGAGTCGGGGAGGCCCGGCCTTCCTAGTGCCCGGGCCACGGCTCCGGGGAGAAACACGCCATGGAGGGCACGCGGGAGGCCCTCTGCCTGAGGTGGCAGGTGTCACGCCAGGGCCACTGCAAGCCTGGCTCGGCTTGCCTGCTTTCTCCAAAGGAGGCTGGCCGACCAGCCGAACCTGGCACCTGGGCCAGGCCCCTTCCAAGGGGACGAGTTCCAGAGGCTAGAGCCCTGGGGGCGGCTGCCAAGTCTCCTGGGGCGTGTGCTGGGCCCCCGTCAGAGGAGGAAGCAGCCTGCTAAACGGTGTGCCAGGCCTGAGATCTGGAGGCCTCCCACAGCCGGGTCCCTGTCCTGCCCAGGCCCCCCGAGGGAGGACGATGGTCGGGCAGTGGCGAGCGGGGTGGGGCTGGCGCCGAGCCTGCCCTTGGATGCCCCGGGGAAGGGCGCCGGGGGATGGGCTGCCCCTGGCCAGGTCTGAGGGACCGACCCAGCTCGGGGCTGTCGGGGGCAGAGAGAGAACCCCCCTCCGCCCTTTCCCTTCAGGTTCTTAGGGCTGGCCAAATCCTTCCCAAGACAGCTTGTCTGGAGAAAATCAGACCCAGCTGAAGAACATGTGTCCATGGGGGAAACCCGGGAAACTGAGTCTCCCCACACAATAGCAGAGATTCTCATCTTGCATCCTCTCCTGAGCTAATGACAAAGGTGGATGTCCCGGGTGGGTGGGCCTGTGGAATGGGAGAGGGGAGGAAGTCTATTGTCATGCAGAGGGACATGGAAAGACTTGTCTGAAGCTTATCCCCTGCACTGGGGTCAGGTCGGGAAGGGACGGCACAGAGGTGAGCAGGAACCCACCGGCCTCTCTGTTGTGGGGCTGGCCCCGGGGTAGGCGTGGGGGTGATGGCTGGAAGTGGGATGGCGCGTGAGTTGGCACCAGCCAGCGGTGGAGGCAGAGACTCAGAGGTCAGGGATCTCTCTCTCTCTGTCTCTGTCTTTCTCTCTCTCCCTCAGGGAGCTGAGGAGAGTAAGGTGGCGCCCCCTGCCGACCTCGCCTACCTCTCCATGGGCCCTTCTTTCTCTGGCCGCTCCGGGAGCCCTGCGGGCTTGGGTTCAACCCCCCACACACCGCACAGGCCAAGGGCGCATGCGCGACCGCCGGGGCCTAGGGCTGGCCTCGGGGGGCGGGGGGGTCCTCAGTGAAGTCCCCGCCCTCCCTCCAGGCTCTGACCCAGCTGCAGCTCTTCCATCGCCGCCCTTCTGGACTCGGCTTCAGCTGTCTCCCTCCCCTCCCCCACTCCCACTCAGCTTGCAGGCCGCTTCCCTGCCTTGAAAGCATGGCTCTGGCCCTGAGGGCCACAGACCTACTGGGCTTCAAGCTCAAGGCTCTGCCTGGGCCTGCTGCTTCGGCCAGGGGCTCATTTTTTCCTGGAAAGACAAAGCCATGGCCTCACCCCACGCCTGCACTTTGCCACGGCAGGCAGCCCAGATGTAGGAAAGGCTCTGTGGAGTCAGAAGTGCCGAGACAGGCAGATGGCACCAGAGGGTTTGGGGGCCAGGGCGCAACTGGGCTAGCCCCTCCTCCCGGGAGTCGGGGAGGCCCGGCCTTCCTAGTGCCCGGGCCACGGCTCCGGGGAGAAACACGCCATGGAGGGCACGCGGGAGGCCCTCTGCCTGAGGTGGCAGGTGTCACGCCAGGGCCACTGCAAGCCTGGCTCGGCTTGCCTGCTTTCTCCAAAGGAGGCTGGCCGACCAGCCGAACCTGGCACCTGGGCCAGGCCCCTTCCAAGGGGACGAGTTCCAGAGGCTAGAGCCCTGGGGGCGGCTGCCAAGTCTCCTGGGGCGTGTGCTGGGCCCCCGTCAGAGGAGGAAGCAGCCTGCTAAACGGTGTGCCAGGCCTGAGATCTGGAGGCCTCCCACAGCCGGGTCCCTGTCCTGCCCAGGCCCCCCGAGGGAGGACGATGGTCGGGCAGTGGCGAGCGGGGTGGGGCTGGCGCCGAGCCTGCCCTTGGATGCCCCGGGGAAGGGCGCCGGGGGATGGGCTGCCCCTGGCCAGGTCTGAGGGACCGACCCAGCTCGGGGCTGTCGGGGGCAGAGAGAGAACCCCCCTCCGCCCTTTCCCTTCAGGTTCTTAGGGCTGGCCAAATCCTTCCCAAGACAGCTTGTCTGGAGAAAATCAGACCCAGCTGAAGAACATGTGTCCATGGGGGAAACCCGGGAAACTGAGTCTCCCCACACAATAGCAGAGATTCTCATCTTGCATCCTCTCCTGAGCTAATGACAAAGGTGGATGTCCCGGGTGGGTGGGCCTGTGGAATGGGAGAGGGGAGGAAGTCTATTGTCATGCAGAGGGACATGGAAAGACTTGTCTGAAGCTTATCCCCTGCACCTGGGTCAGGTCGGGAAGGGACGGCACAGAGGTGAGCAGGAACCCACCGGCCTCTCTGTTGTGGGGCTGGCCCCGGGGTAGGCGTGGGGGTGATGGCTGGAAGTGGGATGGCGCGTGAGTTGGCACCAGCCAGCGGTGGAGGCAGAGACTCAGAGGTCAGGGATCTCTCTCTCTCTGTCTCTGTCTTTCTCTCTCTCCCTCAGGGAGCTGAGGAGAGTAAGGTGGCGCCCCCTGCCGACCTCGCCTACCTCTCCATGGGCCCTTCTTTCTCTGGCCGCTCCGGGAGCCCTGCGGGCTTGGGTTCAACCCCCCACACACCGCACAGGCCAAGGGCGCATGCGCGACCGCCGGGGCCTAGGGCTGGCCTCGGGGGGCGGGGGGGTCCTCAGTGAAGTCCCCGCCCTCCCTCCAGGCTCTGACCCAGCTGCAGCTCTTCCATCGCCGCCCTTCTGGACTCGGCTTCAGCTGTCTCCCTCCCCTCCCCCACTCCCACTCAGCTTGCAGGCCGCTTCCCTGCCTTGAAAGCATGGCTCTGGCCCTGAGGGCCACAGACCTACTGGGCTTCAAGCTCAAGGCTCTGCCTGGGCCTGCTGCTTCGGCCAGGGGCTCATTTTTTCCTGGAAAGACAAAGCCATGGCCTCACCCCACGCCCGCACTTTGCCACGGCAGGCAGCCCAGATGTAGGAAAGGCTCTGTGGAGTCAGAAGTGCCGAGACAGGCAGATGGCACCAGAGGGTTTGGGGGCCAGGGCGCAACTGGGCTAGCCCCTCCTCCCGGGAGTCGGGGAGGCCCGGCCTTCCTAGTGCCCAGGCCACGGCTCCGGGGAGAAACCCGCCATGGAGGGCACGCGGGAGGCCCTCTGCCTGAGGTGGCAGGTGTCACGCCAGGGCCACTGCAAGCCTGGCTCGGCTTGCCTGCTTTCTCCAAAGGAGGCTGGCCGACCAGCCGAACCTGGCACCTGGGCCAGGCCCCTTCCAAGGGGACGAGTTCCAGAGGCTAGAGCCCTGGGGGCGGCTGCCAAGTCTCCTGGGGCGTGTGCTGGGCCCCCGTCAGAGGAGGAAGCAGCCTGCTAAACGGTGTGCCAGGCCTGAGATCTGGAGGCCTCCCACAGCCGGGTCCCTGTCCTGCCCAGGCCCCCCGAGGGAGGACGATGGTCGGGCAGTGGCGAGCGGGGTGGGGCTGGCGCCGAGCCTGCCCTTGGATGCCCCGGGGAAGGGCGCCGGGGGATGGGCTGCCCCTGGCCAGGTCTGAGGGACCGACCCAGCTCGGGGCTGTCGGGGGCAGAGAGAGAACCCCCCTCCGCCCTTTCCCTTCAGGTTCTTAGGGCTGGCCAAATCCTTCCCAAGACAGCTTGTCTGGAGAAAATCAGACCCAGCTGAAGAACATGTGTCCATGGGGGAAACCCGGGAAACTGAGTCTCCCCACACAATAGCAGAGATTCTCATCTTGCATCCTCTCCTGAGCTAATGACAAAGGTGGATGTCCCGGGTGGGTGGGCCTGTGGAATGGGAGAGGGGAGGAAGTCTATTGTCATGCAGAGGGACATGGAAAGACTTGTCTGAAGCTTATCCCCTGCACTGGGGTCAGGTCGGGAAGGGACGGCACAGAGGTGAGCAGGAACCCACCGGCCTCTCTGTTGTGGGGCTGGCCCCGGGGCAGGCGTGGGGGTGATGGCTGGAAGTGGGATGGCGCGTGAGTTGGCACCAGCCAGCGGTGGAGGCAGAGACTCAGAGGTCAGGGATCTCTCTCTCTCTGTCTCTGTCTCTCTCTCTCTCCCTCAGGGAGCTGAGGAGAGTAAGGTGGCGCCCCCTGCCCACCTCGCCTACCTCTCCATGGGCCCTTCTTTCTCTGGCCGCTCCGGGAGCCCTGCGGGCTTGGGTTCAACCCCCCACACACCGCACAGGCCAAGGGCGCATGCGCGACCGCCGGGGCCTAGGGCTGGCCTCGGGGGGCGGGGGGGTCCTCAGTGAAGTCCCCGCCCTCCCTCCAGGCTCTGACCCAGCTGCAGCTCTTCCATCGCCGCCCTTCTGGACTCGGCTTCAGCTGTCTCCCTCCCCTCCCCCACTCCCACTCAGCTTGCAGGCCGCTTCCCTGCCTTGAAAGCATGGCTCTGGCCCTGAGGGCCACAGACCTACTGGGCTTCAAGCTCAAGGCTCTGCCTGGGCCTGCTGCTTCGGCCAGGGGCTCATTTTTTCCTGGAAAGACAAAGCCATGGCCTCACCCCACGCCCGCACTTTGCCACGGCAGGCAGCCCAGATGTAGGAAAGGCTCTGTGGAGTCAGAAGTGCCGAGACAGGCAGATGGCACCAGAGGGTTTGGGGGCCAGGGCGCAACTGGGCTAGCCCCTCCTCCCGGGAGTCGGGGAGGCCCGGCCTTCCTAGTGCCCGGGCCACGGCTCCGGGGAGAAACCCGCCATGGAGGGCACGCGGGAGGCCCTCTGCCTGAGGTGGCAGGTGTCACGCCAGGGCCACTGCAAGCCTGGCTCGGCTTGCCTGCTTTCTCCAAAGGAGGCTGGCCGACCAGCCGAACCTGGCACCTGGGCCAGGCCCCTTCCAAGGGGACGAGTTCCAGAGGCTAGAGCCCTGGGGGCGGCTGCCAAGTCTCCTGGGGCGTGTGCTGGGCCCCCGTCAGAGGAGGAAGCAGCCTGCTAAACGGTGTGCCAGGCCTGAGATCTGGAGGCCTCCCACAGCCGGGTCCCTGTCCTGCCCAGGCCCCCCGAGGGAGGACGATGGTCGGGCAGTGGCGAGCGGGGTGGGGCTGGCGCCGAGCCTGCCCTTGGATGCCCCGGGGAAGGGCGCCGGGGGATGGGCTGCCCCTGGCCAGGTCTGAGGGACCGACCCAGCTCGGGGCTGTCGGGGGCAGAGAGAGAACCCCCCTCCGCCCTTTCCCTTCAGGTTCTTAGGGCTGGCCAAATCCTTCCCAAGACAGCTTGTCTGGAGAAAATCAGACCCAGCTGAAGAACATGTGTCCATGGGGGAAACCCGGGAAACTGAGTCTCCCCACACAATAGCAGAGATTCTCATCTTGCATCCTCTCCTGAGCTAATGACAAAGGTGGATGTCCCGGGTGGGTGGGCCTGTGGAATGGGAGAGGGGAGGAAGTCTATTGTCATGCAGAGGGACATGGAAAGACTTGTCTGAAGCTTATCCCCTGCACTGGGGTCAGGTCGGGAAGGGACGGCACAGAGGTGAGCAGGAACCCACCGGCCTCTCTGTTGTGGGGCTGGCCCCGGGGCAGGCGTGGGGGTGATGGCTGGAAGTGGGATGGCGCGTGAGTTGGCAGCAGCCAGCGGTGGAGGCAGAGACTCAGAGGTCAGGGATCTCTCTCTCTGTCTCTGTCTCTCTCTCTCTCCCTCAGGGAGCTGAGGAGAGTAAGGTGGCGCCCCCTGCCCAACTCGCCTACCTCTCCATGGGCCCTTCTTTCTCTGGCCGCTCCGGGAGCCCTGCGGGCTTGGGTTCAAACCCCCACACACCGCACAGGCCAAGGGCGCATGCGCGACCGCCGGGGCCTAGGGCTGGCCTCGGGGGGCGGGGGGGTCCTCAGTGAAGTCCCCGCCCTCCCTCCAGGCTCTGACCCAGCTGCAGCTCTTCCATCGCCGCCCTTCTGGACTCGGCTTCAGCTGTCTCCCTCCCCTCCCCCACTCCCACTCAGCTTGCAGGCCGCTTCCCTGCCTTGAAAGCATGGCTCTGGCCCTGAGGGCCACAGACCTACTGGGCTTCAAGCTCAAGGCTCTGCCTGGGCCTGCTGCTTCGGCCAGGGGCTCATTTTTTCCTGGAAAGACAAAGCCATGGCCTCACCCCACGCCCGCACTTTGCCACGGCAGGCAGCCCAGATGTAGGAAAGGCTCTGTGGAGTCAGAAGTGCCGAGACAGGCAGATGGCACCAGAGGGTTTGGGGGCCAGGGCGCAACTGGGCTAGCCCCTCCTCCCGGGAGTCGGGGAGGCCCGGCCTTCCTAGTGCCCAGGCCACGGCTCCGGGGAGAAACCCGCCATGGAGGGCACGCGGGAGGCCCTCTGCCTGAGGTGGCAGGTGTCACGCCAGGGCCACTGCAAGCCTGGCTCGGCTTGCCTGCTTTCTCCAAAGGAGGCTGGCCGACCAGCCGAACCTGGCACCTGGGCCAGGCCCCTTCCAAGGGGACGAGTTCCAGAGGCTAGAGCCCTGGGGGCGGCTGCCAAGTCTCCTGGGGCGTGTGCTGGGCCCCCGTCAGAGGAGGAAGCAGCCTGCTAAACGGTGTGCCAGGCCTGAGATCTGGAGGCCTCCCACAGCCGGGTCCCTGTCCTGCCCAGGCCCCCCGAGGGAGGACGATGGTCGGGCAGTGGCGAGCGGGGTGGGGCTGGCGCCGAGCCTGCCCTTGGATGCCCCGGGGAAGGGCGCCGGGGGATGGGCTGCCCCTGGCCAGGTCTGAGGGACCGACCCAGCTCGGGGCTGTCGGGGGCAGAGAGAGAACCCCCCTCCGCCCTTTCCCTTCAGGTTCTTAGGGCTGGCCAAATCCTTCCCAAGACAGCTTGTCTGGAGAAAATCAGACCCAGCTGAAGAACATGTGTCCATGGGGGAAACCCGGGAAACTGAGTCTCCCCACACAATAGCAGAGATTCTCATCTTGCATCCTCTCCTGAGCTAATGACAAAGGTGGATGTCCCGGGTGGGTGGGCCTGTGGAATGGGAGAGGGGAGGAAGTCTATTGTCATGCAGAGGGACATGGAAAGACTTGTCTGAAGCTTATCCCCTGCACTGGGGTCAGGTCGGGAAGGGACGGCACAGAGGTGAGCAGGAACCCACCGGCCTCTCTGTTGTGGGGCTGGCCCCGGGGCAGGCGTGGGGGTGATGGCTGGAAGTGGGATGGCGCGTGAGTTGGCACCAGCCAGCGGTGGAGGCAGAGACTCAGAGGTCAGGGATCTCTCTCTCTCTGTCTCTGTCTCTCTCTCTCTCCCTCAGGGAGCTGAGGAGAGTAAGGTGGCGCCCCCTGCCCACCTCGCCTACCTCTCCATGGGCCCTTCTTTCTCTGGCCGCTCCGGGAGCCCTGCGGGCTTGGGTTCAACCCCCCACACACCGCACAGGCCAAGGGCGCATGCGCGACCGCCGGGGCCTAGGGCTGGCCTCGGGGGGCGGGGGGGTCCTCAGTGAAGGCCCCGCCCTCCCTCCAGGCTCTGACCCAGCTGCAGCTCTTCCATCGCCGCCCTTCTGGACTCGGCTTCAGCTGTCTCCCTCCCCTCCCCCACTCCCACTCAGCTTGCAGGCCGCTTCCCTGCCTTGAAAGCATGGCTCTGGCCCTGAGGGCCACAGACCTACTGGGCTTCAAGCTCAAGGCTCTGCCTGGGCCTGCTGCTTCGGCCAGGGGCTCATTTTTTCCTGGAAAGACAAAGCCATGGCCTCACCCCACGCCTGCACTTTGCCACGGCAGGCAGCCCAGATGTAGGAAAGGCTCTGTGGAGTCAGAAGTGCCGAGACAGGCAGATGGCACCAGAGGGTTTGGGGGCCAGGGCGCAACTGGGCTAGCCCCTCCTCCCGGGAGTCGGGGAGGCCCGGCCTTCCTAGTGCCCGGGCCACGGCTCCGGGGAGAAACCCGCCATGGAGGGCACGCGGGAGGCCCTCTGCCTGAGGTGGCAGGTGTCACGCCAGGGCCACTGCAAGCCTGGCTCGGCTTGCCTGCTTTCTCCAAAGGAGGCTGGCCGACCAGCCGAACCTGGCACCTGGGCCAGGCCCCTTCCAAGGGGACGAGTTCCAGAGGCTAGAGCCCTGGGGGCGGCTGCCAAGTCTCCTGGGGCGTGTGCTGGGCCCCCGTCAGAGGAGGAAGCAGCCTGCTAAACGGTGTGCCAGGCCTGAGATCTGGAGGCCTCCCACAGCCGGGTCCCTGTCCTGCCCAGGCCCCCCGAGGGAGGACGATGGTCGGGCAGTGGCGAGCGTGGTGGGGCTGGCGCCGAGCCTGCCCTTGGATGCCCCGGGGAAGGGCGCCGGGGGATGGGCTGCCTCTGGCCAGGTCTGAGGGACCGACCCAGCTCGGGGCTGTCGGGGGCAGAGAGAGAACCCCCCTCCGCCCTTTCCCTTCAGGTTCTTAGGGCTGGCCAAATCCTTCCCAAGACAGCTTGTCTGGAGAAAATCAGACCCAGCTGAAGAACATGTGTCCATGGGGGAAACCCGGGAAACTGAGTCTCCCCACACAATAGCAGAGATTCTCATCTTGCATCCTCTCCTGAGCTAATGACAAAGGTGGATGTCCCGGGTGGGTGGGCCTGTGGAATGGGAGAGGGGAGGAAGTCTATTGTCATGCAGAGGGACATGGAAAGACTTGTCTGAAGCTTATCCCCTGCACTGGGGTCAGGTCGGGAAGGGACGGCACAGAGGTGAGCAGGAACCCACCGGCCTCTCTGTTGTGGGGCTGGCCCCGGGGTAGGCGTGGGGGTGATGGCTGGAAGTGGGATGGCGCGTGAGTTGGCACCAGCCAGCGGTGGAGGCAGAGACTCAGAGGTCAGGGATCTCTCTCTCTCTGTCTCTGTCTTTCTCTCTCTCCCTCAGGGAGCTGAGGAGAGTAAGGTGGCGCCCCCTGCCGACCTCGCCTACCTCTCCATGGGCCCTTCTTTCTCTGGCCGCTCCGGGAGCCCTGCGGGCTTGGGTTCAACCCCCCACACACCGCACAGGCCAAGGGCGCATGCGCGACCGCCGGGGCCTAGGGCTGGCCTCGGGGGGCGGGGGGGTCCTCAGTGAAGTCCCCGCCCTCCCTCCAGGCTCTGACCCAGCTGCAGCTCTTCCATCGCCGCCCTTCTGGACTCGGCTTCAGCTGTCTCCCTCCCCTCCCCCACTCCCACTCAGCTTGCAGGCCGCTTCCCTGCCTTGAAAGCATGGCTCTGGCCCTGAGGGCCACAGACCTACTGGGCTTCAAGCTCAAGGCTCTGCCTGGGCCTGCTGCTTCGGCCAGGGGCTCATTTTTTCCTGGAAAGACAAAGCCATGGCCTCACCACACGCCCGCACTTTGCCACGGCAGGCAGCCCAGATGTAGGAAAGGCTCTGTGGAGTCAGAAGTGCCGAGACAGGCAGATGGCACCAGAGGGTTTGGGGGCCAGGGCGCAACTGGGCTAGCCCCTCCTCCCGGGAGTCGGGGAGGCCCGGCCTTCCTAGTGCCCGGGCCACGGCTCCGGGGAGAAACCCGCCATGGAGGGCACGCGGGAGGCCCTCTGCCTGAGGTGGCAGGTGTCACGCCAGGGCCACTGCAAGCCTGGCTCGGCTTGCCTGCTTTCTCCAAAGGAGGCTGGCCGACCAGCCGAACCTGGCACCTGGGCCAGGCCCCTTCCAAGGGGACGAGTTCCAGAGGCTAGAGCCCTGGGGGCGGCTGCCAAGTCTCCTGGGGCGTGTGCTGGGCCCCCGTCAGAGGAGGAAGCAGCCTGCTAAACGGTGTGCCAGGCCTGAGATCTGGAGGCCTCCCACAGCCGGGTCCCTGTCCTGCCCAGGCCCCCCGAGGGAGGACGATGGTCGGGCAGTGGCGAGCGGGGTGGGGCTGGCGCCGAGCCTGCCCTTGGATGCCCCGGGGAAGGGCGCCTGGGGATGGGCTGCCCCTGGCCAGGTCTGAGGGACCGACCCAGCTCGGGGCTGTCGGGGGCAGAGAGAGAACCCCCCTCCGCCCTTTCCCTTCAGGTTCTTAGGGCTGGCCAAATCCTTCCCAAGACAGCTTGTCTGGAGAAAATCAGACCCAGCTGAAGAACATGTGTCCATGGGGGAAACCCGGGAAACTGAGTCTCCCCACACAATAGCAGAGATTCTCATCTTGCATCCTCTCCTGAGCTAATGACAAAGGTGGATGTCCCGGGTGGGTGGGCCTGTGGAATGGGAGAGGGGAGGAAGTCTATTGTCATGCAGAGGGACATGGAAAGACTTGTCTGAAGCTTATCCCCTGCACTGGGGTCAGGTCGGGAAGGGACGGCACAGAGGTGAGCAGGAACCCACCGGCCTCTCTGTTGTGGGGCTGGCCCCGGGGCAGGCGTGGGGGTGATGGCTGGAAGTGGGATGGCGCGTGAGTTGGCACCAGCCAGCGGTGGAGGCAGAGACTCAGAGGTCAGGGATCTCTCTCTCTCTGTCTCTGTCTCTCTCTCTCTCCCTCAGGGAGCTGAGGAGAGTAAGGTGGCGCCCCCTGCCCACCTCGCCTACCTCTCCATGGGCCCTTCTTTCTCTGGCCGCTCCGGGAGCCCTGCGGGCTTGGGTTCAACCCCCCACACACCGCACAGGCCAAGGGCGCATGCGCGACCGCCGGGGCCTAGGGCTGGCCTCGGGGGGCGGGGGGGTCCTCAGTGAAGTCCCCGCCCTCCCTCCAGGCTCTGACCCAGCTGCAGCTCTTCCATCGCCGCCCTTCTGGACTCGGCTTCAGCTGTCTCCCTCCCCTCCCCCACTCCCACTCAGCTTGCAGGCCGCTTCCCTGCCTTGAAAGCATGGCTCTGGCCCTGAGGGCCACAGACCTACTGGGCTTCAAGCTCAAGGCTCTGCCTGGGCCTGCTGCTTCGGCCAGGGGCTCATTTTTTCCTGGAAAGACAAAGCCATGGCCTCACCCCACGCCCGCACTTTGCCACGGCAGGCAGCCCAGATGTAGGAAAGGCTCTGTGGAGTCAGAAGTGCCGAGACAGGCAGATGGCACCAGAGGGTTTGGGGGCCAGGGCGCAACTGGGCTAGCCCCTCCTCCCGGGAGTCGGGGAGGCCCGGCCTTCCTAGTGCCCGGGCCACGGCTCCGGGGAGAAACCCGCCATGGAGGGCACGCGGGAGGCCCTCTGCCTGAGGTGGCAGGTGTCACGCCAGGGCCACTGCAAGCCTGGCTCGGCTTGCCTGCTTTCTCCAAAGGAGGCTGGCCGACCAGCCGAACCTGGCACCTGGGCCAGGCCCCTTCCAAGGGGACGAGTTCCAGAGGCTAGAGCCCTGGGGGCGGCTGCCAAGTCTCCTGGGGCGTGTGCTGGGCCCCCGTCAGAGGAGGAAGCAGCCTGCTAAACGGTGTGCCAGGCCTGAGATCTGGAGGCCTCCCACAGCCGGGTCCCTGTCCTGCCCAGGCCCCCCGAGGGAGGACGATGGTCGGGCAGTGGCGAGCGGGGTGGGGCTGGCGCCGAGCCTGCCCTTGGATGCCCCGGGGAAGGGCGCCTGGGGATGGGCTGCCCCTGGCCAGGTCTGAGGGACCGACCCAGCTCGGGGCTGTCGGGGGCAGAGAGAGAACCCCCCTCCGCCCTTTCCCTTCAGGTTCTTAGGGCTGGCCAAATCCTTCCCAAGACAGCTTGTCTGGAGAAAATCAGACCCAGCTGAAGAACATGTGTCCATGGGGGAAACCCGGGAAACTGAGTCTCCCCACACAATAGCAGAGATTCTCATCTTGCATCCTCTCCTGAGCTAATGACAAAGGTGGATGTCCCGGGTGGGTGGGCCTGTGGAATGGGAGAGGGGAGGAAGTCTATTGTCATGCAGAGGGACATGGAAAGACTTGTCTGAAGCTTATCCCCTGCACTGGGGTCAGGTCGGGAAGGGACGGCACAGAGGTGAGCAGGAACCCACCGGCCTCTCTGTTGTGGGGCTGGCCCCGGGGCAGGCGTGGGGGTGATGGCTGGAAGTGGGATGGCGCGTGAGTTGGCAGCAGCCAGCGGTGGAGGCAGAGACTCAGAGGTCAGGGATCTCTCTCTCTGTCTCTGTCTCTCTCTCTCTCCCTCAGGGAGCTGAGGAGAGTAAGGTGGCGCCCCCTGCCCACCTCGCCTACCTCTCCATGGGCCCTTCTTTCTCTGGCCGCTCCGGGAGCCCTGCGGGCTTGGGTTCAAACCCCCACACACCGCACAGGCCAAGGGCGCATGCGCGACCGCCGGGGCCTAGGGCTGGCCTCGGGGGGCGGGGGGGTCCTCAGTGAAGTCCCCGCCCTCCCTCCAGGCTCTGACCCAGCTGCAGCTCTTCCATCGCCGCCCTTCTGGACTCGGCTTCAGCTGTCTCCCTCCCCTCCCCCACTCCCACTCAGCTTGCAGGCCGCTTCCCTGCCTTGAAAGCATGGCTCTGGCCCTGAGGGCCACAGACCTACTGGGCTTCAAGCTCAAGGCTCTGCCTGGGCCTGCTGCTTCGGCCAGGGGCTCATTTTTTCCTGGAAAGACAAAGCCATGGCCTCACCCCACGCCCGCACTTTGCCACGGCAGGCAGCCCAGATGTAGGAAAGGCTCTGTGGAGTCAGAAGTGCCGAGACAGGCAGATGGCACCAGAGGGTTTGGGGGCCAGGGCGCAACTGGGCTAGCCCCTCCTCCCGGGAGTCGGGGAGGCCCGGCCTTCCTAGTGCCCAGGCCACGGCTCCGGGGAGAAACCCGCCATGGAGGGCACGCGGGAGGCCCTCTGCCTGAGGTGGCAGGTGTCACGCCAGGGCCACTGCAAGCCTGGCTCGGCTTGCCTGCTTTCTCCAAAGGAGGCTGGCCGACCAGCCGAACCTGGCACCTGGGCCAGGCCCCTTCCAAGGGGACGAGTTCCAGAGGCTAGAGCCCTGGGGGCGGCTGCCAAGTCTCCTGGGGCGTGTGCTGGGCCCCCGTCAGAGGAGGAAGCAGCCTGCTAAACGGTGTGCCAGGCCTGAGATCTGGAGGCCTCCCACAGCCGGGTCCCTGTCCTGCCCAGGCCCCCCGAGGGAGGACGATGGTCGGGCAGTGGCGAGCGGGGTGGGGCTGGCGCCGAGCCTGCCCTTGGATGCCCCGGGGAAGGGCGCCGGGGGATGGGCTGCCCCTGGCCAGGTCTGAGGGACCGACCCAGCTCGGGGCTGTCGGGGGCAGAGAGAGAACCCCCCTCCGCCCTTTCCCTTCAGGTTCTTAGGGCTGGCCAAATCCTTCCCAAGACAGCTTGTCTGGAGAAAATCAGACCCAGCTGAAGAACATGTGTCCATGGGGGAAACCCGGGAAACTGAGTCTCCCCACACAATAGCAGAGATTCTCATCTTGCATCCTCTCCTGAGCTAATGACAAAGGTGGATGTCCCGGGTGGGTGGGCCTGTGGAATGGGAGAGGGGAGGAAGTCTATTGTCATGCAGAGGGACATGGAAAGACTTGTCTGAAGCTTATCCCCTGCACTGGGGTCAGGTCGGGAAGGGACGGCACAGAGGTGAGCAGGAACCCACCGGCCTCTCTGTTGTGGGGCTGGCCCCGGGGCAGGCGTGGGGGTGATGGCTGGAAGTGGGATGGCGCGTGAGTTGGCACCAGCCAGCGGTGGAGGCAGAGACTCAGAGGTCAGGGATCTCTCTCTCTCTGTCTCTGTCTCTCTCTCTCTCCCTCAGGGAGCTGAGGAGAGTAAGGTGGCGCCCCCTGCCCACCTCGCCTACCTCTCCATGGGCCCTTCTTTCTCTGGCCGCTCCGGGAGCCCTGCGGGCTTGGGTTCAACCCCCCACACACCGCACAGGCCAAGGGCGCATGCGCGACCGCCGGGGCCTAGGGCTGGCCTCGGGGGGCGGGGGGGTCCTCAGTGAAGGCCCCGCCCTCCCTCCAGGCTCTGACCCAGCTGCAGCTCTTCCATCGCCGCCCTTCTGGACTCGGCTTCAGCTGTCTCCCTCCCCTCCCCCACTCCCACTCAGCTTGCAGGCCGCTTCCCTGCCTTGAAAGCATGGCTCTGGCCCTGAGGGCCACAGACCTACTGGGCTTCAAGCTCAAGGCTCTGCCTGGGCCTGCTGCTTCGGCCAGGGGCTCATTTTTTCCTGGAAAGACAAAGCCATGGCCTCACCCCACGCCTGCACTTTGCCACGGCAGGCAGCCCAGATGTAGGAAAGGCTCTGTGGAGTCAGAAGTGCCGAGACAGGCAGATGGCACCAGAGGGTTTGGGGGCCAGGGCGCAACTGGGCTAGCCCCTCCTCCCGGGAGTCGGGGAGGCCCGGCCTTCCTAGTGCCCGGGCCACGGCTCCGGGGAGAAACCCGCCATGGAGGGCACGCGGGAGGCCCTCTGCCTGAGGTGGCAGGTGTCACGCCAGGGCCACTGCAAGCCTGGCTCGGCTTGCCTGCTTTCTCCAAAGGAGGCTGGCCGACCAGCCGAACCTGGCACCTGGGCCAGGCCCCTTCCAAGGGGACGAGTTCCAGAGGCTAGAGCCCTGGGGGCGGCTGCCAAGTCTCCTGGGGCGTGTGCTGGGCCCCCGTCAGAGGAGGAAGCAGCCTGCTAAACGGTGTGCCAGGCCTGAGATCTGGAGGCCTCCCACAGCCGGGTCCCTGTCCTGCCCAGGCCCCCCGAGGGAGGACGATGGTCGGGCAGTGGCGAGCGTGGTGGGGCTGGCGCCGAGCCTGCCCTTGGATGCCCCGGGGAAGGGCGCCGGGGGATGGGCTGCCTCTGGCCAGGTCTGAGGGACCGACCCAGCTCGGGGCTGTCGGGGGCAGAGAGAGAACCCCCCTCCGCCCTTTCCCTTCAGGTTCTTAGGGCTGGCCAAATCCTTCCCAAGACAGCTTGTCTGGAGAAAATCAGACCCAGCTGAAGAACATGTGTCCATGGGGGAAACCCGGGAAACTGAGTCTCCCCACACAATAGCAGAGATTCTCATCTTGCATCCTCTCCTGAGCTAATGACAAAGGTGGATGTCCCGGGTGGGTGGGCCTGTGGAATGGGAGAGGGGAGGAAGTCTATTGTCATGCAGAGGGACATGGAAAGACTTGTCTGAAGCTTATCCCCTGCACTGTGGTCAGGTCGGGAAGGGACGGCACAGAGGTGAGCAGGAACCCACCGGCCTCTCTGTTGTGGGGCTGGCCCCGGGGTAGGCGTGGGGGTGATGGCTGGAAGTGGGATGGCGCGTGAGTTGGCACCAGCCAGCGGTGGAGGCAGAGACTCAGAGGTCAGGGATCTCTCTCTCTCTGTCTCTGTCTTTCTCTCTCTCCCTCAGGGAGCTGAGGAGAGTAAGGTGGCGCCCCCTGCCGACCTCGCCTACCTCTCCATGGGCCCTTCTTTCTCTGGCCGCTCCGGGAGCCCTGCGGGCTTGGGTTCAACCCCCCACACACCGCACAGGCCAAGGGCGCATGCGCGACCGCCGGGGCCTAGGGCTGGCCTCGGGGGGCGGGGGGGTCCTCAGTGAAGTCCCCGCCCTCCCTCCAGGCTCTGACCCAGCTGCAGCTCTTCCATCGCCGCCCTTCTGGACTCGGCTTCAGCTGTCTCCCTCCCCTCCCCCACTCCCACTCAGCTTGCAGGCCGCTTCCCTGCCTTGAAAGCATGGCTCTGGCCCTGAGGGCCACAGACCTACTGGGCTTCAAGCTCAAGGCTCTGCCTGGGCCTGCTGCTTCGGCCAGGGGCTCATTTTTTCCTGGAAAGACAAAGCCATGGCCTCACCACACGCCCGCACTTTGCCACGGCAGGCAGCCCAGATGTAGGAAAGGCTCTGTGGAGTCAGAAGTGCCGAGACAGGCAGATGGCACCAGAGGGTTTGGGGGCCAGGGCGCAACTGGGCTAGCCCCTCCTCCCGGGAGTCGGGGAGGCCCGGCCTTCCTAGTGCCCGGGCCACGGCTCCGGGGAGAAACCCGCCATGGAGGGCACGCGGGAGGCCCTCTGCCTGAGGTGGCAGGTGTCACGCCAGGGCCACTGCAAGCCTGGCTCGGCTTGCCTGCTTTCTCCAAAGGAGGCTGGCCGACCAGCCGAACCTGGCACCTGGGCCAGGCCCCTTCCAAGGGGACGAGTTCCAGAGGCTAGAGCCCTGGGGGCGGCTGCCAAGTCTCCTGGGGCGTGTGCTGGGCCCCCGTCAGAGGAGGAAGCAGCCTGCTAAACGGTGTGCCAGGCCTGAGATCTGGAGGCCTCCCACAGCCGGGTCCCTGTCCTGCCCAGGCCCCCCGAGGGAGGACGATGGTCGGGCAGTGGCGAGCGGGGTGGGGCTGGCGCCGAGCCTGCCCTTGGATGCCCCGGGGAAGGGCGCCGGGGGATGGGCTGCCCCTGGCCAGGTCTGAGGGACCGACCCAGCTCGGGGCTGTCGGGGGCAGAGAGAGAACCCCCCTCCGCCCTTTCCCTTCAGGTTCTTAGGGCTGGCCAAATCCTTCCCAAGACAGCTTGTCTGGAGAAAATCAGACCCAGCTGAAGAACATGTGTCCATGGGGGAAACCCGGGAAACTGAGTCTCCCCACACAATAGCAGAGATTCTCATCTTGCATCCTCTCCTGAGCTAATGACAAAGGTGGATGTCCCGGGTGGGTGGGCCTGTGGAATGGGAGAGGGGAGGAAGTCTATTGTCATGCAGAGGGACATGGAAAGACTTGTCTGAAGCTTATCCCCTGCACTGGGGTCAGGTCGGGAAGGGACGGCACAGAGGTGAGCAGGAACCCACCGGCCTCTCTGTTGTGGGGCTGGCCCCGGGGTAGGCGTGGGGGTGATGGCTGGAAGTGGGATGGCGCGTGAGTTGGCACCAGCCAGCGGTGGAGGCAGAGACTCAGAGGTCAGGGATCTCTCTCTCTCTGTCTCTGTCTTTCTCTCTCTCCCTCAGGGAGCTGAGGAGAGTAAGGTGGCGCCCCCTGCCGACCTCGCCTACCTCTCCATGGGCCCTTCTTTCTCTGGCCGCTCCGGGAGCCCTGCGGGCTTGGGTTCAACCCCCCACACACCGCACAGGCCAAGGGCGCATGCGCGACCGCCGGGGCCTAGGGCTGGCCTCGGGGGGCGGGGGGGTCCTCAGTGAAGTCCCCGCCCTCCCTCCAGGCTCTGACCCAGCTGCAGCTCTTCCATCGCCGCCCTTCTGGACTCGGCTTCAGCTGTCTCCCTCCCCTCCCCCACTCCCACTCAGCTTGCAGGCCGCTTCCCTGCCTTGAAAGCATGGCTCTGGCCCTGAGGGCCACAGACCTACTGGGCTTCAAGCTCAAGGCTCTGCCTGGGCCTGCTGCTTCGGCCAGGGGCTCATTTTTTCCTGGAAAGACAAAGCCATGGCCTCACCCCACGCCCGCACTTTGCCACGGCAGGCAGCCCAGATGTAGGAAAGGCTCTGTGGAGTCAGAAGTGCCGAGACAGGCAGATGGCACCAGAGGGTTTGGGGGCCAGGGCGCAACTGGGCTAGCCCCTCCTCCCGGGAGTCGGGGAGGCCCGGCCTTCCTAGTGCCCGGGCCACGGCTCCGGGGAGAAACCCGCCATGGAGGGCACGCGGGAGGCCCTCTGCCTGAGGTGGCAGGTGTCACGCCAGGGCCACTGCAAGCCTGGCTCGGCTTGCCTGCTTTCTCCAAAGGAGGCTGGCCGACCAGCCGAACCTGGCACCTGGGCCAGGCCCCTTCCAAGGGGACGAGTTCCAGAGGCTAGAGCCCTGGGGGCGGCTGCCAAGTCTCCTGGGGCGTGTGCTGGGCCCCCGTCAGAGGAGGAAGCAGCCTGCTAAACGGTGTGCCAGGCCTGAGATCTGGAGGCCTCCCACAGCCGGGTCCCTGTCCTGCCCAGGCCCCCCGAGGGAGGACGATGGTCGGGCAGTGGCGAGCGGGGTGGGGCTGGCGCCGAGCCTGCCCTTGGATGCCCCGGGGAAGGGCGCCGGGGGATGGGCTGCCCCTGGCCAGGTCTGAGGGACCGACCCAGCTCGGGGCTGTCGGGGGCAGAGAGAGAACCCCCCTCCGCCCTTTCCCTTCAGGTTCTTAGGGCTGGCCAAATCCTTCCCAAGACAGCTTGTCTGGAGAAAATCAGACCCAGCTGAAGAACATGTGTCCATGGGGGAAACCCGGGAAACTGAGTCTCCCCACACAATAGCAGAGATTCTCATCTTGCATCCTCTCCTGAGCTAATGACAAAGGTGGATGTCCCGGGTGGGTGGGCCTGTGGAATGGGAGAGGGGAGGAAGTCTATTGTCATGCAGAGGGACATGGAAAGACTTGTCTGAAGCTTATCCCCTGCACTGGGGTCAGGTCGGGAAGGGACGGCACAGAGGTGAGCAGGAACCCACCGGCCTCTCTGTTGTGGGGCTGGCCCCGGGGTAGGCGTGGGGGTGATGGCTGGAAGTGGGATGGCGCGTGAGTTGGCACCAGCCAGCGGTGGAGGCAGAGACTCAGAGGTCAGGGATCTCTCTCTCTCTGTCTCTGTCTTTCTCTCTCTCCCTCAGGGAGCTGAGGAGAGTAAGGTGGCGCCCCCTGCCGACCTCGCCTACCTCTCCATGGGCCCTTCTTTCTCTGGCCGCTCCGGGAGCCCTGCGGGCTTGGGTTCAACCCCCCACACACCGCACAGGCCAAGGGCGCATGCGCGACCGCCGGGGCCTAGGGCTGGCCTCGGGGGGCGGGGGGGTCCTCAGTGAAGTCCCCGCCCTCCCTCCAGGCTCTGACCCAGCTGCAGCTCTTCCATCGCCGCCCTTCTGGACTCGGCTTCAGCTGTCTCCCTCCCCTCCCCCACTCCCACTCAGCTTGCAGGCCGCTTCCCTGCCTTGAAAGCATGGCTCTGGCCCTGAGGGCCACAGACCTACTGGGCTTCAAGCTCAAGGCTCTGCCTGGGCCTGCTGCTTCGGCCAGGGGCTCATTTTTTCCTGGAAAGACAAAGCCATGGCCTCACCCCACGCCCGCACTTTGCCACGGCAGGCAGCCCAGATGTAGGAAAGGCTCTGTGGAGTCAGAAGTGCCGAGACAGGCAGATGGCACCAGAGGGTTTGGGGGCCAGGGCGCAACTGGGCTAGCCCCTCCTCCCGGGAGTCGGGGAGGCCCGGCCTTCCTAGTGCCCGGGCCACGGCTCCGGGGAGAAACCCGCCATGGAGGGCACGCGGGAGGCCCTCTGCCTGAGGTGGCAGGTGTCACGCCAGGGCCACTGCAAGCCTGGCTCGGCTTGCCTGCTTTCTCCAAAGGAGGCTGGCCGACCAGCCGAACCTGGCACCTGGGCCAGGCCCCTTCCAAGGGGACGAGTTCCAGAGGCTAGAGCCCTGGGGGCGGCTGCCAAGTCTCCTGGGGCGTGTGCTGGGCCCCCGTCAGAGGAGGAAGCAGCCTGCTAAACGGTGTGCCAGGCCTGAGATCTGGAGGCCTCCCACAGCCGGGTCCCTGTCCTGCCCAGGCCCCCCGAGGGAGGACGATGGTCGGGCAGTGGCGAGCGTGGTGGGGCTGGCGCCGAGCCTGCCCTTGGATGCCCCGGGGAAGGGCGCCGGGGGATGGGCTGCCTCTGGCCAGGTCTGAGGGACCGACCCAGCTCGGGGCTGTCGGGGGCAGAGAGAGAACCCCCCTCCGCCCTTTCCCTTCAGGTTCTTAGGGCTGGCCAAATCCTTCCCAAGACAGCTTGTCTGGAGAAAATCAGACCCAGCTGAAGAACATGTGTCCATGGGGGAAACCCGGGAAACTGAGTCTCCCCACACAATAGCAGAGATTCTCATCTTGCATCCTCTCCTGAGCTAATGACAAAGGTGGATGTCCCGGGTGGGTGGGCCTGTGGAATGGGAGAGGGGAGGAAGTCTATTGTCATGCAGAGGGACATGGAAAGACTTGTCTGAAGCTTATCCCCTGCACTGGGGTCAGGTCGGGAAGGGACGGCACAGAGGTGAGCAGGAACCCACCGGCCTCTCTGTTGTGGGGCTGGCCCCGGGGTAGGCGTGGGGGTGATGGCTGGAAGTGGGATGGCGCGTGAGTTGGCACCAGCCAGCGGTGGAGGCAGAGACTCAGAGGTCAGGGATCTCTCTCTCTCTGTCTCTGTCTTTCTCTCTCTCCCTCAGGGAGCTGAGGAGAGTAAGGTGGCGCCCCCTGCCGACCTCGCCTACCTCTCCATGGGCCCTTCTTTCTCTGGCCGCTCCGGGAGCCCTGCGGGCTTGGGTTCAACCCCCCACACACCGCACAGGCCAAGGGCGCATGCGCGACCGCCGGGGCCTAGGGCTGGCCTCGGGGGGCGGGGGGGTCCTCAGTGAAGTCCCCGCCCTCCCTCCAGGCTCTGACCCAGCTGCAGCTCTTCCATCGCCGCCCTTCTGGACTCGGCTTCAGCTGTCTCCCTCCCCTCCCCCACTCCCACTCAGCTTGCAGGCCGCTTCCCTGCCTTGAAAGCATGGCTCTGGCCCTGAGGGCCACAGACCTACTGGGCTTCAAGCTCAAGGCTCTGCCTGGGCCTGCTGCTTCGGCCAGGGGCTCATTTTTTCCTGGAAAGACAAAGCCATGGCCTCACCCCACGCCCGCACTTTGCCACGGCAGGCAGCCCAGATGTAGGAAAGGCTCTGTGGAGTCAGAAGTGCCGAGACAGGCAGATGGCACCAGAGGGTTTGGGGGCCAGGGCGCAACTGGGCTAGCCCCTCCTCCCGGGAGTCGGGGAGGCCCGGCCTTCCTAGTGCCCGGGCCACGGCTCCGGGGAGAAACCCGCCATGGAGGGCACGCGGGAGGCCCTCTGCCTGAGGTGGCAGGTGTCACGCCAGGGCCACTGCAAGCCTGGCTCGGCTTGCCTGCTTTCTCCAAAGGAGGCTGGCCGACCAGCCGAACCTGGCACCTGGGCCAGGCCCCTTCCAAGGGGACGAGTTCCAGAGGCTAGAGCCCTGGGGGCGGCTGCCAAGTCTCCTGGGGCGTGTGCTGGGCCCCCGTCAGAGGAGGAAGCAGCCTGCTAAACGGTGTGCCAGGCCTGAGATCTGGAGGCCTCCCACAGCCGGGTCCCTGTCCTGCCCAGGCCCCCCGAGGGAGGACGATGGTCGGGCAGTGGCGAGCGGGGTGGGGCTGGCGCCGAGCCTGCCCTTGGATGCCCCGGGGAAGGGCGCCGGGGGATGGGCTGCCCCTGGCCAGGTCTGAGGGACCGACCCAGCTCGGGGCTGTCGGGGGCAGAGAGAGAACCCCCCTCCGCCCTTTCCCTTCAGGTTCTTAGGGCTGGCCAAATCCTTCCCAAGACAGCTTGTCTGGAGAAAATCAGACCCAGCTGAAGAACATGTGTCCATGGGGGAAACCCGGGAAACTGAGTCTCCCCACACAATAGCAGAGATTCTCATCTTGCATCCTCTCCTGAGCTAATGACAAAGGTGGATGTCCCGGGTGGGTGGGCCTGTGGAATGGGAGAGGGGAGGAAGTCTATTGTCATGCAGAGGGACATGGAAAGACTTGTCTGAAGCTTATCCCCTGCACTGGGGTCAGGTCGGGAAGGGACGGCACAGAGGTGAGCAGGAACCCACCGGCCTCTCTGTTGTGGGGCTGGCCCCGGGGTAGGCGTGGGGGTGATGGCTGGAAGTGGGATGGCGCGTGAGTTGGCACCAGCCAGCGGTGGAGGCAGAGACTCAGAGGTCAGGGATCTCTCTCTCTCTGTCTCTGTCTTTCTCTCTCTCCCTCAGGGAGCTGAGGAGAGTAAGGTGGCGCCCCCTGCCGACCTCGCCTACCTCTCCATGGGCCCTTCTTTCTCTGGCCGCTCCGGGAGCCCTGCGGGCTTGGGTTCAACCCCCCACACACCGCACAGGCCAAGGGCGCATGCGCGACCGCCGGGGCCTAGGGCTGGCCTCGGGGGGCGGGGGGGTCCTCAGTGAAGTCCCCGCCCTCCCTCCAGGCTCTGACCCAGCTGCAGCTCTTCCATCGCCGCCCTTCTGGACTCGGCTTCAGCTGTCTCCCTCCCCTCCCCCACTCCCACTCAGCTTGCAGGCCGCTTCCCTGCCTTGAAAGCATGGCTCTGGCCCTGAGGGCCACAGACCTACTGGGCTTCAAGCTCAAGGCTCTGCCTGGGCCTGCTGCTTCGGCCAGGGGCTCATTTTTTCCTGGAAAGACAAAGCCATGGCCTCACCCCACGCCCGCACTTTGCCACGGCAGGCAGCCCAGATGTAGGAAAGGCTCTGTGGAGTCAGAAGTGCCGAGACAGGCAGATGGCACCAGAGGGTTTGGGGGCCAGGGCGCAACTGGGCTAGCCCCTCCTCCCGGGAGTCGGGGAGGCCCGGCCTTCCTAGTGCCCGGGCCACGGCTCCGGGGAGAAACCCGCCATGGAGGGCACGCGGGAGGCCCTCTGCCTGAGGTGGCAGGTGTCACGCCAGGGCCACTGCAAGCCTGGCTCGGCTTGCCTGCTTTCTCCAAAGGAGGCTGGCCGACCAGCCGAACCTGGCACCTGGGCCAGGCCCCTTCCAAGGGGACGAGTTCCAGAGGCTAGAGCCCTGGGGGCGGCTGCCAAGTCTCCTGGGGCGTGTGCTGGGCCCCCGTCAGAGGAGGAAGCAGCCTGCTAAACGGTGTGCCAGGCCTGAGATCTGGAGGCCTCCCACAGCCGGGTCCCTGTCCTGCCCAGGCCCCCCGAGGGAGGACGATGGTCGGGCAGTGGCGAGCGGGGTGGGGCTGGCGCCGAGCCTGCCCTTGGATGCCCCGGGGAAGGGCGCCGGGGGATGGGCTGCCCCTGGCCAGGTCTGAGGGACCGACCCAGCTCGGGGCTGTCGGGGGCAGAGAGAGAACCCCCCTCCGCCCTTTCCCTTCAGGTTCTTAGGGCTGGCCAAATCCTTCCCAAGACAGCTTGTCTGGAGAAAATCAGACCCAGCTGAAGAACATGTGTCCATGGGGGAAACCCGGGAAACTGAGTCTCCCCACACAATAGCAGAGATTCTCATCTTGCATCCTCTCCTGAGCTAATGACAAAGGTGGATGTCCCGGGTGGGTGGGCCTGTGGAATGGGAGAGGGGAGGAAGTCTATTGTCATGCAGAGGGACATGGAAAGACTTGTCTGAAGCTTATCCCCTGCACTGGGGTCAGGTCGGGAAGGGACGGCACAGAGGTGAGCAGGAACCCACCGGCCTCTCTGTTGTGGGGCTGGCCCCGGGGTAGGCGTGGGGGTGATGGCTGGAAGTGGGATGGCGCGTGAGTTGGCACCAGCCAGCGGTGGAGGCAGAGACTCAGAGGTCAGGGATCTCTCTCTCTCTGTCTCTGTCTTTCTCTCTCTCCCTCAGGGAGCTGAGGAGAGTAAGGTGGCGCCCCCTGCCGACCTCGCCTACCTCTCCATGGGCCCTTCTTTCTCTGGCCGCTCCGGGAGCCCTGCGGGCTTGGGTTCAACCCCCCACACACCGCACAGGCCAAGGGCGCATGCGCGACCGCCGGGGCCTAGGGCTGGCCTCGGGGGGCGGGGGGGTCCTCAGTGAAGTCCCCGCCCTCCCTCCAGGCTCTGACCCAGCTGCAGCTCTTCCATCGCCGCCCTTCTGGACTCGGCTTCAGCTGTCTCCCTCCCCTCCCCCACTCCCACTCAGCTTGCAGGCCGCTTCCCTGCCTTGAAAGCATGGCTCTGGCCCTGAGGGCCACAGACCTACTGGGCTTCAAGCTCAAGGCTCTGCCTGGGCCTGCTGCTTCGGCCAGGGGCTCATTTTTTCCTGGAAAGACAAAGCCATGGCCTCACCCCACGCCCGCACTTTGCCACGGCAGGCAGCCCAGATGTAGGAAAGGCTCTGTGGAGTCAGAAGTGCCGAGACAGGCAGATGGCACCAGAGGGTTTAGGGGCCAGGGCGCAACTGGGCTAGCCCCTCCTCCCGGGAGTCGGGGAGGCCCGGCCTTCCTAGTGCCCGGGCCACGGCTCCGGGGAGAAACCCGCCATGGAGGGCACGCGGGAGGCCCTCTGCCTGAGGTGGCAGGTGTCACGCCAGGGCCACTGCAAGCCTGGCTCGGCTTGCCTGCTTTCTCCAAAGGAGGCTGGCCGACCAGCCGAACCTGGCACCTGGGCCAGGCCCCTTCCAAGGGGACGAGTTCCAGAGGCTAGAGCCCTGGGGGCGGCTGCCAAGTCTCCTGGGGCGTGTGCTGGGCCCCCGTCAGAGGAGGAAGCAGCCTGGTAAACGGTGTGCCAGGCCTGAGATCTGGAGGCCTCCCACAGCCGGGTCCCTGTCCTGCCCAGGCCCCCCGAGGGAGGACGATGGTCGTGCAGTGGCGAGCGGGGTGGGGCTGGCGCCGAGCCTGCCCTTGGATGCCCCGGGGAAGGGCGCCGGGGGATGGGCTGCCCCTGGCCAGGTCTGAGGGACCGACCCAGCTCGGGGCTGTCGGGGGCAGAGAGAGAACCCCCCTCCGCCCTTTCCCTTCAGGTGCTTAGGGCTGGCCAAATCCTTCCCAAGACAGCTTGTCTGGAGAAAATCAGACCCAGCTGAAGAACATGTGTCCATGGGGGAAACCCGGGAAACTGAGTCTCCCCACACAATAGCAGAGATTCTCATCTTGCATCCTCTCCTGAGCTAATGACAAAGGTGGATGTCCCGGGTGGGTGGGCCTGTGGAATGGGAGAGGGGAGGAAGTCTATTGTCATGCAGAGGGACATGGAAAGACTTGTCTGAAGCTTATCCCCTGCACTGGGGTCAGGTCGGGAAGGGACGGCACAGAGGTGAGCAGGAACCCACCGGCCTCTCTGTTGTGGGGCTGGCCCCGGGGCAGGCGTGGGGGTGATGGCTGGAAGTGGGATGGCGCGTGAGTTGGCACCAGCCAGCGGTGGAGGCAGAGACTCAGAGGTCAGGGATCTCTCTCTCTCTGTCTCTGTCTCTCTCTCTCTCCCTCAGGGAGCTGAGGAGAGTAAGGTGGCGCCCCCTGCCCACCTCGCCTACCTCTCCATGGGCCCTTCTTTCTCTGGCCGCTCCGGGAGCCCTGCGGGCTTGGGTTCAACCCCCCACACACCGCACAGGCCAAGGGCGCATGCGCGACCGCCGGGGCCTAGGGCTGGCCTCGGGGGGCGGGGGGGTCCTCAGTGAAGGCCCCGCCCTCCCTCCAGGCTCTGACCCAGCTGCAGCTCTTCCATCGCCGCCCTTCTGGACTCGGCTTCAGCTGTCTCCCTCCCCTCCCCCACTCCCACTCAGCTTGCAGGCCGCTTCCCTGCCTTGAAAGCATGGCTCTGGCCCTGAGGGCCACAGACCTACTGGGCTTCAAGCTCAAGGCTCTGCCTGGGCCTGCTGCTTCGGCCAGGGGCTCATTTTTTCCTGGAAAGACAAAGCCATGGCCTCACCCCACGCCTGCACTTTGCCACGGCAGGCAGCCCAGATGTAGGAAAGGCTCTGTGGAGTCAGAAGTGCCGAGACAGGCAGATGGCACCAGAGGGTTTGGGGGCCAGGGCGCAACTGGGCTAGCCCCTCCTCCCGGGAGTCGGGGAGGCCCGGCCTTCCTAGTGCCCGGGCCACGGCTCCGGGGAGAAACCCGCCATGGAGGGCACGCGGGAGGCCCTCTGCCTGAGGTGGCAGGTGTCACGCCAGGGCCACTGCAAGCCTGGCTCGGCTTGCCTGCTTTCTCCAAAGGAGGCTGGCCGACCAGCCGAACCTGGCACCTGGGCCAGGCCCCTTCCAAGGGGACGAGTTCCAGAGGCTAGAGCCCTGGGGGCGGCTGCCAAGTCTCCTGGGGCGTGTGCTGGGCCCCCGTCAGAGGAGGAAGCAGCCTGCTAAACGGTGTGCCAGGCCTGAGATCTGGAGGCCTCCCACAGCCGGGTCCCTGTCCTGCCCAGGCCCCCCGAGGGAGGACGATGGTCGGGCAGTGGCGAGCGTGGTGGGGCTGGCGCCGAGCCTGCCCTTGGATGCCCCGGGGAAGGGCGCCGGGGGATGGGCTGCCTCTGGCCAGGTCTGAGGGACCGACCCAGCTCGGGGCTGTCGGGGGCAGAGAGAGAACCCCCCTCCGCCCTTTCCCTTCAGGTTCTTAGGGCTGGCCAAATCCTTCCCAAGACAGCTTGTCTGGAGAAAATCAGACCCAGCTGAAGAACATGTGTCCATGGGGGAAACCCGGGAAACTGAGTCTCCCCACACAATAGCAGAGATTCTCATCTTGCATCCTCTCCTGAGCTAATGACAAAGGTGGATGTCCCGGGTGGGTGGGCCTGTGGAATGGGAGAGGGGAGGAAGTCTATTGTCATGCAGAGGGACATGGAAAGACTTGTCTGAAGCTTATCCCCTGCACTGGGGTCAGGTCGGGAAGGGACGGCACAGAGGTGAGCAGGAACCCACCGGCCTCTCTGTTGTGGGGCTGGCCCCGGGGTAGGCGTGGGGGTGATGGCTGGAAGTGGGATGGCGCGTGAGTTGGCACCAGCCAGCGGTGGAGGCAGAGACTCAGAGGTCAGGGATCTCTCTCTCTCTGTCTCTGTCTTTCTCTCTCTCCCTCAGGGAGCTGAGGAGAGTAAGGTGGCGCCCCCTGCCGACCTCGCCTACCTCTCCATGGGCCCTTCTTTCTCTGGCCGCTCCGGGAGCCCTGCGGGCTTGGGTTCAACCCCCCACACACCGCACAGGCCAAGGGCGCATGCGCGACCGCCGGGGCCTAGGGCTGGCCTCGGGGGGCGGGGGGGTCCTCAGTGAAGTCCCCGCCCTCCCTCCAGGCTCTGACCCAGCTGCAGCTCTTCCATCGCCGCCCTTCTGGACTCGGCTTCAGCTGTCTCCCTCCCCTCCCCCACTCCCACTCAGCTTGCAGGCCGCTTCCCTGCCTTGAAAGCATGGCTCTGGCCCTGAGGGCCACAGACCTACTGGGCTTCAAGCTCAAGGCTCTGCCTGGGCCTGCTGCTTCGGCCAGGGGCTCATTTTTTCCTGGAAAGACAAAGCCATGGCCTCACCACACGCCCGCACTTTGCCACGGCAGGCAGCCCAGATGTAGGAAAGGCTCTGTGGAGTCAGAAGTGCCGAGACAGGCAGATGGCACCAGAGGGTTTGGGGGCCAGGGCGCAACTGGGCTAGCCCCTCCTCCCGGGAGTCGGGGAGGCCCGGCCTTCCTAGTGCCCGGGCCACGGCTCCGGGGAGAAACCCGCCATGGAGGGCACGCGGGAGGCCCTCTGCCTGAGGTGGCAGGTGTCACGCCAGGGCCACTGCAAGCCTGGCTCGGCTTGCCTGCTTTCTCCAAAGGAGGCTGGCCGACCAGCCGAACCTGGCACCTGGGCCAGGCCCCTTCCAAGGGGACGAGTTCCAGAGGCTAGAGCCCTGGGGGCGGCTGCCAAGTCTCCTGGGGCGTGTGCTGGGCCCCCGTCAGAGGAGGAAGCAGCCTGCTAAACGGTGTGCCAGGCCTGAGATCTGGAGGCCTCCCACAGCCGGGTCCCTGTCCTGCCCAGGCCCCCCGAGGGAGGACGATGGTCGGGCAGTGGCGAGCGGGGTGGGGCTGGCGCCGAGCCTGCCCTTGGATGCCCCGGGGAAGGGCGCCGGGGGATGGGCTGCCCCTGGCCAGGTCTGAGGGACCGACCCAGCTCGGGGCTGTCGGGGGCAGAGAGAGAACCCCCCTCCGCCCTTTCCCTTCAGGTTCTTAGGGCTGGCCAAATCCTTCCCAAGACAGCTTGTCTGGAGAAAATCAGACCCAGCTGAAGAACATGTGTCCATGGGGGAAACCCGGGAAACTGAGTCTCCCCACACAATAGCAGAGATTCTCATCTTGCATCCTCTCCTGAGCTAATGACAAAGGTGGATGTCCCGGGTGGGTGGGCCTGTGGAATGGGAGAGGGGAGGAAGTCTATTGTCATGCAGAGGGACATGGAAAGACTTGTCTGAAGCTTATCCCCTGCACTGGGGTCAGGTCGGGAAGGGACGGCACAGAGGTGAGCAGGAACCCACCGGCCTCTCTGTTGTGGGGCTGGCCCCGGGGTAGGCGTGGGGGTGATGGCTGGAAGTGGGATGGCGCGTGAGTTGGCACCAGCCAGCGGTGGAGGCAGAGACTCAGAGGTCAGGGATCTCTCTCTCTCTGTCTCTGTCTTTCTCTCTCTCCCTCAGGGAGCTGAGGAGAGTAAGGTGGCGCCCCCTGCCGACCTCGCCTACCTCTCCATGGGCCCTTCTTTCTCTGGCCGCTCCGGGAGCCCTGCGGGCTTGGGTTCAACCCCCCACACACCGCACAGGCCAAGGGCGCATGCGCGACCGCCGGGGCCTAGGGCTGGCCTCGGGGGGCGGGGGGGTCCTCAGTGAAGTCCCCGCCCTCCCTCCAGGCTCTGACCCAGCTGCAGCTCTTCCATCGCCGCCCTTCTGGACTCGGCTTCAGCTGTCTCCCTCCCCTCCCCCACTCCCACTCAGCTTGCAGGCCGCTTCCCTGCCTTGAAAGCATGGCTCTGGCCCTGAGGGCCACAGACCTACTGGGCTTCAAGCTCAAGGCTCTGCCTGGGCCTGCTGCTTCGGCCAGGGGCTCATTTTTTCCTGGAAAGACAAAGCCATGGCCTCACCCCACGCCCGCACTTTGCCACGGCAGGCAGCCCAGATGTAGGAAAGGCTCTGTGGAGTCAGAAGTGCCGAGACAGGCAGATGGCACCAGAGGGTTTGGGGGCCAGGGCGCAACTGGGCTAGCCCCTCCTCCCGGGAGTCGGGGAGGCCCGGCCTTCCTAGTGCCCGGGCCACGGCTCCGGGGAGAAACCCGCCATGGAGGGCACGCGGGAGGCCCTCTGCCTGAGGTGGCAGGTGTCACGCCAGGGCCACTGCAAGCCTGGCTCGGCTTGCCTGCTTTCTCCAAAGGAGGCTGGCCGACCAGCCGAACCTGGCACCTGGGCCAGGCCCCTTCCAAGGGGACGAGTTCCAGAGGCTAGAGCCCTGGGGGCGGCTGCCAAGTCTCCTGGGGCGTGTGCTGGGCCCCCGTCAGAGGAGGAAGCAGCCTGCTAAACGGTGTGCCAGGCCTGAGATCTGGAGGCCTCCCACAGCCGGGTCCCTGTCCTGCCCAGGCCCCCCGAGGGAGGACGATGGTCGGGCAGTGGCGAGCGTGGTGGGGCTGGCGCCGAGCCTGCCCTTGGATGCCCCGGGGAAGGGCGCCGGGGGATGGGCTGCCTCTGGCCAGGTCTGAGGGACCGACCCAGCTCGGGGCTGTCGGGGGCAGAGAGAGAACCCCCCTCCGCCCTTTCCCTTCAGGTTCTTAGGGCTGGCCAAATCCTTCCCAAGACAGCTTGTCTGGAGAAAATCAGACCCAGCTGAAGAACATGTGTCCATGGGGGAAACCCGGGAAACTGAGTCTCCCCACACAATAGCAGAGATTCTCATCTTGCATCCTCTCCTGAGCTAATGACAAAGGTGGATGTCCCGGGTGGGTGGGCCTGTGGAATGGGAGAGGGGAGGAAGTCTATTGTCATGCAGAGGGACATGGAAAGACTTGTCTGAAGCTTATCCCCTGCACTGGGGTCAGGTCGGGAAGGGACGGCACAGAGGTGAGCAGGAACCCACCGGCCTCTCTGTTGTGGGGCTGGCCCCGGGGTAGGCGTGGGGGTGATGGCTGGAAGTGGGATGGCGCGTGAGTTGGCACCAGCCAGCGGTGGAGGCAGAGACTCAGAGGTCAGGGATCTCTCTCTCTCTGTCTCTGTCTTTCTCTCTCTCCCTCAGGGAGCTGAGGAGAGTAAGGTGGCGCCCCCTGCCGACCTCGCCTACCTCTCCATGGGCCCTTCTTTCTCTGGCCGCTCCGGGAGCCCTGCGGGCTTGGGTTCAACCCCCCACACACCGCACAGGCCAAGGGCGCATGCGCGACCGCCGGGGCCTAGGGCTGGCCTCGGGGGGCGGGGGGGTCCTCAGTGAAGTCCCCGCCCTCCCTCCAGGCTCTGACCCAGCTGCAGCTCTTCCATTGCCGCCCTTCTGGCCTCGGCTTCAGCTGTCTCCCTCCCCTCCCCCACTCCCACTCAGCTTGCAGGCCGCTTCCCTGCCTTGAAAGCATGGCTCTGGCCCTGAGGGCCACAGACCTACTGGGCTTCAAGCTCAAGGCTCTGCCTGGGCCTGCTGCTTCGGCCAGGGGCTCATTTTTTCCTGGAAAGACAAAGCCATGGCCTCACCCCACGCCCGCACTTTGCCACGGCAGGCAGCCCAGATGTAGGAAAGGCTCTGTGGAGTCAGAAGTGCCGAGACAGGCAGATGGCACCAGAGGGTTTGGGGGCCAGGGCGCAACTGGGCTAGCCCCTCCTCCCGGGAGTCGGGGAGGCCCGGCCTTCCTAGTGCCCGGGCCACGGCTCCGGGGAGAAACCCGCCATGGAGGGCACGCGGGAGGCCCTCTGCCTGAGGTGGCAGGTGTCACGCCAGGGCCACTGCAAGCCTGGCTCGGCTTGCCTGCTTTCTCCAAAGGAGGCTGGCCGACCAGCCGAACCTGGCACCTGGGCCAGGCCCCTTCCAAGGGGACGAGTTCCAGAGGCTAGAGCCCTGGGGGCGGCTGCCAAGTCTCCTGGGGCGTGTGCTGGGCCCCCGTCAGAGGAGGAAGCAGCCTGCTAAACGGTGTGCCAGGCCTGAGATCTGGAGGCCTCCCACAGCCGGGTCCCTGTCCTGCCCAGGCCCCCCGAGGGAGGACGATGGTCGGGCAGTGGCGAGCGTGGTGGGGCTGGCGCCGAGCCTGCCCTTGGATGCCCCGGGGAAGGGCGCCGGGGGATGGGCTGCCTCTGGCCAGGTCTGAGGGACCGACCCAGCTCGGGGCTGTCGGGGGCAGAGAGAGAACCCCCCTCCGCCCTTTCCCTTCAGGTTCTTAGGGCTGGCCAAATCCTTCCCAAGACAGCTTGTCTGGAGAAAATCAGACCCAGCTGAAGAACATGTGTCCATGGGGGAAACCCGGGAAACTGAGTCTCCCCACACAATAGCAGAGATTCTCATCTTGCATCCTCTCCTGAGCTAATGACAAAGGTGGATGTCCCGGGTGGGTGGGCCTGTGGAATGGGAGAGGGGAGGAAGTCTATTGTCATGCAGAGGGACATGGAAAGACTTGTCTGAAGCTTATCCCCTGCACTGGGGTCAGGTCGGGAAGGGACGGCACAGAGGTGAGCAGGAACCCACCGGCCTCTCTGTTGTGGGGCTGGCCCCGGGGTAGGCGTGGGGGTGATGGCTGGAAGTGGGATGGCGCGTGAGTTGGCACCAGCCAGCGGTGGAGGCAGAGACTCAGAGGTCAGGGATCTCTCTCTCTCTGTCTCTGTCTTTCTCTCTCTCCCTCAGGGAGCTGAGGAGAGTAAGGTGGCGCCCCCTGCCGACCTCGCCTACCTCTCCATGGGCCCTTCTTTCTCTGGCCGCTCCGGGAGCCCTGCGGGCTTGGGTTCAACCCCCCACACACCGCACAGGCCAAGGGCGCATGCGCGACCGCCGGGGCCTAGGGCTGGCCTCGGGGGGCGGGGGGGTCCTCAGTGAAGTCCCCGCCCTCCCTCCAGGCTCTGACCCAGCTGCAGCTCTTCCATCGCCGCCCTTCTGGACTCGGCTTCAGCTGTCTCCCTCCCCTCCCCCACTCCCACTCAGCTTGCAGGCCGCTTCCCTGCCTTGAAAGCATGGCTCTGGCCCTGAGGGCCACAGACCTACTGGGCTTCAAGCTCAAGGCTCTGCCTGGGCCTGCTGCTTCGGCCAGGGGCTCATTTTTTCCTGGAAAGACAAAGCCATGGCCTCACCCCACGCCCGCACTTTGCCACGGCAGGCAGCCCAGATGTAGGAAAGGCTCTGTGGAGTCAGAAGTGCCGAGACAGGCAGATGGCACCAGAGGGTTTGGGGGCCAGGGCGCAACTGGGCTAGCCCCTCCTCCCGGGAGTCGGGGAGGCCCGGCCTTCCTAGTGCCCGGGCCACGGCTCCGGGGAGAAACCCGCCATGGAGGGCACGCGGGAGGCCCTCTGCCTGAGGTGGCAGGTGTCACGCCAGGGCCACTGCAAGCCTGGCTCGGCTTGCCTGCTTTCTCCAAAGGAGGCTGGCCGACCAGCCGAACCTGGCACCTGGGCCAGGCCCCTTCCAAGGGGACGAGTTCCAGAGGCTAGAGCCCTGGGGGCGGCTGCCAAGTCTCCTGGGGCGTGTGCTGGGCCCCCGTCAGAGGAGGAAGCAGCCTGCTAAACGGTGTGCCAGGCCTGAGATCTGGAGGCCTCCCACAGCCGGGTCCCTGTCCTGCCCAGGCCCCCCGAGGGAGGACGATGGTCGGGCAGTGGCGAGCGGGGTGGGGCTGGCGCCGAGCCTGCCCTTGGATGCCCCGGGGAAGGGCGCCGGGGGATGGGCTGCCCCTGGCCAGGTCTGAGGGACCGACCCAGCTCGGGGCTGTCGGGGGCAGAGAGAGAACCCCCCTCCGCCCTTTCCCTTCAGGTTCTTAGGGCTGGCCAAATCCTTCCCAAGACAGCTTGTCTGGAGAAAATCAGACCCAGCTGAAGAACATGTGTCCATGGGGGAAACCCGGGAAACTGAGTCTCCCCACACAATAGCAGAGATTCTCATCTTGCATCCTCTCCTGAGCTAATGACAAAGGTGGATGTCCCGGGTGGGTGGGCCTGTGGAATGGGAGAGGGGAGGAAGTCTATTGTCATGCAGAGGGACATGGAAAGACTTGTCTGAAGCTTATCCCCTGCACTGGGGTCAGGTCGGGAAGGGACGGCACAGAGGTGAGCAGGAACCCACCGGCCTCTCTGTTGTGGGGCTGGCCCCGGGGTAGGCGTGGGGGTGATGGCTGGAAGTGGGATGGCGCGTGAGTTGGCACCAGCCAGCGGTGGAGGCAGAGACTCAGAGGTCAGGGATCTCTCTCTCTCTGTCTCTGTCTTTCTCTCTCTCCCTCAGGGAGCTGAGGAGAGTAAGGTGGCGCCCCCTGCCGACCTCGCCTACCTCTCCATGGGCCCTTCTTTCTCTGGCCGCTCCGGGAGCCCTGCGGGCTTGGGTTCAACCCCCCACACACCGCACAGGCCAAGGGCGCATGCGCGACCGCCGGGGCCTAGGGCTGGCCTCGGGGGGCGGGGGGGTCCTCAGTGAAGTCCCCGCCCTCCCTCCAGGCTCTGACCCAGCTGCAGCTCTTCCATCGCCGCCCTTCTGGACTCGGCTTCAGCTGTCTCCCTCCCCTCCCCCACTCCCACTCAGCTTGCAGGCCGCTTCCCTGCCTTGAAAGCATGGCTCTGGCCCTGAGGGCCACAGACCTACTGGGCTTCAAGCTCAAGGCTCTGCCTGGGCCTGCTGCTTCGGCCAGGGGCTCATTTTTTCCTGGAAAGACAAAGCCATGGCCTCACCCCACGCCCGCACTTTGCCACGGCAGGCAGCCCAGATGTAGGAAAGGCTCTGTGGAGTCAGAAGTGCCGAGACAGGCAGATGGCACCAGAGGGTTTGGGGGCCAGGGCGCAACTGGGCTAGCCCCTCCTCCCGGGAGTCGGGGAGGCCCGGCCTTCCTAGTGCCCGGGCCACGGCTCCGGGGAGAAACCCGCCATGGAGGGCACGCGGGAGGCCCTCTGCCTGAGGTGGCAGGTGTCACGCCAGGGCCACTGCAAGCCTGGCTCGGCTTGCCTGCTTTCTCCAAAGGAGGCTGGCCGACCAGCCGAACCTGGCACCTGGGCCAGGCCCCTTCCAAGGGGACGAGTTCCAGAGGCTAGAGCCCTGGGGGCGGCTGCCAAGTCTCCTGGGGCGTGTGCTGGGCCCCCGTCAGAGGAGGAAGCAGCCTGGTAAACGGTGTGCCAGGCCTGAGATCTGGAGGCCTCCCACAGCCGGGTCCCTGTCCTGCCCAGGCCCCCCGAGGGAGGACGATGGTCGTGCAGTGGCGAGCGGGGTGGGGCTGGCGCCGAGCCTGCCCTTGGATGCCCCGGGGAAGGGCGCCGGGGGATGGGCTGCCCCTGGCCAGGTCTGAGGGACCGACCCAGCTCGGGGCTGTCGGGGGCAGAGAGAGAACCCCCCTCCGCCCTTTCCCTTCAGGTTCTTAGGGCTGGCCAAATCCTTCCCAAGACAGCTTGTCTGGAGAAAATCAGACCCAGCTGAAGAACATGTGTCCATGGGGGAAACCCGGGAAACTGAGTCTCCCCACACAATAGCAGAGATTCTCATCTTGCATCCTCTCCTGAGCTAATGACAAAGGTGGATGTCCCGGGTGGGTGGGCCTGTGGAATGGGAGAGGGGAGGAAGTCTATTGTCATGCAGAGGGACATGGAAAGACTTGTCTGAAGCTTATCCCCTGCACTGGGGTCAGGTCGGGAAGGGACGGCACAGAGGTGAGCAGGAACCCACCGGCCTCTCTGTTGTGGGGCTGGCCCCGGGGCAGGCGTGGGGGTGATGGCTGGAAGTGGGATGGCGCGTGAGTTGGCACCAGCCAGCGGTGGAGGCAGAGACTCAGAGGTCAGGGATCTCTCTCTCTCTGTCTCTGTCTCTCTCTCTCTCCCTCAGGGAGCTGAGGAGAGTAAGGTGGCGCCCCCTGCCCACCTCGCCTACCTCTCCATGGGCCCTTCTTTCTCTGGCCGCTCCGGGAGCCCTGCGGGCTTGGGTTCAACCCCCCACACACCGCACAGGCCAAGGGCGCATGCGCGACCGCCGGGGCCTAGGGCTGGCCTCGGGGGGCGGGGGGGTCCTCAGTGAAGGCCCCGCCCTCCCTCCAGGCTCTGACCCAGCTGCAGCTCTTCCATCGCCGCCCTTCTGGACTCGGCTTCAGCTGTCTCCCTCCCCTCCCCCACTCCCACTCAGCTTGCAGGCCGCTTCCCTGCCTTGAAAGCATGGCTCTGGCCCTGAGGGCCACAGACCTACTGGGCTTCAAGCTCAAGGCTCTGCCTGGGCCTGCTGCTTCGGCCAGGGGCTCATTTTTTCCTGGAAAGACAAAGCCATGGCCTCACCCCACGCCTGCACTTTGCCACGGCAGGCAGCCCAGATGTAGGAAAGGCTCTGTGGAGTCAGAAGTGCCGAGACAGGCAGATGGCACCAGAGGGTTTGGGGGCCAGGGCGCAACTGGGCTAGCCCCTCCTCCCGGGAGTCGGGGAGGCCCGGCCTTCCTAGTGCCCGGGCCACGGCTCCGGGGAGAAACCCGCCATGGAGGGCACGCGGGAGGCCCTCTGCCTGAGGTGGCAGGTGTCACGCCAGGGCCACTGCAAGCCTGGCTCGGCTTGCCTGCTTTCTCCAAAGGAGGCTGGCCGACCAGCCGAACCTGGCACCTGGGCCAGGCCCCTTCCAAGGGGACGAGTTCCAGAGGCTAGAGCCCTGGGGGCGGCTGCCAAGTCTCCTGGGGCGTGTGCTGGGCCCCCGTCAGAGGAGGAAGCAGCCTGCTAAACGGTGTGCCAGGCCTGAGATCTGGAGGCCTCCCACAGCCGGGTCCCTGTCCTGCCCAGGCCCCCCGAGGGAGGACGATGGTCGGGCAGTGGCGAGCGTGGTGGGGCTGGCGCCGAGCCTGCCCTTGGATGCCCCGGGGAAGGGCGCCGGGGGATGGGCTGCCTCTGGCCAGGTCTGAGGGACCGACCCAGCTCGGGGCTGTCGGGGGCAGAGAGAGAACCCCCCTCCGCCCTTTCCCTTCAGGTTCTTAGGGCTGGCCAAATCCTTCCCAAGACAGCTTGTCTGGAGAAAATCAGACCCAGCTGAAGAACATGTGTCCATGGGGGAAACCCGGGAAACTGAGTCTCCCCACACAATAGCAGAGATTCTCATCTTGCATCCTCTCCTGAGCTAATGACAAAGGTGGATGTCCCGGGTGGGTGGGCCTGTGGAATGGGAGAGGGGAGGAAGTCTATTGTCATGCAGAGGGACATGGAAAGACTTGTCTGAAGCTTATCCCCTGCACTGGGGTCAGGTCGGGAAGGGACGGCACAGAGGTGAGCAGGAACCCACCGGCCTCTCTGTTGTGGGGCTGGCCCCGGGGTAGGCGTGGGGGTGATGGCTGGAAGTGGGATGGCGCGTGAGTTGGCACCAGCCAGCGGTGGAGGCAGAGACTCAGAGGTCAGGGATCTCTCTCTCTCTGTCTCTGTCTTTCTCTCTCTCCCTCAGGGAGCTGAGGAGAGTAAGGTGGCGCCCCCTGCCGACCTCGCCTACCTCTCCATGGGCCCTTCTTTCTCTGGCCGCTCCGGGAGCCCTGCGGGCTTGGGTTCAACCCCCCACACACCGCACAGGCCAAGGGCGCATGCGCGACCGCCGGGGCCTAGGGCTGGCCTCGGGGGGCGGGGGGGTCCTCAGTGAAGTCCCCGCCCTCCCTCCAGGCTCTGACCCAGCTGCAGCTCTTCCATCGCCGCCCTTCTGGACTCGGCTTCAGCTGTCTCCCTCCCCTCCCCCACTCCCACTCAGCTTGCAGGCCGCTTCCCTGCCTTGAAAGCATGGCTCTGGCCCTGAGGGCCACAGACCTACTGGGCTTCAAGCTCAAGGCTCTGCCTGGGCCTGCTGCTTCGGCCAGGGGCTCATTTTTTCCTGGAAAGACAAAGCCATGGCCTCACCCCACGCCCGCACTTTGCCACGGCAGGCAGCCCAGATGTAGGAAAGGCTCTGTGGAGTCAGAAGTGCCGAGACAGGCAGATGGCACCAGAGGGTTTGGGGGCCAGGGCGCAACTGGGCTAGCCCCTCCTCCCGGGAGTCGGGGAGGCCCGGCCTTCCTAGTGCCCGGGCCACGGCTCCGGGGAGAAACCCGCCATGGAGGGCACGCGGGAGGCCCTCTGCCTGAGGTGGCAGGTGTCACGCCAGGGCCACTGCAAGCCTGGCTCGGCTTGCCTGCTTTCTCCAAAGGAGGCTGGCCGACCAGCCGAACCTGGCACCTGGGCCAGGCCCCTTCCAAGGGGACGAGTTCCAGAGGCTAGAGCCCTGGGGGCGGCTGCCAAGTCTCCTGGGGCGTGTGCTGGGCCCCCGTCAGAGGAGGAAGCAGCCTGGTAAACGGTGTGCCAGGCCTGAGATCTGGAGGCCTCCCACAGCCGGGTCCCTGTCCTGCCCAGGCCCCCCGAGGGAGGACGATGGTCGGGCAGTGGCGAGCGGGGTGGGGCTGGCGCCGAGCCTGCCCTTGGATGCCCCGGGGAAGGGCGCCGGGGGATGGGCTGCCCCTGGCCAGGTCTGAGGGACCGACCCAGCTCGGGGCTGTCGGGGGCAGAGAGAGAACCCCCCTCCGCCCTTTCCCTTCAGGTTCTTAGGGCTGGCCAAATCCTTCCCAAGACAGCTTGTCTGGAGAAAATCAGACCCAGCTGAAGAACATGTGTCCATGGGGGAAACCCGGGAAACTGAGTCTCCCCACACAATAGCAGAGATTCTCATCTTGCATCCTCTCCTGAGCTAATGACAAAGGTGGATGTCCCGGGTGGGTGGGCCTGTGGAATGGGAGAGGGGAGGAAGTCTATTGTCATGCAGAGGGACATGGAAAGACTTGTCTGAAGCTTATCCCCTGCACTGGGGTCAGGTCGGGAAGGGACGGCACAGAGGTGAGCAGGAACCCACCGGCCTCTCTGTTGTGGGGCTGGCCCCGGGGTAGGCGTGGGGGTGATGGCTGGAAGTGGGATGGCGCGTGAGTTGGCACCAGCCAGCGGTGGAGGCAGAGACTCAGAGGTCAGGGATCTCTCTCTCTCTGTCTCTGTCTTTCTCTCTCTCCCTCAGGGAGCTGAGGAGAGTAAGGTGGCGCCCCCTGCCGACCTCGCCTACCTCTCCATGGGCCCTTCTTTCTCTGGCCGCTCCGGGAGCCCTGCGGGCTTGGGTTCAACCCCCCACACACCGCACAGGCCAAGGGCGCATGCGCGACCGCCGGGGCCTAGGGCTGGCCTCGGGGGGCGGGGGGGTCCTCAGTGAAGTCCCCGCCCTCCCTCCAGGCTCTGACCCAGCTGCAGCTCTTCCATCGCCGCCCTTCTGGACTCGGCTTCAGCTGTCTCCCTCCCCTCCCCCACTCCCACTCAGCTTGCAGGCCGCTTCCCTGCCTTGAAAGCATGGCTCTGGCCCTGAGGGCCACAGACCTACTGGGCTTCAAGCTCAAGGCTCTGCCTGGGCCTGCTGCTTCGGCCAGGGGCTCATTTTTTCCTGGAAAGACAAAGCCATGGCCTCACCCCACGCCCGCACTTTGCCACGGCAGGCAGCCCAGATGTAGGAAAGGCTCTGTGGAGTCAGAAGTGCCGAGACAGGCAGATGGCACCAGAGGGTTTGGGGGCCAGGGCGCAACTGGGCTAGCCCCTCCTCCCGGGAGTCGGGGAGGCCCGGCCTTCCTAGTGCCCGGGCCACGGCTCCGGGGAGAAACCCGCCATGGAGGGCACGCGGGAGGCCCTCTGCCTGAGGTGGCAGGTGTCACGCCAGGGCCACTGCAAGCCTGGCTCGGCTTGCCTGCTTTCTCCAAAGGAGGCTGGCCGACCAGCCGAACCTGGCACCTGGGCCAGGCCCCTTCCAAGGGGACGAGTTCCAGAGGCTAGAGCCCTGGGGGCGGCTGCCAAGTCTCCTGGGGCGTGTGCTGGGCCCCCGTCAGAGGAGGAAGCAGCCTGGTAAACGGTGTGCCAGGCCTGAGATCTGGAGGCCTCCCACAGCCGGGTCCCTGTCCTGCCCAGGCCCCCCGAGGGAGGACGATGGTCGGGCAGTGGCGAGCGGGGTGGGGCTGGCGCCGAGCCTGCCCTTGGATGCCCCGGGGAAGGGCGCCGGGGGATGGGCTGCCCCTGGCCAGGTCTGAGGGACCGACCCAGCTCGGGGCTGTCGGGGGCAGAGAGAGAACCCCCCTCCGCCCTTTCCCTTCAGGTTCTTAGGGCTGGCCAAATCCTTCCCAAGACAGCTTGTCTGGAGAAAATCAGACCCAGCTGAAGAACATGTGTCCATGGGGGAAACCCGGGAAACTGAGTCTCCCCACACAATAGCAGAGATTCTCATCTTGCATCCTCTCCTGAGCTAATGACAAAGGTGGATGTCCCGGGTGGGTGGGCCTGTGGAATGGGAGAGGGGAGGAAGTCTATTGTCATGCAGAGGGACATGGAAAGACTTGTCTGAAGCTTATCCCCTGCACTGGGGTCAGGTCGGGAAGGGACGGCACAGAGGTGAGCAGGAACCCACCGGCCTCTCTGTTGTGGGGCTGGCCCCGGGGCAGGCGTGGGGGTGATGGCTGGAAGTGGGATGGCGCGTGAGTTGGCACCAGCCAGCGGTGGAGGCAGAGACTCAGAGGTCAGGGATCTCTCTCTCTCTGTCTCTGTCTCTCTCTCTCTCCCTCAGGGAGCTGAGGAGAGTAAGGTGGCGCCCCCTGCCCACCTCGCCTACCTCTCCATGGGCCCTTCTTTCTCTGGCCGCTCCGGGAGCCCTGCGGGCTTGGGTTCAACCCCCCACACACCGCACAGGCCAAGGGCGCATGCGCGACCGCCGGGGCCTAGGGCTGGCCTCGGGGGGCGGGGGGGTCCTCAGTGAAGGCCCCGCCCTCCCTCCAGGCTCTGACCCAGCTGCAGCTCTTCCATCGCCGCCCTTCTGGACTCGGCTTCAGCTGTCTCCCTCCCCTCCCCCACTCCCACTCAGCTTGCAGGCCGCTTCCCTGCCTTGAAAGCATGGCTCTGGCCCTGAGGGCCACAGACCTACTGGGCTTCAAGCTCAAGGCTCTGCCTGGGCCTGCTGCTTCGGCCAGGGGCTCATTTTTTCCTGGAAAGACAAAGCCATGGCCTCACCCCACGCCTGCACTTTGCCACGGCAGGCAGCCCAGATGTAGGAAAGGCTCTGTGGAGTCAGAAGTGCCGAGACAGGCAGATGGCACCAGAGGGTTTGGGGGCCAGGGCGCAACTGGGCTAGCCCCTCCTCCCGGGAGGCGGGGAGGCCCGGCCTTCCTAGTGCCCGGGCCACGGCTCCGGGGAGAAACCCGCCATGGAGGGCACGCGGGAGGCCCTCTGCCTGAGGTGGCAGGTGTCACGCCAGGGCCACTGCAAGCCTGGCTCGGCTTGCCTGCTTTCTCCAAAGGAGGCTGGCCGACCAGCCGAACCTGGCACCTGGGCCAGGCCCCTTCCAAGGGGACGAGTTCCAGAGGCTAGAGCCCTGGGGGCGGCTGCCAAGTCTCCTGGGGCGTGTGCTGGGCCCCCGTCAGAGGAGGAAGCAGCCTGCTAAACGGTGTGCCAGGCCTGAGATCTGGAGGCCTCCCACAGCCGGGTCCCTGTCCTGCCCAGGCCCCCCGAGGGAGGACGATGGTCGGGCAGTGGCGAGCGTGGTGGGGCTGGCGCCGAGCCTGCCCTTGGATGCCCCGGGGAAGGGCGCCGGGGGATGGGCTGCCTCTGGCCAGGTCTGAGGGACCGACCCAGCTCGGGGCTGTCGGGGGCAGAGAGAGAACCCCCCTCCGCCCTTTCCCTTCAGGTTCTTAGGGCTGGCCAAATCCTTCCCAAGACAGCTTGTCTGGAGAAAATCAGACCCAGCTGAAGAACATGTGTCCATGGGGGAAACCCGGGAAACTGAGTCTCCCCACACAATAGCAGAGATTCTCATCTTGCATCCTCTCCTGAGCTAATGACAAAGGTGGATGTCCCGGGTGGGTGGGCCTGTGGAATGGGAGAGGGGAGGAAGTCTATTGTCATGCAGAGGGACATGGAAAGACTTGTCTGAAGCTTATCCCCTGCACTGGGGTCAGGTCGGGAAGGGACGGCACAGAGGTGAGCAGGAACCCACCGGCCTCTCTGTTGTGGGGCTGGCCCCGGGGCAGGCGTGGGGGTGATGGCTGGAAGTGGGATGGCGCGTGAGTTGGCACCAGCCAGCGGTGGAGGCAGAGACTCAGAGGTCAGGGATCTCTCTCTCTCTGTCTCTGTCTTTCTCTCTCTCCCTCAGGGAGCTGAGGAGAGTAAGGTGGCGCCCCCTGCCGACCTCGCCTACCTCTCCATGGGCCCTTCTTTCTCTGGCCGCTCCGGGAGCCCTGCGGGCTTGGGTTCAACCCCCCACACACCGCACAGGCCAAGGGCGCATGCGCGACCGCCGGGGCCTAGGGCTGGCCTCGGGGGGCGGGGGGGTCCTCAGTGAAGTCCCCGCCCTCCCTCCAGGCTCTGACCCAGCTGCAGCTCTTCCATCGCCGCCCTTCTGGACTCGGCTTCAGCTGTCTCCCTCCCCTCCCCCACTCCCACTCAGCTTGCAGGCCGCTTCCCTGCCTTGAAAGCATGGCTCTGGCCCTGAGGGCCACAGACCTACTGGGCTTCAAGCTCAAGGCTCTGCCTGGGCCTGCTGCTTCGGCCAGGGGCTCATTTTTTCCTGGAAAGACAAAGCCATGGCCTCACCCCACGCCCGCACTTTGCCACGGCAGGCAGCCCAGATGTAGGAAAGGCTCTGTGGAGTCAGAAGTGCCGAGACAGGCAGATGGCACCAGAGGGTTTGGGGGCCAGGGCGCAACTGGGCTAGCCCCTCCTCCCGGGAGTCGGGGAGGCCCGGCCTTCCTAGTGCCCGGGCCACGGCTCCGGGGAGAAACCCGCCATGGAGGGCACGCGGGAGGCCCTCTGCCTGAGGTGGCAGGTGTCACGCCAGGGCCACTGCAAGCCTGGCTCGGCTTGCCTGCTTTCTCCAAAGGAGGCTGGCCGACCAGCCGAACCTGGCACCTGGGCCAGGCCCCTTCCAAGGGGACGAGTTCCAGAGGCTAGAGCCCTGGGGGCGGCTGCCAAGTCTCCTGGGGCGTGTGCTGGGCCCCCGTCAGAGGAGGAAGCAGCCTGCTAAACGGTGTGCCAGGCCTGAGATCTGGAGGCCTCCCACAGCCGGGTCCCTGTCCTGCCCAGGCCCCCCGAGGGAGGACGATGGTCGGGCAGTGGCGAGCGGGGTGGGGCTGGCGCCGAGCCTGCCCTTGGATGCCCCGGGGAAGGGCGCCGGGGGATGGGCTGCCCCTGGCCAGGTCTGAGGGACCGACCCAGCTCGGGGCTGTCGGGGGCAGAGAGAGAACCCCCCTCCGCCCTTTCCCTTCAGGTTCTTAGGGCTGGCCAAATCCTTCCCAAGACAGCTTGTCTGGAGAAAATCAGACCCAGCTGAAGAACATGTGTCCATGGGGGAAACCCGGGAAACTGAGTCTCCCCACACAATAGCAGAGATTCTCATCTTGCATCCTCTCCTGAGCTAATGACAAAGGTGGATGTCCCGGGTGGGTGGGCCTGTGGAATGGGAGAGGGGAGGAAGTCTATTGTCATGCAGAGGGACATGGAAAGACTTGTCTGAAGCTTATCCCCTGCACTGGGGTCAGGTCGGGAAGGGACGGCACAGAGGTGAGCAGGAACCCACCGGCCTCTCTGTTGTGGGGCTGGCCCCGGGGTAGGCGTGGGGGTGATGGCTGGAAGTGGGATGGCGCGTGAGTTGGCACCAGCCAGCGGTGGAGGCAGAGACTCAGAGGTCAGGGATCTCTCTCTCTCTGTCTCTGTCTTTCTCTCTCTCCCTCAGGGAGCTGAGGAGAGTAAGGTGGCGCCCCCTGCCGACCTCGCCTACCTCTCCATGGGCCCTTCTTTCTCTGGCCGCTCCGGGAGCCCTGCGGGCTTGGGTTCAACCCCCCACACACCGCACAGGCCAAGGGCGCATGCGCGACCGCCGGGGCCTAGGGCTGGCCTCGGGGGGCGGGGGGGTCCTCAGTGAAGTCCCCGCCCTCCCTCCAGGCTCTGACCCAGCTGCAGCTCTTCCATCGCCGCCCTTCTGGACTCGGCTTCAGCTGTCTCCCTCCCCTCCCCCACTCCCACTCAGCTTGCAGGCCGCTTCCCTGCCTTGAAAGCATGGCTCTGGCCCTGAGGGCCACAGACCTACTGGGCTTCAAGCTCAAGGCTCTGCCTGGGCCTGCTGCTTCGGCCAGGGGCTCATTTTTTCCTGGAAAGACAAAGCCATGGCCTCACCCCACGCCCGCACTTTGCCACGGCAGGCAGCCCAGATGTAGGAAAGGCTCTGTGGAGTCAGAAGTGCCGAGACAGGCAGATGGCACCAGAGGGTTTGGGGGCCAGGGCGCAACTGGGCTAGCCCCTCCTCCCGGGAGTCGGGGAGGCCCGGCCTTCCTAGTGCCCGGGCCACGGCTCCGGGGAGAAACCCGCCATGGAGGGCACGCGGGAGGCCCTCTGCCTGAGGTGGCAGGTGTCACGCCAGGGCCACTGCAAGCCTGGCTCGGCTTGCCTGCTTTCTCCAAAGGAGGCTGGCCGACCAGCCGAACCTGGCACCTGGGCCAGGCCCCTTCCAAGGGGACGAGTTCCAGAGGCTAGAGCCCTGGGGGCGGCTGCCAAGTCTCCTGGGGCGTGTGCTGGGCCCCCGTCAGAGGAGGAAGCAGCCTGGTAAACGGTGTGCCAGGCCTGAGATCTGGAGGCCTCCCACAGCCGGGTCCCTGTCCTGCCCAGGCCCCCCGAGGGAGGACGATGGTCGGGCAGTGGCGAGCGGGGTGGGGCTGGCGCCGAGCCTGCCCTTGGATGCCCCGGGGAAGGGCGCCGGGGGATGGGCTGCCCCTGGCCAGGTCTGAGGGACCGACCCAGCTCGGGGCTGTCGGGGGCAGAGAGAGAACCCCCCTCCGCCCTTTCCCTTCAGGTTCTTAGGGCTGGCCAAATCCTTCCCAAGACAGCTTGTCTGGAGAAAATCAGACCCAGCTGAAGAACATGTGTCCATGGGGGAAACCCGGGAAACTGAGTCTCCCCACACAATAGCAGAGATTCTCATCTTGCATCCTCTCCTGAGCTAATGACAAAGGTGGATGTCCCGGGTGGGTGGGCCTGTGGAATGGGAGAGGGGAGGAAGTCTATTGTCATGCAGAGGGACATGGAAAGACTTGTCTGAAGCTTATCCCCTGCACTGGGGTCAGGTCGGGAAGGGACGGCACAGAGGTGAGCAGGAACCCACCGGCCTCTCTGTTGTGGGGCTGGCCCCGGGGCAGGCGTGGGGGTGATGGCTGGAAGTGGGATGGCGCGTGAGTTGGCACCAGCCAGCGGTGGAGGCAGAGACTCAGAGGTCAGGGATCTCTCTCTCTCTGTCTCTGTCTCTCTCTCTCTCCCTCAGGGAGCTGAGGAGAGTAAGGTGGCGCCCCCTGCCCACCTCGCCTACCTCTCCATGGGCCCTTCTTTCTCTGGCCGCTCCGGGAGCCCTGCGGGCTTGGGTTCAACCCCCCACACACCGCACAGGCCAAGGGCGCATGCGCGACCGCCAGGGCCTAGGGCTGGCCTCGGGGGGCGGGGGGGTCCTCAGTGAAGGCCCCGCCCTCCCTCCAGGCTCTGACCCAGCTGCAGCTCTTCCATCGCCGCCCTTCTGGACTCGGCTTCAGCTGTCTCCCTCCCCTCCCCCACTCCCACTCAGCTTGCAGGCCGCTTCCCTGCCTTGAAAGCATGGCTCTGGCCCTGAGGGCCACAGACCTACTGGGCTTCAAGCTCAAGGCTCTGCCTGGGCCTGCTGCTTCGGCCAGGGGCTCATTTTTTCCTGGAAAGACAAAGCCATGGCCTCACCCCACGCCTGCACTTTGCCACGGCAGGCAGCCCAGATGTAGGAAAGGCTCTGTGGAGTCAGAAGTGCCGAGACAGGCAGATGGCACCAGAGGGTTTGGGGGCCAGGGCGCAACTGGGCTAGCCCCTCCTCCCGGGAGTCGGGGAGGCCCGGCCTTCCTAGTGCCCGGGCCACGGCTCCGGGGAGAAACCCGCCATGGAGGGCACGCGGGAGGCCCTCTGCCTGAGGTGGCAGGTGTCACGCCAGGGCCACTGCAAGCCTGGCTCGGCTTGCCTGCTTTCTCCAAAGGAGGCTGGCCGACCAGCCGAACCTGGCACCTGGGCCAGGCCCCTTCCAAGGGGACGAGTTCCAGAGGCTAGAGCCCTGGGGGCGGCTGCCAAGTCTCCTGGGGCGTGTGCTGGGCCCCCGTCAGAGGAGGAAGCAGCCTGCTAAACGGTGTGCCAGGCCTGAGATCTGGAGGCCTCCCACAGCCGGGTCCCTGTCCTGCCCAGGCCCCCCGAGGGAGGACGATGGTCGGGCAGTGGCGAGCGGGGTGGGGCTGGCGCCGAGCCTGCCCTTGGATGCCCCGGGGAAGGGCGCCGGGGGATGGGCTGCCCCTGGCCAGGTCTGAGGGACCGACCCAGCTCGGGGCTGTCGGGGGCAGAGAGAGAACCCCCCTCCGCCCTTTCCCTTCAGGTTCTTAGGGCTGGCCAAATCCTTCCCAAGACAGCTTGTCTGGAGAAAATCAGACCCAGCTGAAGAACATGTGTCCATGGGGGAATCCCGGGAAACTGAGTCTCCCCACACAATAGCAGAGATTCTCATCTTGCATCCTCTCCTGAGCTAATGACAAAGGTGGATGTCCCGGGTGGGTGGGCCTGTGGAATGGGAGAGGGGAGGAAGTCTATTGTCATGCAGAGGGACATGGAAAGACTTGTCTGAAGCTTATCCCCTGCACCTGGGTCAGGTCGGGAAGGGACGGCACAGAGGTGAGCAGGAACCCACCGGCCTCTCTGTTGTGGGGCTGGCCCCGGGGCAGGCGTGGGGGTGATGGCTGGAAGTGGGATGGCGCGTGAGTTGGCACCAGCCAGCGGTGGAGGCAGAGACTCAGAGGTCAGGGATCTCTCTCTCTCTGTCTCTGTCTCTCTCTCTCTCCCTCAGGGAGCTGAGGAGAGTAAGGTGGCGCCCCCTGCCCACCTCGCCTACCTCTCCATGGGCCCTTCTTTCTCTGGCCGCTCCGGGAGCCCTGCGGGCTTGGGTTCAACCCCCCACACACCGCACAGGCCAAGGGCGCATGCGCGACCGCCGGGGCCTAGGGCTGGCCTCGGGGGGCGGGGGGGTCCTCAGTGAAGGCCCCGCCCTCCCTCCAGGCTCTGACCCAGCTGCAGCTCTTCCATCGCCGCCCTTCTGGACTCGGCTTCAGCTGTCTCCCTCCCCTCCCCCACTCCCACTCAGCTTGCAGGCCGCTTCCCTGCCTTGAAAGCATGGCTCTGGCCCTGAGGGCCACAGACCTACTGGGCTTCAAGCTCAAGGCTCTGCCTGGGCCTGCTGCTTCGGCCAGGGGCTCATTTTTTCCTGGAAAGACAAAGCCATGGCCTCACCCCACGCCTGCACTTTGCCACGGCAGGCAGCCCAGATGTAGGAAAGGCTCTGTGGAGTCAGAAGTGCCGAGACAGGCAGATGGCACCAGAGGGTTTGGGGGCCAGGGCGCAACTGGGCTAGCCCCTCCTCCCGGGAGTCGGGGAGGCCCGGCCTTCCTAGTGCCCAGGCCACGGCTCCGGGGAGAAACCCGCCATGGAGGGCACGCGGGAGGCCCTCTGCCTGAGGTGGCAGGTGTCACGCCAGGGCCACTGCAAGCCTGGCTCGGCTTGCCTGCTTTCTCCAAAGGAGGCTGGCCGACCAGCCGAACCTGGCACCTGGGCCAGGCCCCTTCCAAGGGGACGAGTTCCAGAGGCTAGAGCCCTGGGGGCGGCTGCCAAGTCTCCTGGGGCGTGTGCTGGGCCCCCGTCAGAGGAGGAAGCAGCCTGCTAAACGGTGTGCCAGGCCTGAGATCTGGAGGCCTCCCACAGCCGGGTCCCTGTCCTGCCCAGGCCCCCCGAGGGAGGACGATGGTCGGGCAGTGGCGAGCGGGGTGGGGCTGGCGCCGAGCCTGCCCTTGGATGCCCCGGGGAAGGGCGCCGGGGGATGGGCTGCCCCTGGCCAGGTCTGAGGGACCGACCCAGCTCGGGGCTGTCGGGGGCAGAGAGAGAACCCCCCTCCGCCCTTTCCCTTCAGGTTCTTAGGGCTGGCCAAATCCTTCCCAAGACAGCTTGTCTGGAGAAAATCAGACCCAGCTGAAGAACATGTGTCCATGGGGGAAACCCGGGAAACTGAGTCTCCCCACACAATAGCAGAGATTCTCATCTTGCATCCTCTCCTGAGCTAATGACAAAGGTGGATGTCCCGGGTGGGTGGGCCTGTGGAATGGGAGAGGGGAGGAAGTCTATTGTCATGCAGAGGGACATGGAAAGACTTGTCTGAAGCTTATCCCCTGCACTGGGGTCAGGTCGGGAAGGGACGGCACAGAGGTGAGCAGGAACCCACCGGCCTCTCTGTTGTGGGGCTGGCCCCGGGGCAGGCGTGGGGGTGATGGCTGGAAGTGGGATGGCGCGTGAGTTGGCACCAGCCAGCGGTGGAGGCAGAGACTCAGAGGTCAGGGATCTCTCTCTCTCTGTCTCTGTCTCTCTCTCTCTCCCTCAGGGAGCTGAGGAGAGTAAGGTGGCGCCCCCTGCCCACCTCGCCTACCTCTCCATGGGCCCTTCTTTCTCTGGCCGCTCCGGGAGCCCTGCGGGCTTGGGTTCAACCCCCCACACACCGCACAGGCCAAGGGTGCATGCGCGACCGCCAGGGCCTAGGGCTGGCCTCGGGGGGCGGGGGGGTCCTCAGTGAAGTCCCCGCCCTCCCTCCAGGCTCTGACCCAGCTGCAGCTCTTCCATCGCCGCCCTTCTGGACTCGGCTTCAGCTGTCTCCCTCCCCTCCCCCACTCCCACTCAGCTTGCAGGCCGCTTCCCTGCCTTGAAAGCATGGCTCTGGCCCTGAGGGCCACAGACCTACTGGGCTTCAAGCTCAAGGCTCTGCCTGGGCCTGCTGCTTCGGCCAGGGGCTCATTTTTTCCTGGAAAGACAAAGCCATGGCCTCACCCCACGCCTGCACTTTGCCACGGCAGGCAGCCCAGATGTAGGAAAGGCTCTGTGGAGTCAGAAGTGCCGAGACAGGCAGATGGCACCAGAGGGTTTGGGGGCCAGGGCGCAACTGGGCTAGCCCCTCCTCCCGGGAGGCGGGGAGGCCCGGCCTTCCTAGTGCCCGGGCCACGGCTCCGGGGAGAAACCCGCCATGGAGGGCACGCGGGAGGCCCTCTGCCTGAGGTGGCAGGTGTCACGCCAGGGCCACTGCAAGCCTGGCTCGGCTTGCCTGCTTTCTCCAAAGGAGGCTGGCCGACCAGCCGAACCTGGCACCTGGGCCAGGCCCCTTCCAAGGGGACGAGTTCCAGAGGCTAGAGCCCTGGGGGCGGCTGCCAAGTCTCCTGGGGCGTGTGCTGGGCCCCCGTCAGAGGAGGAAGCAGCCTGCTAAACGGTGTGCCAGGCCTGAGATCTGGAGGCCTCCCACAGCCGGTTCCCTGTCCTGCCCAGGCCCCCCGAGGGAGGACGATGGTCGGGCAGTGGCGAGCGGGGTGGGGCTGGCGCCGAGCCTGCCCTTGGATGCCCCGGGGAAGGGCGCCGGGGGATGGGCTGCCCCTGGCCAGGTCTGAGGGACCGACCCAGCTCGGGGCTGTCGGGGGCAGAGAGAGAACCCCCCTCCGCCCTTTCCCTTCAGGTTCTTAGGGCTGGCCAAATCCTTCCCAAGACAGCTTGTCTGGAGAAAATCAGACCCAGCTGAAGAACATGTGTCCATGGGGGAAACCCGGGAAACTGAGTCTCCCCACACAATAGCAGAGATTCTCATCTTGCATCCTCTCCTGAGCTAATGACAAAGGTGGATGTCCCGGGTGGGTGGGCCTGTGGAATGGGAGAGGGGAGGAAGTCTATTGTCATGCAGAGGGACATGGAAAGACTTGTCTGAAGCTTATCCCCTGCACTGGGGTCAGGTCGGGAAGGGACGGCACAGAGGTGAGCAGGAACCCACCGGCCTCTCTGTTGTGGGGCTGGCCCCGGGGCAGGCGTGGGGGTGATGGCTGGAAGTGGGATGGCGCGTGAGTTGGCACCAGCCAGCGGTGGAGGCAGAGACTCAGAGGTCAGGGATCTCTCTCTCTGTCTCTGTCTCTCTCTCTCTCCCTCAGGGAGCTGAGGAGAGTAAGGTGGCGCCCCCTGCCCACCTCGCCTACCTCTCCATGGGCCCTTCTTTCTCTGGCCGCTCCGGGAGCCCTGCGGGCTTGGGTTCAAACCCCCACACACCGCACAGGCCAAGGGCGCATGCGCGACCGCCGGGGCCTAGGGCTGGCCTCGGGGGGCGGGGGGGTCCTCAGTGAAGTCCCCGCCCTCCCTCCAGGCTCTGACCCAGCTGCAGCTCTTCCATCGCCGCCCTTCTGGACTCGGCTTCAGCTGTCTCCCTCCCCTCCCCCACTCCCACTCAGCTTGCAGGCCGCTTCCCTGCCTTGAAAGCATGGCTCTGGCCCTGAGGGCCACAGACCTACTGGGCTTCAAGCTCAAGGCTCTGCCTGGGCCTGCTGCTTCGGCCAGGGGCTCATTTTTTCCTGGAAAGACAAAGCCATGGCCTCACCCCACGCCCGCACTTTGCCACGGCAGGCAGCCCAGATGTAGGAAAGGCTCTGTGGAGTCAGAAGTGCCGAGACAGGCAGATGGCACCAGAGGGTTTGGGGGCCAGGGCGCAACTGGGCTAGCCCCTCCTCCCGGGAGTCGGGGAGGCCCGGCCTTCCTAGTGCCCAGGCCACGGCTCCGGGGAGAAACCCGCCATGGAGGGCACGCGGGAGGCCCTCTGCCTGAGGTGGCAGGTGTCACGCCAGGGCCACTGCAAGCCTGGCTCGGCTTGCCTGCTTTCTCCAAAGGAGGCTGGCCGACCAGCCGAACCTGGCACCTGGGCCAGGCCCCTTCCAAGGGGACGAGTTCCAGAGGCTAGAGCCCTGGGGGCGGCTGCCAAGTCTCCTGGGGCGTGTGCTGGGCCCCCGTCAGAGGAGGAAGCAGCCTGCTAAACGGTGTGCCAGGCCTGAGATCTGGAGGCCTCCCACAGCCGGGTCCCTGTCCTGCCCAGGCCCCCCGAGGGAGGACGATGGTCGGGCAGTGGCGAGCGGGGTGGGGCTGGCGCCGAGCCTGCCCTTGGATGCCCCGGGGAAGGGCGCCGGGGGATGGGCTGCCCCTGGCCAGGTCTGAGGGACCGACCCAGCTCGGGGCTGTCGGGGGCAGAGAGAGAACCCCCCTCCGCCCTTTCCCTTCAGGTTCTTAGGGCTGGCCAAATCCTTCCCAAGACAGCTTGTCTGGAGAAAATCAGACCCAGCTGAAGAACATGTGTCCATGGGGGAAACCCGGGAAACTGAGTCTCCCCACACAATAGCAGAGATTCTCATCTTGCATCCTCTCCTGAGCTAATGACAAAGGTGGATGTCCCGGGTGGGTGGGCCTGTGGAATGGGAGAGGGGAGGAAGTCTATTGTCATGCAGAGGGACATGGAAAGACTTGTCTGAAGCTTATCCCCTGCACTGGGGTCAGGTCGGGAAGGGACGGCACAGAGGTGAGCAGGAACCCACCGGCCTCTCTGTTGTGGGGCTGGCCCCGGGGCAGGCGTGGGGGTGATGGCTGGAAGTGGGATGGCGCGTGAGTTGGCACCAGCCAGCGGTGGAGGCAGAGACTCAGAGGTCAGGGATCTCTCTCTCTCTGTCTCTGTCTCTCTCTCTCTCCCTCAGGGAGCTGAGGAGAGTAAGGTGGCGCCCCCTGCCCACCTCGCCTACCTCTCCATGGGCCCTTCTTTCTCTGGCCGCTCCGGGAGCCCTGCGGGCTTGGGTTCAACCCCCCACACACCGCACAGGCCAAGGGCGCATGCGCGACCGCCAGGGCCTAGGGCTGGCCTCGGGGGGCGGGGGGGGGTCCTCAGTGAAGGCCCCGCCCTCCCTCCAGGCTCTGACCCAGCTGCAGCTCTTCCATCGCCGCCCTTCTGGACTCGGCTTCAGCTGTCTCCCTCCCCTCCCCCACTCCCACTCAGCTTGCAGGCCGCTTCCCTGCCTTGAAAGCATGGCTCTGGCCCTGAGGGCCACAGACCTACTGGGCTTCAAGCTCAAGGCTCTGCCTGGGCCTGCTGCTTCGGCCAGGGGCTCATTTTTTCCTGGAAAGACAAAGCCATGGCCTCACCCCACGCCTGCACTTTGCCACGGCAGGCAGCCCAGATGTAGGAAAGGCTCTGTGGAGTCAGAAGTGCCGAGACAGGCAGATGGCACCAGAGGGTTTGGGGGCCAGGGCGCAACTGGACTAGCCCCTCCTCCCGGGAGTCGGGGAGGCCCGGCCTTCCTAGTGCCCGGGCCACGGCTCCGGGGAGAAACACGCCATGGAGGGCACGCGGGAGGCCCTCTGCCTGAGGTGGCAGGTGTCACGCCAGGGCCACTGCAAGCCTGGCTCGGCTTGCCTGCTTTCTCCAAAGGAGGCTGGCCGACCAGCCGAACCTGGCACCTGGGCCAGGCCCCTTCCAAGGGGACGAGTTCCAGAGGCTAGAGCCCTGGGGGCGGCTGCCAAGTCTCCTGGGGCGTGTGCTGGGCCCCCGTCAGAGGAGGAAGCAGCCTGCTAAACGGTGTGCCAGGCCTGAGATCTGGAGGCCTCCCACAGCCGGGTCCCTGTCCTGCCCAGGCCCCCCGAGGGAGGACGATGGTCGGGCAGTGGCGAGCGGGGTGGGGCTGGCGCCGAGCCTGCCCTTGGATGCCCCGGGGAAGGGCGCCGGGGGATGGGCTGCCCCTGGCCAGGTCTGAGGGACCGACCCAGCTCGGGGCTGTCGGGGGCAGAGAGAGAACCCCCCTCCGCCCTTTCCCTTCAGGTTCTTAGGGCTGGCCAAATCCTTCCCAAGACAGCTTGTCTGGAGAAAATCAGACCCAGCTGAAGAACATGTGTCCATGGGGGAAACCCGGGAAACTGAGTCTCCCCACACAATAGCAGAGATTCTCATCTTGCATCCTCTCCTGAGCTAATGACAAAGGTGGATGTCCCGGGTGGGTGGGCCTGTGGAATGGGAGAGGGGAGGAAGTCTATTGTCATGCAGAGGGACATGGAAAGACTTGTCTGAAGCTTATCCCCTGCACCTGGGTCAGGTCGGGAAGGGACGGCACAGAGGTGAGCAGGAACCCACCGGCCTCTCTGTTGTGGGGCTGGCCCCGGGGTAGGCGTGGGGGTGATGGCTGGAAGTGGGATGGCGCGTGAGTTGGCACCAGCCAGCGGTGGAGGCAGAGACTCAGAGGTCAGGGATCTCTCTCTCTCTGTCTCTGTCTTTCTCTCTCTCCCTCAGGGAGCTGAGGAGAGTAAGGTGGCGCCCCCTGCCGACCTCGCCTACCTCTCCATGGGCCCTTCTTTCTCTGGCCGCTCCGGGAGCCCTGCGGGCTTGGGTTCAACCCCCCACACACCGCACAGGCCAAGGGCGCATGCGCGACCGCCGGGGCCTAGGGCTGGCCTCGGGGGGCGGGGGGGTCCTCAGTGAAGTCCCCGCCCTCCCTCCAGGCTCTGACCCAGCTGCAGCTCTTCCATCGCCGCCCTTCTGGACTCGGCTTCAGCTGTCTCCCTCCCCTCCCCCACTCCCACTCAGCTTGCAGGCCGCTTCCCTGCCTTGAAAGCATGGCTCTGGCCCTGAGGGCCACAGACCTACTGGGCTTCAAGCTCAAGGCTCTGCCTGGGCCTGCTGCTTCGGCCAGGGGCTCATTTTTTCCTGGAAAGACAAAGCCATGGCCTCACCCCACGCCTGCACTTTGCCACGGCAGGCAGCCCAGATGTAGGAAAGGCTCTGTGGAGTCAGAAGTGCCGAAACAGGCAGATGGCACCAGAGGGTTTGGGGGCCAGGGCGCAACTGGGCTAGCCCCTCCTCCCGGGAGTCGGGGAGGCCCGGCCTTCCTAGTGCCCAGGCCACGGCTCCGGGGAGAAACCCGCCATGGAGGGCACGCGGGAGGCCCTCTGCCTGAGGTGGCAGGTGTCACGCCAGGGCCACTGCAAGCCTGGCTCGGCTTGCCTGCTTTCTCCAAAGGAGGCTGGCCGACCAGCCGAACCTGGCACCTGGGCCAGGCCCCTTCCAAGGGGACGAGTTCCAGAGGCTAGAGCCCTGGGGGCGGCTGCCAAGTCTCCTGGGGCGTGTGCTGGGCCCCCGTCAGAGGAGGAAGCAGCCTGCTAAACGGTGTGCCAGGCCTGAGATCTGGAGGCCTCCCACAGCCGGGTCCCTGTCCTGCCCAGGCCCCCCGAGGGAGGACGATGGTCGGGCAGTGGCGAGCGGGGTGGGGCTGGCGCCGAGCCTGCCCTTGGATGCCCCGGGGAAGGGCGCCGGGGGATGGGCTGCCCCTGGCCAGGTCTGAGGGACCGACCCAGCTCGGGGCTGTCGGGGGCAGAGAGAGAACCCCCCTCCGCCCTTTCCCTTCAGGTTCTTAGGGCTGGCCAAATCCTTCCCAAGACAGCTTGTCTGGAGAAAATCAGACCCAGCTGAAGAACATGTGTCCATGGGGGAAACCCGGGAAACTGAGTCTCCCCACACAATAGCAGAGATTCTCATCTTGCATCCTCTCCTGAGCTAATGACAAAGGTGGATGTCCCGGGTGGGTGGGCCTGTGGAATGGGAGAGGGGAGGAAGTCTATTGTCATGCAGAGGGACATGGAAAGACTTGTCTGAAGCTTATCCCCTGCACTGGGGTCAGGTCGGGAAGGGACGGCACAGAGGTGAGCAGGAACCCACCGGCCTCTCTGTTGTGGGGCTGGCCCCGGGGCAGGCGTGGGGGTGATGGCTGGAAGTGGGATGGCGCGTGAGTTGGCACCAGCCAGCGGTGGAGGCAGAGACTCAGAGGTCAGGGATCTCTCTCTCTCTGTCTCTGTCTCTCTCTCTCTCCCTCAGGGAGCTGAGGAGAGTAAGGTGGCGCCCCCTGCCCACCTCGCCTACCTCTCCATGGGCCCTTCTTTCTCTGGCCGCTCCGGGAGCCCTGCGGGCTTGGGTTCAACCCCCCACACACCGCACAGGCCAAGGGCGCATGCGCGACCGCCAGGGCCTAGGGCTGGCCTCGGGGGGCGGGGGGGTCCTCAGTGAAGGCCCCGCCCTCCCTCCAGGCTCTGACCCAGCTGCAGCTCTTCCATCGCCGCCCTTCTGGACTCGGCTTCAGCTGTCTCCCTCCCCTCCCCCACTCCCACTCAGCTTGCAGGCCGCTTCCCTGCCTTGAAAGCATGGCTCTGGCCCTGAGGGCCACAGACCTACTGGGCTTCAAGCTCAAGGCTCTGCCTGGGCCTGCTGCTTCGGCCAGGGGCTCATTTTTTCCTGGAAAGACAAAGCCATGGCCTCACCCCACGCCTGCACTTTGCCACGGCAGGCAGCCCAGATGTAGGAAAGGCTCTGTGGAGTCAGAAGTGCCGAGACAGGCAGATGGCACCAGAGGGTTTGGGGGCCAGGGCGCAACTGGGCTAGCCCCTCCTCCCGGGAGTCGGGGAGGCCCGGCCTTCCTAGTGCCCGGGCCACGGCTCCGGGGAGAAACCCGCCATGGAGGGCACGCGGGAGGCCCTCTGCCTGAGGTGGCAGGTGTCACGCCAGGGCCACTGCAAGCCTGGCTCGGCTTGCCTGCTTTCTCCAAAGGAGGCTGGCCGACCAGCCGAACCTGGCACCTGGGCCAGGCCCCTTCCAAGGGGACGAGTTCCAGAGGCTAGAGCCCTGGGGGCGGCTGCCAAGTCTCCTGGGGCGTGTGCTGGGCCCCCGTCAGAGGAGGAAGCAGCCTGCTAAACGGTGTGCCAGGCCTGAGATCTGGAGGCCTCCCACAGCCGGGTCCCTGTCCTGCCCAGGCCCCCCGAGGGAGGACGATGGTCGGGCAGTGGCGAGCGGGGTGGGGCTGGCGCCGAGCCTGCCCTTGGATGCCCCGGGGAAGGGCGCCGGGGGATGGGCTGCCCCTGGCCAGGTCTGAGGGACCGACCCAGCTCGGGGCTGTCGGGGGCAGAGAGAGAACCCCCCTCCGCCCTTTCCCTTCAGGTTCTTAGGGCTGGCCAAATCCTTCCCAAGACAGCTTGTCTGGAGAAAATCAGACCCAGCTGAAGAACATGTGTCCATGGGGGAATCCCGGGAAACTGAGTCTCCCCACACAATAGCAGAGATTCTCATCTTGCATCCTCTCCTGAGCTAATGACAAAGGTGGATGTCCCGGGTGGGTGGGCCTGTGGAATGGGAGAGGGGAGGAAGTCTATTGTCATGCAGAGGGACATGGAAAGACTTGTCTGAAGCTTATCCCCTGCACCTGGGTCAGGTCGGGAAGGGACGGCACAGAGGTGAGCAGGAACCCAACGGCCTCTCTGTTGTGGGGCTGGCCCCGGGGTAGGCGTGGGGGTGATGGCTGGAAGTGGGATGGCGCGTGAGTTGGCACCAGCCAGCGGTGGAGGCAGAGACTCAGAGGTCAGGGATCTCTCTCTCTCTGTCTCTGTCTTTCTCTCTCTCCCTCAGGGAGCTGAGGAGAGTAAGGTGGCGCCCCCTGCCGACCTCGCCTACCTCTCCATGGGCCCTTCTTTCTCTGGCCGCTCCGGGAGCCCTGCGGGCTTGGGTTCAACCCCCCACACACCGCACAGGCCAAGGGCGCATGCGCGACCGCCGGGGCCTAGGGCTGGCCTCGGGGGGCGGGGGGGTCCTCAGTGAAGTCCCCGCCCTCCCTCCAGGCTCTGACCCAGCTGCAGCTCTTCCATCGCCGCCCTTCTGGACTCGGCTTCAGCTGTCTCCCTCCCCTCCCCCACTCCCACTCAGCTTGCAGGCCGCTTCCCTGCCTTGAAAGCATGGCTCTGGCCCTGAGGGCCACAGACCTACTGGGCTTCAAGCTCAAGGCTCTGCCTGGGCCTGCTGCTTCGGCCAGGGGCTCATTTTTTCCTGGAAAGACAAAGCCATGGCCTCACCCCACGCCCGCACTTTGCCACGGCAGGCAGCCCAGATGTAGGAAAGGCTCTGTGGAGTCAGAAGTGCCGAGACAGGCAGATGGCACCAGAGGGTTTGGGGGCCAGGGCGCAACTGGGCTAGCCCCTCCTCCCGGGAGTCGGGGAGGCCCGGCCTTCCTAGTGCCCAGGCCACGGCTCCGGGGAGAAACCCGCCATGGAGGGCACGCGGGAGGCCCTCTGCCTGAGGTGGCAGGTGTCACGCCAGGGCCACTGCAAGCCTGGCTCGGCTTGCCTGCTTTCTCCAAAGGAGGCTGGCCGACCAGCCGAACCTGGCACCTGGGCCAGGCCCCTTCCAAGGGGACGAGTTCCAGAGGCTAGAGCCCTGGGGGCGGCTGCCAAGTCTCCTGGGGCGTGTGCTGGGCCCCCGTCAGAGGAGGAAGCAGCCTGCTAAACGGTGTGCCAGGCCTGAGATCTGGAGGCCTCCCACAGCCGGGTCCCTGTCCTGCCCAGGCCCCCCGAGGGAGGACGATGGTCGGGCAGTGGCGAGCGGGGTGGGGCTGGCGCCGAGCCTGCCCTTGGATGCCCCGGGGAAGGGCGCCGGGGGATGGGCTGCCCCTGGCCAGGTCTGAGGGACCGACCCAGCTCGGGGCTGTCGGGGGCAGAGAGAGAACCCCCCTCCGCCCTTTCCCTTCAGGTTCTTAGGGCTGGCCAAATCCTTCCCAAGACAGCTTGTCTGGAGAAAATCAGACCCAGCTGAAGAACATGTGTCCATGGGGGAAACCCGGGAAACTGAGTCTCCCCACACAATAGCAGAGATTCTCATCTTGCATCCTCTCCTGAGCTAATGACAAAGGTGGATGTCCCGGGTGGGTGGGCCTGTGGAATGGGAGAGGGGAGGAAGTCTATTGTCATGCAGAGGGACATGGAAAGACTTGTCTGAAGCTTATCCCCTGCACTGGGGTCAGGTCGGGAAGGGACGGCACAGAGGTGAGCAGGAACCCACCGGCCTCTCTGTTGTGGGGCTGGCCCCGGGGCAGGCGTGGGGGTGATGGCTGGAAGTGGGATGGCGCGTGAGTTGGCACCAGCCAGCGGTGGAGGCAGAGACTCAGAGGTCAGGGATCTCTCTCTCTCTGTCTCTGTCTCTCTCTCTCTCCCTCAGGGAGCTGAGGAGAGTAAGGTGGCGCCCCCTGCCCACCTCGCCTACCTCTCCATGGGCCCTTCTTTCTCTGGCCGCTCCGGGAGCCCTGCGGGCTTGGGTTCAACCCCCCACACACCGCACAGGCCAAGGGCGCATGCGCGACCGCCGGGGCCTAGGGCTGGCCTCGGGGGGCGGGGGGGTCCTCAGTGAAGTCCCCGCCCTCCCTCCAGGCTCTGACCCAGCTGCAGCTCTTCCATCGCCGCCCTTCTGGACTCGGCTTCAGCTGTCTCCCTCCCCTCCCCCACTCCCACTCAGCTTGCAGGCCGCTTCCCTGCCTTGAAAGCATGGCTCTGGCCCTGAGGGCCACAGACCTACTGGGCTTCAAGCTCAAGGCTCTGCCTGGGCCTGCTGCTTCGGCCAGGGGCTCATTTTTTCCTGGAAAGACAAAGCCATGGCCTCACCCCACGCCCGCACTTTGCCACGGCAGGCAGCCCAGATGTAGGAAAGGCTCTGTGGAGTCAGAAGTGCCGAGACAGGCAGATGGCACCAGAGGGTTTGGGGGCCAGGGCGCAACTGGGCTAGCTCCTCCTCCCGGGAGTCGGGGAGGCCCGGCCTTCCTAGTGCCCAGGCCACGGCTCCGGGGAGAAACCCGCCATGGAGGGCACGCGGGAGGCCCTCTGCCTGAGGTGGCAGGTGTCACGCCAGGGCCACTGCAAGCCTGGCTCGGCTTGCCTGCTTTCTCCAAAGGAGGCTGGCCGACCAGCCGAACCTGGCACCTGGGCCAGGCCCCTTCCAAGGGGACGAGTTCCAGAGGCTAGAGCCCTGGGGGCGGCTGCCAAGTCTCCTGGGGCGTGTGCTGGGCCCCCGTCAGAGGAGGAAGCAGCCTGCTAAACGGTGTGCCAGGCCTGAGATCTGGAGGCCTCCCACAGCCGGGTCCCTGTCCTGCCCAGGCCCCCCGAGGGAGGACGATGGTCGGGCAGTGGCGAGCGGGGTGGGGCTGGCGCCGAGCCTGCCCTTGGATGCCCCGGGGAAGGGCGCCGGGGGATGGGCTGCCCCTGGCCAGGTCTGAGGGACCGACCCAGCTCGGGGCTGTCGGGGGCAGAGAGAGAACCCCCCTCCGCCCTTTCCCTTCAGGTTCTTAGGGCTGGCCAAATCCTTCCCAAGACAGCTTGTCTGGAGAAAATCAGACCCAGCTGAAGAACATGTGTCCATGGGGGAAACCCGGGAAACTGAGTCTCCCCACACAATAGCAGAGATTCTCATCTTGCATCCTCTCCTGAGCTAATGACAAAGGTGGATGTCCCGGGTGGGTGGGCCTGTGGAATGGGAGAGGGGAGGAAGTCTATTGTCATGCAGAGGGACATGGAAAGACTTGTCTGAAGCTTATCCCCTGCACTGGGGTCAGGTCGGGAAGGGACGGCACAGAGGTGAGCAGGAACCCACCGGCCTCTCTGTTGTGGGGCTGGCCCCGGGGCAGGCGTGGGGGTGATGGCTGGAAGTGGGATGGCGCGTGAGTTGGCACCAGCCAGCGGTGGAGGCAGAGACTCAGAGGTCAGGGATCTCTCTCTCTCTGTCTCTGTCTCTCTCTCTCTCCCTCAGGGAGCTGAGGAGAGTAAGGTGGCGCCCCCTGCCCACCTCGCCTACCTCTCCATGGGCCCTTCTTTCTCTGGCCGCTCCGGGAGCCCTGCGGGCTTGGGTTCAACCCCCCACACACCGCACAGGCCAAGGGCGCATGCGCGACCGCCGGGGCCTAGGGCTGGCCTCGGGGGGCGGGGGGGTCCTCAGTGAAGGCCCCGCCCTCCCTCCAGGCTCTGACCCAGCTGCAGCTCTTCCATCGCCGCCCTTCTGGACTCGGCTTCAGCTGTCTCCCTCCCCTCCCCCACTCCCACTCAGCTTGCAGGCCGCTTCCCTGCCTTGAAAGCATGGCTCTGGCCCTGAGGGCCACAGACCTACTGGGCTTCAAGCTCAAGGCTCTGCCTGGGCCTGCTGCTTCGGCCAGGGGCTCATTTTTTCCTGGAAAGACAAAGCCATGGCCTCACCCCACGCCTGCACTTTGCCACGGCAGGCAGCCCAGATGTAGGAAAGGCTCTGTGGAGTCAGAAGTGCCGAGACAGGCAGATGGCACCAGAGGGTTTGGGGGCCAGGGCGCAACTGGGCTAGCCCCTCCTCCCGGGAGTCGGGGAGGCCCGGCCTTCCTAGTGCCCGGGCCACGGCTCCGGGGAGAAACCCGCCATGGAGGGCACGCGGGAGGCCCTCTGCCTGAGGTGGCAGGTGTCACGCCAGGGCCACTGCAAGCCTGGCTCGGCTTGCCTGCTTTCTCCAAAGGAGGCTGGCCGACCAGCCGAACCTGGCACCTGGGCCAGGTCCCTTCCAAGGGGACGAGTTCCAGTGGCTAGAGCCCTGGGGGCGGCTGCCAAGTCTCCTGGGGCGTGTGCTGGGCCCCCGTCAGAGGAGGAAGCAGCCTGGTAAACGGTGTGCCAGGCCTGAGATCTGGAGGCCTCCCACAGCCGGGTCCCTGTCCTGCCCAGGCCCCCCGAGGGAGGACGATGGTCGGGCAGTGGCGAGCGGGGTGGGGCTGGCGCCGAGCCTGCCCTTGGATGCCCCGGGGAAGGGCGCCGGGGGATGGGCTGCCCCTGGCCAGGTCTGAGGGACCGACCCAGCTCGGGGCTGTCGGGGGCAGAGAGAGAACCCCCCTCCGCCCTTTCCCTTCAGGTTCTTAGGGCTGGCCAAATCCTTCCCAAGACAGCTTGTCTGGAGAAAATCAGACCCAGCTGAAGAACATGTGTCCATGGGGGAAACCCGGGAAACTGAGTCTCCCCACACAATAGCAGAGATTCTCATCTTGCATCCTCTCCTGAGCTAATGACAAAGGTGGATGTCCCGGGTGGGTGGGCCTGTGGAATAGGAGAGGGGAGGAAGTCTATTGTCATGCAGAGGGACATGGAAAGACTTGTCTGAAGCTTATCCCCTGCACTGGGGTCAGGTCGGGAAGGGACGGCACAGAGGTGAGCAGGAACCCACCGGCCTCTCTGTGGTGGGGCTGGCCCCGGGGCAGGCGTGGGGGTGATGGCTGGAAGTGGGATGGCGCGTGAGTTGGCACCAGCCAGCGGTGGAGGCAGAGACTCAGAGGTCAGGGATCTCTCTCTCTGTCTCTGTCTCTCTCTCTCTCCCTCAGGGAGCTGAGGAGAGTAAGGTGGCGCCCCCTGCCCACCTCGCCTACCTCTCCATGGGCCCTTCTTTCTCTGGCCGCTCCGGGAGCCCTGCGGGCTTGGGTTCAAACCCCCACACACCGCACAGGCCAAGGGCGCATGCGCGACCGCCGGGGCCTAGGGCTGGCCTCGGGGGGCGGGGGGGTCCTCAGTGAAGTCCCCGCCCTCCCTCCAGGCTCTGACCCAGCTGCAGCTCTTCCATCGCCGCCCTTCTGGACTCGTCTTCAGCTGTCTCCCTCCCCTCCCCCACTCCCACTCAGCTTGCAGGCCGCTTCCCTGCCTTGAAAGCATGGCTCTGGCCCTGAGGGCCACAGACCTACTGGGCTTCAAGCTCAAGGCTCTGCCTGGGCCTGCTGCTTCGGCCAGGGGCTCATTTTTTCCTGGAAAGACAAAGCCATGGCCTCACCCCACGCCTGCACTTTGCCACGGCAGGCAGCCCAGATGTAGGAAAGGCTCTGTGGAGTCAGAAGTGCCGAGACAGGCAGATGGCACCAGAGGGTTTGGGGGCCAGGGCGCAACTGGGCTAGCCCCTCCTCCCGGGAGTCGGGGAGGCCCGGCCTTCCTAGTGCCCAGGCCACGGCTCCGGGGAGAAACCCGCCATGGAGGGCACGCGGGAGGCCCTCTGCCTGAGGTGGCAGGTGTCACGCCAGGGCCACTGCAAGCCTGGCTCGGCTTGCCTGCTTTCTCCAAAGGAGGCTGGCCGACCAGCCGAACCTGGCACCTGGGCCAGGCCCCTTCCAAGGGGACGAGTTCCAGAGGCTAGAGCCCTGGGGGCGGCTGCCAAGTCTCCTGGGGCGTGTGCTGGGCCCCCGTCAGAGGAGGAAGCAGCCTGCTAAACGGTGTGCCAGGCCTGAGATCTGGAGGCCTCCCACAGCCGGGTCCCTGTCCTGCCCAGGCCCCCCGAGGGAGGACGATGGTCGGGCAGTGGCGAGCGGGGTGGGGCTGGCGCCGAGCCTGCCCTTGGATGCCCCGGGGAAGGGCGCCGGGGGATGGGCTGCCCCTGGCCAGGTCTGAGGGACCGACCCAGCTCGGGGCTGTCGGGGGCAGAGAGAGAACCCCCCTCCGCCCTTTCCCTTCAGGTTCTTAGGGCTGGCCAAATCCTTCCCAAGACAGCTTGTCTGGAGAAAATCAGACCCAGCTGAAGAACATGTGTCCATGGGGGAAACCCGGGAAACTGAGTCTCCCCACACAATAGCAGAGATTCTCATCTTGCATCCTCTCCTGAGCTAATGACAAAGGTGGATGTCCCGGGTGGGTGGGCCTGTGGAATGGGAGAGGGGAGGAAGTCTATTGTCATGCAGAGGGACATGGAAAGACTTGTCTGAAGCTTATCCCCTGCACTGGGGTCAGGTCGGGAAGGGACGGCACAGAGGTGAGCAGGAACCCACCGGCCTCTCTGTGGTGGGGCTGGCCCCGGGGCAGGCGTGGGGGTGATGGCTGGAAGTGGGATGGCGCGTGAGTTGGCACCAGCCAGCGGTGGAGGCAGAGACTCAGAGGTCAGGGATCTCTCTCTCTGTCTCTGTCTCTCTCTCTCTCCCTCAGGGAGCTGAGGAGAGTAAGGTGGCGCCCCCTGCCCACCTCGCCTACCTCTCCATGGGCCCTTCTTTCTCTGGCCGCTCCGGGAGCCCTGCGGGCTTGGGTTCAAACCCCCACACACCGCACAGGCCAAGGGCGCATGCGCGACCGCCGGGGCCTAGGGCTGGCCTCGGGGGGCGGGGGGGTCCTCAGTGAAGTCCCCGCCCTCCCTCCAGGCTCTGACCCAGCTGCAGCTCTTCCATCGCCGCCCTTCTGGACTCGTCTTCAGCTGTCTCCCTCCCCTCCCCCACTCCCACTCAGCTTGCAGGCCGCTTCCCTGCCTTGAAAGCATGGCTCTGGCCCTGAGGGCCACAGACCTACTGGGCTTCAAGCTCAAGGCTCTGCCTGGGCCTGCTGCTTCGGCCAGGGGCTCATTTTTTCCTGGAAAGACAAAGCCATGGCCTCACCCCACGCCTGCACTTTGCCACGGCAGGCAGCCCAGATGTAGGAAAGGCTCTGTGGAGTCAGAAGTGCCGAGACAGGCAGATGGCACCAGAGGGTTTGGGGGCCAGGGCGCAACTGGGCTAGCCCCTCCTCCCGGGAGTCGGGGAGGCCCGGCCTTCCTAGTGCCCAGGCCACGGCTCCGGGGAGAAACCCGCCATGGAGGGCACGCGGGAGGCCCTCTGCCTGAGGTGGCAGGTGTCACGCCAGGGCCACTGCAAGCCTGGCTCGGCTTGCCTGCTTTCTCCAAAGGAGGCTGGCCGACCAGCCGAACCTGGCACCTGGGCCAGGCCCCTTCCAAGGGGACGAGTTCCAGAGGCTAGAGCCCTGGGGGCGGCTGCCAAGTCTCCTGGGGCGTGTGCTGGGCCCCCGTCAGAGGAGGAAGCAGCCTGCTAAACGGTGTGCCAGGCCTGAGATCTGGAGGCCTCCCACAGCCGGGTCCCTGTCCTGCCCAGGCCCCCCGAGGGAGGACGATGGTCGGGCAGTGGCGAGCGGGGTGGGGCTGGCGCCGAGCCTGCCCTTGGATGCCCCGGGGAAGGGCGCCGGGGATGGGCTGCCCCTGGCCAGGTCTGAGGGACCGACCCAGCTCGGGGCTGTCGGGGGCAGAGAGAGAACCCCCCTCCGCCCTTTCCCTTCAGGTTCTTAGGGCTGGCCAAATCCTTCCCAAGACAGCTTGTCTGGAGAAAATCAGACCCAGCTGAAGAACATGTGTCCATGGGGGAAACCCGGGAAACTGAGTCTCCCCACACAATAGCAGAGATTCTCATCTTGCATCCTCTCCTGAGCTAATGACAAAGGTGGATGTCCCGGGTGGGTGGGCCTGTGGAATGGGAGAGGGGAGGAAGTCTATTGTCATGCAGAGGGACATGGAAAGACTTGTCTGAAGCTTATCCCCTGCACTGGGGTCAGGTCGGGAAGGGACGGCACAGAGGTGAGCAGGAACCCACCGGCCTCTCTGTTGTGGGGCTGGCCCCGGGGCAGGCGTGGGGGTGATGGCTGGAAGTGGGATGGCGCGTGAGTTGGCACCAGCCAGCGGTGGAGGCAGAGACTCAGAGGTCAGGGATCTCTCTCTCTCTGTCTCTGTCTCTCTCTCTCTCCCTCAGGGAGCTGAGGAGAGTAAGGTGGCGCCCCCTGCCCACTTCGCCTACCTCTCCATGGGCCCTTCTTTCTCTGGCCGCTCCGGGAGCCCTGCGGGCTTGGGTTCAACCCCCCACACACCGCACAGGCCAAGGGCGCATGCGCGACCGCCAGGGCCTAGGGCTGGCCTCGGGGGGCGGGGGGGTCCTCAGTGAAGGCCCCGCCCTCCCTCCAGGCTCTGACCCAGCTGCAGCTCTTCCATCGCCGCCCTTCTGGACTCGGCTTCAGCTGTCTCCCTCCCCTCCCCCACTCCCACTCAGCTTGCAGGCCGCTTCCCTGCCTTGAAAGCATGGCTCTGGCCCTGAGGGCCACAGACCTACTGGGCTTCAAGCTCAAGGCTCTGCCTGGGCCTGCTGCTTCGGCCAGGGGCTCATTTTTTCCTGGAAAGACAAAGCCATGGCCTCACCCCACGCCTGCACTTTGCCACGGCAGGCAGCCCAGATGTAGGAAAGGCTCTGTGGAGTCAGAAGTGCCGAGACAGGCAGATGGCACCAGAGGGTTTTGGGGCCAGGGCGCAACTGGGCTAGCCAATCCTCCCGGGAGTCGGGGAGGCCCGGCCTTCCTAGTGCCCGGGCCACGGCTCCGGGGAGAAACCCGCCATGGAGGGCACGCGGGAGGCCCTCTGCCTGAGGTGGCAGGTGTCACGCCAGGGCCACTGCAAGCCTGGCTCGGCTTGCCTGCTTTCTCCAAAGGAGGCTGGCCGACCAGCCGAACCTGGCACCTGGGCCAGGCCCCTTCCAAGGGGACGAGTTCCAGAGGCTAGAGCCCTGGGGGCGGCTGCCAAGTCTCCTGGGGCGTGTGCTGGGCCCCCGTCAGAGGAGGAAGCAGCCTGCTAAACGGTGTGCCAGGCCTGAGATCTGGAGGCCTCCCACAGCCGGGTCCCTGTCCTGCCCAGGCCCCCCGAGGGAGGACGATGGTCGGGCAGTGGCGAGCGGGGTGGGGCTGGCGCCGAGCCTGCCCTTGGATGCCCCGGGGAAGGGCGCCGGGGGATGGGCTGCCCCTGGCCAGGTCTGAGGGACCGACCCAGCTCGGGGCTGTCGGGGGCAGAGAGAGAACCCCCCTCCGCCCTTTCCCTTCAGGTTCTTAGGGCTGGCCAAATCCTTCCCAAGACAGCTTGTCTGGAGAAAATCAGACCCAGCTGAAGAACATGTGTCCATGGGGGAAACCCGGGAAACTGAGTCTCCCCACACAATAGCAGAGATTCTCATCTTGCATCCTCTCCTGAGCTAATGACAAAGGTGGATGTCCCGGGTGGGTGGGCCTGTGGAATGGGAGAGGGGAGGAAGTCTATTGTCATGCAGAGGGACATGGAAAGACTTGTCTGAAGCTTATCCCCTGCACTGGGGTCAGGTCGGGAAGGGACGGCACAGAGGTGAGCAGGAACCCACCGGCCTCTCTGTGGTGGGGCTGGCCCCGGGGCAGGCGTGGGGGTGATGGCTGGAAGTGGGATGGCGCGTGAGTTGGCACCAGCCAGCGGTGGAGGCAGAGACTCAGAGGTCAGGGATCTCTCTCTCTGTCTCTGTCTCTCTCTCTCTCCCTCAGGGAGCTGAGGAGAGTAAGGTGGCGCCCCCTGCCCACCTCGCCTACCTCTCCATGGGCCCTTCTTTCTCTGGCCGCTCCGGGAGCCCTGCGGGCTTGGGTTCAAACCCCCACACACCGCACAGGCCAAGGGCGCATGCGCGACCGCCGGGGCCTAGGGCTGGCCTCGGGGGGCGGGGGGGTCCTCAGTGAAGTCCCCGCCCTCCCTCCAGGCTCTGACCCAGCTGCAGCTCTTCCATCGCCGCCCTTCTGGACTCGTCTTCAGCTGTCTCCCTCCCCTCCCCCACTCCCACTCAGCTTGCAGGCCGCTTCCCTGCCTTGAAAGCATGGCTCTGGCCCTGAGGGCCACAGACCTACTGGGCTTCAAGCTCAAGGCTCTGCCTGGGCCTGCTGCTTCGGCCAGGGGCTCATTTTTTCCTGGAAAGACAAAGCCATGGCCTCACCCCACGCCTGCACTTTGCCACGGCAGGCAGCCCAGATGTAGGAAAGGCTCTGTGGAGTCAGAAGTGCCGAGACAGGCAGATGGCACCAGAGGGTTTGGGGGCCAGGGCGCAACTGGGCTAGCCCCTCCTCCCGGGAGTCGGGGAGGCCCGGCCTTCCTAGTGCCCAGGCCACGGCTCCGGGGAGAAACCCGCCATGGAGGGCACGCGGGAGGCCCTCTGCCTGAGGTGGCAGGTGTCACGCCAGGGCCACTGCAAGCCTGGCTCGGCTTGCCTGCTTTCTCCAAAGGAGGCTGGCCGACCAGCCGAACCTGGCACCTGGGCCAGGCCCCTTCCAAGGGGACGAGTTCCAGAGGCTAGAGCCCTGGGGGCGGCTGCCAAGTCTCCTGGGGCGTGTGCTGGGCCCCCGTCAGAGGAGGAAGCAGCCTGGTAAACGGTGTGCCAGGCCTGAGATCTGGAGGCCTCCCACAGCCGGGTCCCTGTCCTGCCCAGGCCCCCCGAGGGAGGACGATGGTCGGGCAGTGGCGAGCGGGGTGGGGCTGGCGCCGAGCCTGCCCTTGGATGCCCCGGGGAAGGGCGCCGGGGGATGGGCTGCCCCTGGCCAGGTCTGAGGGACCGACCCAGCTCGGGGCTGTCGGGGGCAGAGAGAGAACCCCCCTCCGCCCTTTCCCTTCAGGTTCTTAGGGCTGGCCAAATCCTTCCCAAGACAGCTTGTCTGGAGAAAATCAGACCCAGCTGAAGAACATGTGTCCATGGGGGAAACCCGGGAAACTGAGTCTCCCCACACAATAGCAGAGATTCTCATCTTGCATCCTCTCCTGAGCTAATGACAAAGGTGGATGTCCCGGGTGGGTCGGCCTGTGGAATAGGAGAGGGGAGGAAGTCTATTGTCATGCAGAGGGACATGGAAAGACTTGTCTGAAGCTTATCCCCTGCACTGGGGTCAGGTCGGGAAGGGACGGCACAGAGGTGAGCAGGAACCCACCGGCCTCTCTGTGGTGGGGCTGGCCCCGGGGCAGGCGTGGGGGTGATGGCTGGAAGTGGGATGGCGCGTGAGTTGGCACCAGCCAGCGGTGGAGGCAGAGACTCAGAGGTCAGGGATCTCTCTCTCTGTCTCTGTCTCTCTCTCTCTCCCTCAGGGAGCTGAGGAGAGTAAGGTGGCGCCCCCTGCCCACCTCGCCTACCTCTCCATGGGCCCTTCTTTCTCTGGCCGCTCCGGGAGCCCTGCGGGCTTGGGTTCAAACCCCCACACACCGCACAGGCCAAGGGCGCATGCGCGACCGCCGGGGCCTAGGGCTGGCCTCGGGGGGCGGGGGGGTCCTCAGTGAAGTCCCCGCCCTCCCTCCAGGCTCTGACCCAGCTGCAGCTCTTCCATCGCCGCCCTTCTGGACTCGTCTTCAGCTGTCTCCCTCCCCTCCCCCACTCCCACTCAGCTTGCAGGCCGCTTCCCTGCCTTGAAAGCATGGCTCTGGCCCTGAGGGCCACAGACCTACTGGGCTTCAAGCTCAAGGCTCTGCCTGGGCCTGCTGCTTCGGCCAGGGGCTCATTTTTTCCTGGAAAGACAAAGCCATGGCCTCACCCCACGCCTGCACTTTGCCACGGCAGGCAGCCCAGATGTAGGAAAGGCTCTGTGGAGTCAGAAGTGCCGAGACAGGCAGATGGCACCAGAGGGTTTGGGGGCCAGGGCGCAACTGGGCTAGCCCCTCCTCCCGGGAGTCGGGGAGGCCCGGCCTTCCTAGTGCCCGGGCCACGGCTCCGGGGAGAAACCCGCCATGGAGGGCACGCGGGAGGCCCTCTGCCTGAGGTGGCAGGTGTCACGCCAGGGCCACTGCAAGCCTGGCTCGGCTTGCCTGCTTTCTCCAAAGGAGGCTGGCCGACCAGCCGAACCTGGCACCTGGGCCAGGTCCCTTCCAAGGGGACGAGTTCCAGAGGCTAGAGCCCTGGGGGCGGCTGCCAAGTCTCCTGGGGCGTGTGCTGGGCCCCCGTCAGAGGAGGAAGCAGCCTGGTAAACGGTGTGCCAGGCCTGAGATCTGGAGGCCTCCCACAGCCGGGTCCCTGTCCTGCCCAGGCCCCCCGAGGGAGGACGATGGTCGGGCAGTGGCGAGCGGGGTGGGGCTGGCGCCGAGCCTGCCCTTGGATGCCCCGGGGAAGGGCGCCGGGGGATGGGCTGCCCCTGGCCAGGTCTGAGGGACCGACCCAGCTCGGGGCTGTCGGGGGCAGAGAGAGAACCCCCCTCCGCCCTTTCCCTTCAGGTTCTTAGGGCTGGCCAAATCCTTCCCAAGACAGCTTGTCTGGAGAAAATCAGACCCAGCTGAAGAACATGTGTCCATGGGGGAAACCCGGGAAACTGAGTCTCCCCACACAATAGCAGAGATTCTCATCTTGCATCCTCTCCTGAGCTAATGACAAAGGTGGATGTCCCGGGTGGGTGGGCCTGTGGAATAGGAGAGGGGAGGAAGTCTATTGTCATGCAGAGGGACATGGAAAGACTTGTCTGAAGCTTATCCCCTGCACTGGGGTCAGGTCGGGAAGGGACGGCACAGAGGTGAGCAGGAACCCACCGGCCTCTCTGTGGTGGGGCTGGCCCCGGGGCAGGCGTGGGGGTGATGGCTGGAAGTGGGATGGCGCGTGAGTTGGCACCAGCCAGCGGTGGAGGCAGAGACTCAGAGGTCAGGGATCTCTCTCTCTGTCTCTGTCTCTCTCTCTCTCCCTCAGGGAGCTGAGGAGAGTAAGGTGGCGCCCCCTGCCCACCTCGCCTACCTCTCCATGGGCCCTTCTTTCTCTGGCCGCTCCGGGAGCCCTGCGGGCTTGGGTTCAAACCCCCACACACCGCACAGGCCAAGGGCGCATGCGCGACCGCCGGGGCCTAGGGCTGGCCTCGGGGGGCGGGGGGGTCCTCAGTGAAGTCCCCGCCCTCCCTCCAGGCTCTGACCCAGCTGCAGCTCTTCCATCGCCGCCCTTCTGGACTCGTCTTCAGCTGTCTCCCTCCCCTCCCCCACTCCCACTCAGCTTGCAGGCCGCTTCCCTGCCTTGAAAGCATGGCTCTGGCCCTGAGGGCCACAGACCTACTGGGCTTCAAGCTCAAGGCTCTGCCTGGGCCTGCTGCTTCGGCCAGGGGCTCATTTTTTCCTGGAAAGACAAAGCCATGGCCTCACCCCACGCCTGCACTTTGCCACGGCAGGCAGCCCAGATGCAGGAAAGGCTCTGTGGAGTCAGAAGTGCCGAGACAGGCAGATGGCACCAGAGGGTTTGGGGGCCAGGGCGCAACTGGGCTAGCCCCTCCTCCCGGGAGTCGGGGAGGCCCGGCCTTCCTAGTGCCCAGGCCACGGCTCCGGGGAGAAACCCGCCATGGAGGGCACGCGGGAGGCCCTCTGCCTGAGGTGGCAGGTGTCACGCCAGGGCCACTGCAAGCCTGGCTCGGCTTGCCTGCTTTCTCCAAAGGAGGCTGGCCGACCAGCCGAACCTGGCACCTGGGCCAGGCCCCTTCCAAGGGGACGAGTTCCAGAGGCTAGAGCCCTGGGGGCGGCTGCCAAGTCTCCTGGGGCGTGTGCTGGGCCCCCGTCAGAGGAGGAAGCAGCCTGGTAAACGGTGTGCCAGGCCTGAGATCTGGAGGCCTCCCACAGCCGGGTCCCTGTCCTGCCCAGGCCCCCCGAGGGAGGACGATGGTCGGGCAGTGGCGAGCGGGGTGGGGCTGGCGCCGAGCCTGCCCTTGGATGCCCCGGGGAAGGGCGCCGGGGGATGGGCTGCCCCTGGCCAGGTCTGAGGGACCGACCCAGCTCGGGGCTGTCGGGGGCAGAGAGAGAACCCCCCTCCGCCCTTTCCCTTCAGGTTCTTAGGGCTGGCCAAATCCTTCCCAAGACAGCTTGTCTGGAGAAAATCAGACCCAGCTGAAGAACATGTGTCCATGGGGGAAACCCGGGAAACTGAGTCTCCCCACACAATAGCAGAGATTCTCATCTTGCATCCTCTCCTGAGCTAATGACAAAGGTGGATGTCCCGGGTGGGTCGGCCTGTGGAATAGGAGAGGGGAGGAAGTCTATTGTCATGCAGAGGGACATGGAAAGACTTGTCTGAAGCTTATCCCCTGCACTGGGGTCAGGTCGGGAAGGGACGGCACAGAGGTGAGCAGGAACCCACCGGCCTCTCTGTGGTGGGGCTGGCCCCGGGGCAGGCGTGGGGGTGATGGCTGGAAGTGGGATGGCGCGTGAGTTGGCACCAGCCAGCGGTGGAGGCAGAGACTCAGAGGTCAGGGATCTCTCTCTCTGTCTCTGTCTCTCTCTCTCTCCCTCAGGGAGCTGAGGAGAGTAAGGTGGCGCCCCCTGCCCACCTCGCCTACCTCTCCATGGGCCCTTCTTTCTCTGGCCGCTCCGGGAGCCCTGCGGGCTTGGGTTCAAACCCCCACACACCGCACAGGCCAAGGGCGCATGCGCGACCGCCGGGGCCTAGGGCTGGCCTCGGGGGGCTGGGGGGTCCTCAGTGAAGGCCCCGCCCTCCCTCCAGGCTCTGACCCAGCTGCAGCTCTTCCATCGCCGCCCTTCTGGACTCGGCTTCAGCTGTCTCCCCCCCTCCCCCACTCCCACTCAGCTTGCAGGCCGCTTCCCTGCCTTGAAAGCATGGCTCTGGCCCTGAGGGCCACAGACCTACTGGGCTTCAAGCTCAAGGCTCTGCCTGGGCCTGCTGCTTCGGCCAGGGGCTCATTTTTTCCTGGAAAGACAAAGCCATGGCCTCACCCCACGCCTGCACTTTGCCACGGCAGGCAGCCCAGATGTAGGAAAGGCTCTGTGGAGTCAGAAGTGCCGAGACAGGCAGATGGCACCAGAGGGTTTGGGGGCCAGGGCGCAACTGGGCTAGCCCCTCCTCCCGGGAGTCGGGGAGGCCCGGCCTTCCTAGTGCCCGGGCCACGGCTCCGGGGAGAAACCCGCCATGGAGGGCACGCGGGAGGCCCTCTGCCTGAGGTGGCAGGTGTCACGCCAGGGCCACTGCAAGCCTGGCTCGGCTTGCCTGCTTTCTCCAAAGGAGGCTGGCCGACCAGCCGAACCTGGCACCTGGGCCAGGTCCCTTCCAAGGGGACGAGTTCCAGAGGCTAGAGCCCTGGGGGCGGCTGCCAAGTCTCCTGGGGCGTGTGCTGGGCCCCCGTCAGAGGAGGAAGCAGCCTGCTAAACGGTGTGCCAGGCCTGAGATCTGGAGGCCTCCCACAGCCGGGTCCCTGTCCTGCCCAGGCCCCCCGAGGGAGGACGATGGTCGGGCAGTGGCGAGCGGGGTGGGGCTGGCGCCGAGCCTGCCCTTGGATGCCCCGGGGAAGGGCGCCGGGGGATGGGCTGCCCCTGGCCAGGTATGAGGGACCGACCCAGCTCGGGGCTGTCGGGGGCAGAGAGAGAACCCCCCTCCGCCCTTTCCCTTCAGGTTCTTAGGGCTGGCCAAATCCTTCCCAAGACAGCTTGTCTGGAGAAAATCAGACCCAGCTGAAGAACATGTGTCCATGGGGGAAACCCGGGAAACTGAGTCTCCCCACACAATAGCAGAGATTCTCATCTTGCATCCTCTCCTGAGCTAATGACAAAGGTGGATGTCCCGGGTGGGTGGGCCTGTGGAATAGGAGAGGGGAGGAAGTCTATTGTCATGCAGAGGGACATGGAAAGACTTGTCTGAAGCTTATCCCCTGCACTGGGGTCAGGTCGGGAAGGGACGGCACAGAGGTGAGCAGGAACCCACCGGCCTCTCTGTGGTGGGGCTGGCCCCGGGGCAGGCGTGGGGGTGATGGCTGGAAGTGGGATGGCGCGTGAGTTGGCACCAGCCAGCGGTGGAGGCAGAGACTCAGAGGTCAGGGATCTCTCTCTCTGTCTCTGTCTCTCTCTCTCTCCCTCAGGGAGCTGAGGAGAGTAAGGTGGCGCCCCCTGCCCACCTCGCCTACCTCTCCATGGGCCCTTCTTTCTCTGGCCGCTCCGGGAGCCCTGCGGGCTTGGGTTCAAACCCCCACACACCGCACAGGCCAAGGGCGCATGCGCGACCGCCGGGGCCTAGGGCTGGCCTCGGGGGGCGGGGGGGTCCTCAGTGAAGTCCCCGCCCTCCCTCCAGGCTCTGACCCAGCTGCAGCTCTTCCATCGCCGCCCTTCTGGACTCGTCTTCAGCTGTCTCCCTCCCCTCCCCCACTCCCACTCAGCTTGCAGGCCGCTTCCCTGCCTTGAAAGCATGGCTCTGGCCCTGAGGGCCACAGACCTACTGGGCTTCAAGCTCAAGGCTCTGCCTGGGCCTGCTGCTTCGGCCAGGGGCTCATTTTTTCCTGGAAAGACAAAGCCATGGCCTCACCCCACGCCTGCACTTTGCCACGGCAGGCAGCCCAGATGTAGGAAAGGCTCTGTGGAGTCAGAAGTGCCGAGACAGGCAGATGGCACCAGAGGGTTTGGGGGCCAGGGCGCAACTGGGCTAGCCCCTCCTCCCGGGAGTCGGGGAGGCCCGGCCTTCCTAGTGCCCAGGCCACGGCTCCGGGGAGAAACCCGCCATGGAGGGCACGCGGGAGGCCCTCTGCCTGAGGTGGCAGGTGTCACGCCAGGGCCACTGCAAGCCTGGCTCGGCTTGCCTGCTTTCTCCAAAGGAGGCTGGCCGACCAGCCGAACCTGGCACCTGGGCCAGGCCCCTTCCAAGGGGACGAGTTCCAGAGGCTAGAGCCCTGGGGGCGGCTGCCAAGTCTCCTGGGGCGTGTGCTGGGCCCCCGTCAGAGGAGGAAGCAGCCTGCTAAACGGTGTGCCAGGCCTGAGATCTGGAGGCCTCCCACAGCCGGGTCCCTGTCCTGCCCAGGCCCCCCGAGGGAGGACGATGGTCGGGCAGTGGCGAGCGGGGTGGGGCTGGCGCCGAGCCTGCCCTTGGATGCCCCGGGGAAGGGCGCCGGGGGATGGGCTGCCCCTGGCCAGGTCTGAGGGACCGACCCAGCTCGGGGCTGTCGGGGGCAGAGAGAGAACCCCCCTCCGCCCTTTCCCTTCAGGTTCTTAGGGCTGGCCAAATCCTTCCCAAGACAGCTTGTCTGGAGAAAATCAGACCCAGCTGAAGAACATGTGTCCATGGGGGAAACCCGGGAAACTGAGTCTCCCCACACAATAGCAGAGATTCTCATCTTGCATCCTCTCCTGAGCTAATGACAAAGGTGGATGTCCCGGGTGGGTGGGCCTGTGGAATAGGAGAGGGGAGGAAGTCTATTGTCATGCAGAGGGACATGGAAAGACTTGTCTGAAGCTTATCCCCTGCACTGGGGTCAGGTCGGGAAGGGACGGCACAGAGGTGAGCAGGAACCCACCGGCCTCTCTGTGGTGGGGCTGGCCCCGGGGCAGGCGTGGGGGTGATGGCTGGAAGTGGGATGGCGCGTGAGTTGGCACCAGCCAGCGGTGGAGGCAGAGACTCAGAGGTCAGGGATCTCTCTCTCTGTCTCTGTCTCTCTCTCTCTCCCTCAGGGAGCTGAGGAGAGTAAGGTGGCGCCCCCTGCCCACCTCGCCTACCTCTCCATGGGCCCTTCTTTCTCTGGCCGCTCCGGGAGCCCTGCGGGCTTGGGTTCAAACCCCCACACACCGCACAGGCCAAGGGCGCATGCGCGACCGCCGGGGCCTAGGGCTGGCCTCGGGGGGCGGGGGGGTCCTCAGTGAAGTCCCCGCCCTCCCTCCAGGCTCTGACCCAGCTGCAGCTCTTCCATCGCCGCCCTTCTGGACTCGGCTTCAGCTGTCTCCCTCCCCTCCCCCACTCCCACTCAGCTTGCAGGCCGCTTCCCTGCCTTGAAAGCATGGCTCTGGCCCTGAGGGCCACAGACCTACTGGGCTTCAAGCTCAAGGCTCTGCCTGGGCCTGCTGCTTCGGCCAGGGGCTCATTTTTTCCTGGAAAGACAAAGCCATGGCCTCACCCCACGCCTGCACTTTGCCACGGCAGGCAGCCCAGATGTAGGAAAGGCTCTGTGGAGTCAGAAGTGCCGAGACAGGCAGATGGCACCAGAGGGTTTGGGGGCCAGGGCGCAACTGGGCTAGCCCCTCCTCCCGGGAGTCGGGGAGGCCCGGCCTTCCTAGTGCCCGGGCCACGGCTCCGGGGAGAAACCCGCCATGGAGGGCACGCGGGAGGCCCTCTGCCTGAGGTGGCAGGTGTCACGCCAGGGCCACTGCAAGCCTGGCTCGGCTTGCCTGCTTTCTCCAAAGGAGGCTGGCCGACCAGCCGAACCTGGCACCTGGGCCAGGTCCCTTCCAAGGGGACGAGTTCCAGAGGCTAGAGCCCTGGGGGCGGCTGCCAAGTCTCCTGGGGCGTGTGCTGGGCCCCCGTCAGAGGAGGAAGCAGCCTGCTAAACGGTGTGCCAGGCCTGAGATCTGGAGGCCTCCCACAGCCGGGTCCCTGTCCTGCCCAGGCCCCCCGAGGGAGGACGATGGTCGGGCAGTGGCGAGCGGGGTGGGGCTGGCGCCGAGCCTGCCCTTGGATGCCCCGGGGAAGGGCGCCGGGGGATGGGCTGCCCCTGGCCAGGTCTGAGGGACCGACCCAGCTCGGGGCTGTCGGGGGCAGAGAGAGAACCCCCCTCCGCCCTTTCCCTTCAGGTTCTTAGGGCTGGCCAAATCCTTCCCAAGACAGCTTGTCTGGAGAAAATCAGACCCAGCTGAAGAACATGTGTCCATGGGGGAAACCCGGGAAACTGAGTCTCCCCACACAATAGCAGAGATTCTCATCTTGCATCCTCTCCTGAGCTAATGACAAAGGTGGATGTCCCGGGTGGGTGGGCCTGTGGAATAGGAGAGGGGAGGAAGTCTATTGTCATGCAGAGGGACATGGAAAGACTTGTCTGAAGCTTATCCCCTGCACTGGGGTCAGGTCGGGAAGGGACGGCACAGAGGTGAGCAGGAACCCACCGGCCTCTCTGTGGTGGGGCTGGCCCCGGGGCAGGCGTGGGGGTGATGGCTGGAAGTGGGATGGCGCGTGAGTTGGCACCAGCCAGCGGTGGAGGCAGAGACTCAGAGGTCAGGGATCTCTCTCTCTGTCTCTGTCTCTCTCTCTCTCCCTCAGGGAGCTGAGGAGAGTAAGGTGGCGCCCCCTGCCCACCTCGCCTACCTCTCCATGGGCCCTTCTTTCTCTGGCCGCTCCGGGAGCCCTGCGGGCTTGGGTTCAAACCCCCACACACCGCACAGGCCAAGGGCGCATGCGCGACCGCCGGGGCCTAGGGCTGGCCTCGGGGGGCGGGGGGGTCCTCAGTGAAGTCCCCGCCCTCCCTCCAGGCTCTGACCCAGCTGCAGCTCTTCCATCGCCGCCCTTCTGGACTCGTTTTCAGCTGTCTCCCTCCCCTCCCCCACTCCCACTCAGCTTGCAGGCCGCTTCCCTGCCTTGAAAGCATGGCTCTGGCCCTGAGGGCCACAGACCTACTGGGCTTCAAGCTCAAGGCTCTGCCTGGGCCTGCTGCTTCGGCCAGGGGCTCATTTTTTCCTGGAAAGACAAAGCCATGGCCTCACCCCACGCCTGCACTTTGCCACGGCAGGCAGCCCAGATGTAGGAAAGGCTCTGTGGAGTCAGAAGTGCCGAGACAGGCAGATGGCACCAGAGGGTTTGGGGGCCAGGGCGCAACTGGGCTAGCCCCTCCTCCCGGGAGTCGGGGAGGCCCGGCCTTCCTAGTGCCCAGGCCACGGCTCCGGGGAGAAACCCGCCATGGAGGGCACGCGGGAGGCCCTCTGCCTGAGGTGGCAGGTGTCACGCCAGGGCCACTGCAAGCCTGGCTCGGCTTGCCTGCTTTCTCCAAAGGAGGCTGGCCGACCAGCCGAACCTGGCACCTGGGCCAGGCCCCTTCCAAGGGGACGAGTTCCAGAGGCTAGAGCCCTGGGGGCGGCTGCCAAGTCTCCTGGGGCGTGTGCTGGGCCCCCGTCAGAGGAGGAAGCAGCCTGCTAAACGGTGTGCCAGGCCTGAGATCTGGAGGCCTCCCACAGCCGGGTCCCTGTCCTGCCCAGGCCCCCCGAGGGAGGACGATGGTCGGGCAGTGGCGAGCGGGGTGGGGCTGGCGCCGAGCCTGCCCTTGGATGCCCCGGGGAAGGGCGCCGGGGGATGGGCTGCCCCTGGCCAGGTCTGAGGGACCGACCCAGCTCGGGGCTGTCGGGGGCAGAGAGAGAACCCCCCTCCGCCCTTTCCCTTCAGGTTCTTAGGGCTGGCCAAATCCTTCCCAAGACAGCTTGTCTGGAGAAAATCAGACCCAGCTGAAGAACATGTGTCCATGGGGGAAACCCGGGAAACTGAGTCTCCCCACACAATAGCAGAGATTCTCATCTTGCATCCTCTCCTGAGCTAATGACAAAGGTGGATGTCCCGGGTGGGTGGGCCTGTGGAATGGGAGAGGGGAGGAAGTCTATTGTCATGCAGAGGGACATGGAAAGACTTGTCTGAAGCTTATCCCCTGCACCTGGGTCAGGTCGGGAAGGGACGGCACAGAGGTGAGCAGGAACCCACCGGCCTCTCTGTTGTGGGGCTGGCCCCGGGGTAGGCGTGGGGGTGATGGCTGGAAGTGGGATGGCGCGTGAGTTGGCACCAGCCAGCGGTGGAGGCAGAGACTCAGAGGTCAGGGATCTCTCTCTCTCTGTCTCTGTCTTTCTCTCTCTCCCTCAGGGAGCTGAGGAGAGTAAGGTGGCGCCCCCTGCCGACCTCGCCTACCTCTCCATGGGCCCTTCTTTCTCTGGCCGCTCCGGGAGCCCTGCGGGCTTGGGTTCAACCCCCCACACACCGCACAGGCCAAGGGCGCATGCGCGACCGCCGGGGCCTAGGGCTGGCCTCGGGGGGCGGGGGGGTCCTCAGTGAAGTCCCCGCCCTCCCTCCAGGCTCTGACCCAGCTGCAGCTCTTCCATCGCCGCCCTTCTGGACTCGGCTTCAGCTGTCTCCCTCCCCTCCCCCACTCCCACTCAGCTTGCAGGCCGCTTCCCTGCCTTGAAAGCATGGCTCTGGCCCTGAGGGCCACAGACCTACTGGGCTTCAAGCTCAAGGCTCTGCCTGGGCCTGCTGCTTCGGCCAGGGGCTCATTTTTTCCTGGAAAGACAAAGCCATGGCCTCACCCCACGCCTGCACTTTGCCACGGCAGGCAGCCCAGATGTAGGAAAGGCTCTGTGGAGTCAGAAGTGCCGAAACAGGCAGATGGCACCAGAGGGTTTGGGGGCCAGGGCGCAACTGGGCTAGCCCCTCCTCCCGGGAGTCGGGGAGGCCCGGCCTTCCTAGTGCCCAGGCCACGGCTCCGGGGAGAAACCCGCCATGGAGGGCACGCGGGAGGCCCTCTGCCTGAGGTGGCAGGTGTCACGCCAGGGCCACTGCAAGCCTGGCTCGGCTTGCCTGCTTTCTCCAAAGGAGGCTGGCCGACCAGCCGAACCTGGCACCTGGGCCAGGCCCCTTCCAAGGGGACGAGTTCCAGAGGCTAGAGCCCTGGGGGCGGCTGCCAAGTCTCCTGGGGCGTGTGCTGGGCCCCCGTCAGAGGAGGAAGCAGCCTGCTAAACGGTGTGCCAGGCCTGAGATCTGGAGGCCTCCCACAGCCGGGTCCCTGTCCTGCCCAGGCCCCCCGAGGGAGGACGATGGTCGGGCAGTGGCGAGCGGGGTGGGGCTGGCGCCGAGCCTGCCCTTGGATGCCCCGGGGAAGGGCGCCGGGGGATGGGCTGCCCCTGGCCAGGTCTGAGGGACCGACCCAGCTCGGGGCTGTCGGGGGCAGAGAGAGAACCCCCCTCCGCCCTTTCCCTTCAGGTTCTTAGGGCTGGCCAAATCCTTCCCAAGACAGCTTGTCTGGAGAAAATCAGACCCAGCTGAAGAACATGTGTCCATGGGGGAAACCCGGGAAACTGAGTCTCCCCACACAATAGCAGAGATTCTCATCTTGCATCCTCTCCTGAGCTAATGACAAAGGTGGATGTCCCGGGTGGGTGGGCCTGTGGAATGGGAGAGGGGAGGAAGTCTATTGTCATGCAGAGGGACATGGAAAGACTTGTCTGAAGCTTATCCCCTGCACTGGGGTCAGGTCGGGAAGGGACGGCACAGAGGTGAGCAGGAACCCACCGGCCTCTCTGTTGTGGGGCTGGCCCCGGGGCAGGCGTGGGGGTGATGGCTGGAAGTGGGATGGCGCGTGAGTTGGCACCAGCCAGCGGTGGAGGCAGAGACTCAGAGGTCAGGGATCTCTCTCTCTCTGTCTCTGTCTCTCTCTCTCTCCCTCAGGGAGCTGAGGAGAGTAAGGTGGCGCCCCCTGCCGACCTCGCCTACCTCTCCATGGGCCCTTCTTTCTCTGGCCGCTCCGGGAGCCCTGCGGGCTTGGGTTCAACCCCCCACACACCGCACAGGCCAAGGGCGCATGCGCGACCGCCGGGGCCTAGGGCTGGCCTCGGGGGGCGGGGGGGTCCTCAGTGAAGTCCCCGCCCTCCCTCCAGGCTCTGACCCAGCTGCAGCTCTTCCATCGCCGCCCTTCTGGACTCGGCTTCAGCTGTCTCCCTCCCCTCCCCCACTCCCACTCAGCTTGCAGGCCGCTTCCCTGCCTTGAAAGCATGGCTCTGGCCCTGAGGGCCACAGACCTACTGGGCTTCAAGCTCAAGGCTCTGCCTGGGCCTGCTGCTTCGGCCAGGGGCTCATTTTTTCCTGGAAAGACAAAGCCATGGCCTCACCCCACGCCCGCACTTTGCCACGGCAGGCAGCCCAGATGTAGGAAAGGCTCTGTGGAGTCAGAAGTGCCGAGACAGGCAGATGGCACCAGAGGGTTTAGGGGCCAGGGCGCAACTGGGCTAGCCCCTCCTCCCGGGAGTCGGGGAGGCCCGGCCTTCCTAGTGCCCGGGCCACGGCTCCGGGGAGAAACCCGCCATGGAGGGCACGCGGGAGGCCCTCTGCCTGAGGTGGCAGGTGTCACGCCAGGGCCACTGCAAGCCTGGCTCGGCTTGCCTGCTTTCTCCAAAGGAGGCTGGCCGACCAGCCGAACCTGGCACCTGGGCCAGGCCCCTTCCAAGGGGACGAGTTCCAGAGGCTAGAGCCCTGGGGGCGGCTGCCAAGTCTCCTGGGGCGTGTGCTGGGCCCCCGTCAGAGGAGGAAGCAGCCTGGTAAACGGTGTGCCAGGCCTGAGATCTGGAGGCCTCCCACAGCCGGGTCCCTGTCCTGCCCAGGCCCCCCGAGGGAGGACGATGGTCGTGCAGTGGCGAGCGGGGTGGGGCTGGCGCCGAGCCTGCCCTTGGATGCCCCGGGGAAGGGCGCCGGGGGATGGGCTGCCCCTGGCCAGGTCTGAGGGACCGACCCAGCTCGGGGCTGTCGGGGGCAGAGAGAGAACCCCCCTCCGCCCTTTCCCTTCAGGTTCTTAGGGCTGGCCAAATCCTTCCCAAGACAGCTTGTCTGGAGAAAATCAGACCCAGCTGAAGAACATGTGTCCATGGGGGAAACCCGGGAAACTGAGTCTCCCCACACAATAGCAGAGATTCTCATCTTGCATCCTCTCCTGAGCTAATGACAAAGGTGGATGTCCCGGGTGGGTGGGCCTGTGGAATGGGAGAGGGGAGGAAGTCTATTGTCATGCAGAGGGACATGGAAAGACTTGTCTGAAGCTTATCCCCTGCACTGGGGTCAGGTCGGGAAGGGACGGCACAGAGGTGAGCAGGAACCCACCGGCCTCTCTGTTGTGGGGCTGGCCCCGGGGCAGGCGTGGGGGTGATGGCTGGAAGTGGGATGGCGCGTGAGTTGGCACCAGCCAGCGGTGGAGGCAGAGACTCAGAGGTCAGGGATCTCTCTCTCTCTGTCTCTGTCTCTCTCTCTCTCCCTCAGGGAGCTGAGGAGAGTAAGGTGGCGCCCCCTGCCCACCTCGCCTACCTCTCCATGGGCCCTTCTTTCTCTGGCCGCTCCGGGAGCCCTGCGGGCTTGGGTTCAACCCCCCACACACCGCACAGGCCAAGGGCGCATGCGCGACCGCCGGGGCCTAGGGCTGGCCTCGGGGGGCGGGGGGGTCCTCAGTGAAGGCCCCGCCCTCCCTCCAGGCTCTGACCCAGCTGCAGCTCTTCCATCGCCGCCCTTCTGGACTCGGCTTCAGCTGTCTCCCTCCCCTCCCCCACTCCCACTCAGCTTGCAGGCCGCTTCCCTGCCTTGAAAGCATGGCTCTGGCCCTGAGGGCCACAGACCTACTGGGCTTCAAGCTCAAGGCTCTGCCTGGGCCTGCTGCTTCGGCCAGGGGCTCATTTTTTCCTGGAAAGACAAAGCCATGGCCTCACCCCACGCCTGCACTTTGCCACGGCAGGCAGCCCAGATGTAGGAAAGGCTCTGTGGAGTCAGAAGTGCCGAGACAGGCAGATGGCACCAGAGGGTTTGGGGGCCAGGGCGCAACTGGGCTAGCCCCTCCTCCCGGGAGTCGGGGAGGCCCGGCCTTCCTAGTGCCCGGGCCACGGCTCCGGGGAGAAACCCGCCATGGAGGGCACGCGGGAGGCCCTCTGCCTGAGGTGGCAGGTGTCACGCCAGGGCCACTGCAAGCCTGGCTCGGCTTGCCTGCTTTCTCCAAAGGAGGCTGGCCGACCAGCCGAACCTGGCACCTGGGCCAGGCCCCTTCCAAGGGGACGAGTTCCAGAGGCTAGAGCCCTGGGGGCGGCTGCCAAGTCTCCTGGGGCGTGTGCTGGGCCCCCGTCAGAGGAGGAAGCAGCCTGCTAAACGGTGTGCCAGGCCTGAGATCTGGAGGCCTCCCACAGCCGGGTCCCTGTCCTGCCCAGGCCCCCCGAGGGAGGACGATGGTCGGGCAGTGGCGAGCGTGGTGGGGCTGGCGCCGAGCCTGCCCTTGGATGCCCCGGGGAAGGGCGCCGGGGGATGGGCTGCCTCTGGCCAGGTCTGAGGGACCGACCCAGCTCGGGGCTGTCGGGGGCAGAGAGAGAACCCCCCTCCGCCCTTTCCCTTCAGGTTCTTAGGGCTGGCCAAATCCTTCCCAAGACAGCTTGTCTGGAGAAAATCAGACCCAGCTGAAGAACATGTGTCCATGGGGGAAACCCGGGAAACTGAGTCTCCCCACACAATAGCAGAGATTCTCATCTTGCATCCTCTCCTGAGCTAATGACAAAGGTGGATGTCCCGGGTGGGTGGGCCTGTGGAATGGGAGAGGGGAGGAAGTCTATTGTCATGCAGAGGGACATGGAAAGACTTGTCTGAAGCTTATCCCCTGCACTGGGGTCAGGTCGGGAAGGGACGGCACAGAGGTGAGCAGGAACCCACCGGCCTCTCTGTTGTGGGGCTGGCCCCGGGGTAGGCGTGGGGGTGATGGCTGGAAGTGGGATGGCGCGTGAGTTGGCACCAGCCAGCGGTGGAGGCAGAGACTCAGAGGTCAGGGATCTCTCTCTCTCTGTCTCTGTCTTTCTCTCTCTCCCTCAGGGAGCTGAGGAGAGTAAGGTGGCGCCCCCTGCCGACCTCGCCTACCTCTCCATGGGCCCTTCTTTCTCTGGCCGCTCCGGGAGCCCTGCGGGCTTGGGTTCAACCCCCCACACACCGCACAGGCCAAGGGCGCATGCGCGACCGCCGGGGCCTAGGGCTGGCCTCGGGGGGCGGGGGGGTCCTCAGTGAAGTCCCCGCCCTCCCTCCAGGCTCTGACCCAGCTGCAGCTCTTCCATCGCCGCCCTTCTGGACTCGGCTTCAGCTGTCTCCCTCCCCTCCCCCACTCCCACTCAGCTTGCAGGCCGCTTCCCTGCCTTGAAAGCATGGCTCTGGCCCTGAGGGCCACAGACCTACTGGGCTTCAAGCTCAAGGCTCTGCCTGGGCCTGCTGCTTCGGCCAGGGGCTCATTTTTTCCTGGAAAGACAAAGCCATGGCCTCACCACACGCCCGCACTTTGCCACGGCAGGCAGCCCAGATGTAGGAAAGGCTCTGTGGAGTCAGAAGTGCCGAGACAGGCAGATGGCACCAGAGGGTTTGGGGGCCAGGGCGCAACTGGGCTAGCCCCTCCTCCCGGGAGTCGGGGAGGCCCGGCCTTCCTAGTGCCCGGGCCACGGCTCCGGGGAGAAACCCGCCATGGAGGGCACGCGGGAGGCCCTCTGCCTGAGGTGGCAGGTGTCACGCCAGGGCCACTGCAAGCCTGGCTCGGCTTGCCTGCTTTCTCCAAAGGAGGCTGGCCGACCAGCCGAACCTGGCACCTGGGCCAGGCCCCTTCCAAGGGGACGAGTTCCAGAGGCTAGAGCCCTGGGGGCGGCTGCCAAGTCTCCTGGGGCGTGTGCTGGGCCCCCGTCAGAGGAGGAAGCAGCCTGCTAAACGGTGTGCCAGGCCTGAGATCTGGAGGCCTCCCACAGCCGGGTCCCTGTCCTGCCCAGGCCCCCCGAGGGAGGACGATGGTCGGGCAGTGGCGAGCGGGGTGGGGCTGGCGCCGAGCCTGCCCTTGGATGCCCCGGGGAAGGGCGCCGGGGGATGGGCTGCCCCTGGCCAGGTCTGAGGGACCGACCCAGCTCGGGGCTGTCGGGGGCAGAGAGAGAACCCCCCTCCGCCCTTTCCCTTCAGGTTCTTAGGGCTGGCCAAATCCTTCCCAAGACAGCTTGTCTGGAGAAAATCAGACCCAGCTGAAGAACATGTGTCCATGGGGGAAACCCGGGAAACTGAGTCTCCCCACACAATAGCAGAGATTCTCATCTTGCATCCTCTCCTGAGCTAATGACAAAGGTGGATGTCCCGGGTGGGTGGGCCTGTGGAATGGGAGAGGGGAGGAAGTCTATTGTCATGCAGAGGGACATGGAAAGACTTGTCTGAAGCTTATCCCCTGCACTGGGGTCAGGTCGGGAAGGGACGGCACAGAGGTGAGCAGGAACCCACCGGCCTCTCTGTTGTGGGGCTGGCCCCGGGGTAGGCGTGGGGGTGATGGCTGGAAGTGGGATGGCGCGTGAGTTGGCACCAGCCAGCGGTGGAGGCAGAGACTCAGAGGTCAGGGATCTCTCTCTCTCTGTCTCTGTCTTTCTCTCTCTCCCTCAGGGAGCTGAGGAGAGTAAGGTGGCGCCCCCTGCCGACCTCGCCTACCTCTCCATGGGCCCTTCTTTCTCTGGCCGCTCCGGGAGCCCTGCGGGCTTGGGTTCAACCCCCCACACACCGCACAGGCCAAGGGCGCATGCGCGACCGCCGGGGCCTAGGGCTGGCCTCGGGGGGCGGGGGGGTCCTCAGTGAAGTCCCCGCCCTCCCTCCAGGCTCTGACCCAGCTGCAGCTCTTCCATCGCCGCCCTTCTGGACTCGGCTTCAGCTGTCTCCCTCCCCTCCCCCACTCCCACTCAGCTTGCAGGCCGCTTCCCTGCCTTGAAAGCATGGCTCTGGCCCTGAGGGCCACAGACCTACTGGGCTTCAAGCTCAAGGCTCTGCCTGGGCCTGCTGCTTCGGCCAGGGGCTCATTTTTTCCTGGAAAGACAAAGCCATGGCCTCACCCCACGCCCGCACTTTGCCACGGCAGGCAGCCCAGATGTAGGAAAGGCTCTGTGGAGTCAGAAGTGCCGAGACAGGCAGATGGCACCAGAGGGTTTGGGGGCCAGGGCGCAACTGGGCTAGCCCCTCCTCCCGGGAGTCGGGGAGGCCCGGCCTTCCTAGTGCCCGGGCCACGGCTCCGGGGAGAAACCCGCCATGGAGGGCACGCGGGAGGCCCTCTGCCTGAGGTGGCAGGTGTCACGCCAGGGCCACTGCAAGCCTGGCTCGGCTTGCCTGCTTTCTCCAAAGGAGGCTGGCCGACCAGCCGAACCTGGCACCTGGGCCAGGCCCCTTCCAAGGGGACGAGTTCCAGAGGCTAGAGCCCTGGGGGCGGCTGCCAAGTCTCCTGGGGCGTGTGCTGGGCCCCCGTCAGAGGAGGAAGCAGCCTGCTAAACGGTGTGCCAGGCCTGAGATCTGGAGGCCTCCCACAGCCGGGTCCCTGTCCTGCCCAGGCCCCCCGAGGGAGGACGATGGTCGGGCAGTGGCGAGCGTGGTGGGGCTGGCGCCGAGCCTGCCCTTGGATGCCCCGGGGAAGGGCGCCGGGGGATGGGCTGCCTCTGGCCAGGTCTGAGGGACCGACCCAGCTCGGGGCTGTCGGGGGCAGAGAGAGAACCCCCCTCCGCCCTTTCCCTTCAGGTTCTTAGGGCTGGCCAAATCCTTCCCAAGACAGCTTGTCTGGAGAAAATCAGACCCAGCTGAAGAACATGTGTCCATGGGGGAAACCCGGGAAACTGAGTCTCCCCACACAATAGCAGAGATTCTCATCTTGCATCCTCTCCTGAGCTAATGACAAAGGTGGATGTCCCGGGTGGGTGGGCCTGTGGAATGGGAGAGGGGAGGAAGTCTATTGTCATGCAGAGGGACATGGAAAGACTTGTCTGAAGCTTATCCCCTGCACTGGGGTCAGGTCGGGAAGGGACGGCACAGAGGTGAGCAGGAACCCACCGGCCTCTCTGTTGTGGGGCTGGCCCCGGGGTAGGCGTGGGGGTGATGGCTGGAAGTGGGATGGCGCGTGAGTTGGCACCAGCCAGCGGTGGAGGCAGAGACTCAGAGGTCAGGGATCTCTCTCTCTCTGTCTCTGTCTTTCTCTCTCTCCCTCAGGGAGCTGAGGAGAGTAAGGTGGCGCCCCCTGCCGACCTCGCCTACCTCTCCATGGGCCCTTCTTTCTCTGGCCGCTCCGGGAGCCCTGCGGGCTTGGGTTCAACCCCCCACACACCGCACAGGCCAAGGGCGCATGCGCGACCGCCGGGGCCTAGGGCTGGCCTCGGGGGGCGGGGGGGTCCTCAGTGAAGTCCCCGCCCTCCCTCCAGGCTCTGACCCAGCTGCAGCTCTTCCATTGCCGCCCTTCTGGCCTCGGCTTCAGCTGTCTCCCTCCCCTCCCCCACTCCCACTCAGCTTGCAGGCCGCTTCCCTGCCTTGAAAGCATGGCTCTGGCCCTGAGGGCCACAGACCTACTGGGCTTCAAGCTCAAGGCTCTGCCTGGGCCTGCTGCTTCGGCCAGGGGCTCATTTTTTCCTGGAAAGACAAAGCCATGGCCTCACCCCACGCCCGCACTTTGCCACGGCAGGCAGCCCAGATGTAGGAAAGGCTCTGTGGAGTCAGAAGTGCCGAGACAGGCAGATGGCACCAGAGGGTTTGGGGGCCAGGGCGCAACTGGGCTAGCCCCTCCTCCCGGGAGTCGGGGAGGCCCGGCCTTCCTAGTGCCCGGGCCACGGCTCCGGGGAGAAACCCGCCATGGAGGGCACGCGGGAGGCCCTCTGCCTGAGGTGGCAGGTGTCACGCCAGGGCCACTGCAAGCCTGGCTCGGCTTGCCTGCTTTCTCCAAAGGAGGCTGGCCGACCAGCCGAACCTGGCACCTGGGCCAGGCCCCTTCCAAGGGGACGAGTTCCAGAGGCTAGAGCCCTGGGGGCGGCTGCCAAGTCTCCTGGGGCGTGTGCTGGGCCCCCGTCAGAGGAGGAAGCAGCCTGCTAAACGGTGTGCCAGGCCTGAGATCTGGAGGCCTCCCACAGCCGGGTCCCTGTCCTGCCCAGGCCCCCCGAGGGAGGACGATGGTCGGGCAGTGGCGAGCGTGGTGGGGCTGGCGCCGAGCCTGCCCTTGGATGCCCCGGGGAAGGGCGCCGGGGGATGGGCTGCCTCTGGCCAGGTCTGAGGGACCGACCCAGCTCGGGGCTGTCGGGGGCAGAGAGAGAACCCCCCTCCGCCCTTTCCCTTCAGGTTCTTAGGGCTGGCCAAATCCTTCCCAAGACAGCTTGTCTGGAGAAAATCAGACCCAGCTGAAGAACATGTGTCCATGGGGGAAACCCGGGAAACTGAGTCTCCCCACACAATAGCAGAGATTCTCATCTTGCATCCTCTCCTGAGCTAATGACAAAGGTGGATGTCCCGGGTGGGTGGGCCTGTGGAATGGGAGAGGGGAGGAAGTCTATTGTCATGCAGAGGGACATGGAAAGACTTGTCTGAAGCTTATCCCCTGCACTGGGGTCAGGTCGGGAAGGGACGGCACAGAGGTGAGCAGGAACCCACCGGCCTCTCTGTTGTGGGGCTGGCCCCGGGGTAGGCGTGGGGGTGATGGCTGGAAGTGGGATGGCGCGTGAGTTGGCACCAGCCAGCGGTGGAGGCAGAGACTCAGAGGTCAGGGATCTCTCTCTCTCTGTCTCTGTCTTTCTCTCTCTCCCTCAGGGAGCTGAGGAGAGTAAGGTGGCGCCCCCTGCCGACCTCGCCTACCTCTCCATGGGCCCTTCTTTCTCTGGCCGCTCCGGGAGCCCTGCGGGCTTGGGTTCAACCCCCCACACACCGCACAGGCCAAGGGCGCATGCGCGACCGCCGGGGCCTAGGGCTGGCCTCGGGGGGCGGGGGGGTCCTCAGTGAAGTCCCCGCCCTCCCTCCAGGCTCTGACCCAGCTGCAGCTCTTCCATCGCCGCCCTTCTGGACTCGGCTTCAGCTGTCTCCCTCCCCTCCCCCACTCCCACTCAGCTTGCAGGCCGCTTCCCTGCCTTGAAAGCATGGCTCTGGCCCTGAGGGCCACAGACCTACTGGGCTTCAAGCTCAAGGCTCTGCCTGGGCCTGCTGCTTCGGCCAGGGGCTCATTTTTTCCTGGAAAGACAAAGCCATGGCCTCACCCCACGCCCGCACTTTGCCACGGCAGGCAGCCCAGATGTAGGAAAGGCTCTGTGGAGTCAGAAGTGCCGAGACAGGCAGATGGCACCAGAGGGTTTGGGGGCCAGGGCGCAACTGGGCTAGCCCCTCCTCCCGGGAGTCGGGGAGGCCCGGCCTTCCTAGTGCCCGGGCCACGGCTCCGGGGAGAAACCCGCCATGGAGGGCACGCGGGAGGCCCTCTGCCTGAGGTGGCAGGTGTCACGCCAGGGCCACTGCAAGCCTGGCTCGGCTTGCCTGCTTTCTCCAAAGGAGGCTGGCCGACCAGCCGAACCTGGCACCTGGGCCAGGCCCCTTCCAAGGGGACGAGTTCCAGAGGCTAGAGCCCTGGGGGCGGCTGCCAAGTCTCCTGGGGCGTGTGCTGGGCCCCCGTCAGAGGAGGAAGCAGCCTGCTAAACGGTGTGCCAGGCCTGAGATCTGGAGGCCTCCCACAGCCGGGTCCCTGTCCTGCCCAGGCCCCCCGAGGGAGGACGATGGTCGGGCAGTGGCGAGCGGGGTGGGGCTGGCGCCGAGCCTGCCCTTGGATGCCCCGGGGAAGGGCGCCGGGGGATGGGCTGCCCCTGGCCAGGTCTGAGGGACCGACCCAGCTCGGGGCTGTCGGGGGCAGAGAGAGAACCCCCCTCCGCCCTTTCCCTTCAGGTTCTTAGGGCTGGCCAAATCCTTCCCAAGACAGCTTGTCTGGAGAAAATCAGACCCAGCTGAAGAACATGTGTCCATGGGGGAAACCCGGGAAACTGAGTCTCCCCACACAATAGCAGAGATTCTCATCTTGCATCCTCTCCTGAGCTAATGACAAAGGTGGATGTCCCGGGTGGGTGGGCCTGTGGAATGGGAGAGGGGAGGAAGTCTATTGTCATGCAGAGGGACATGGAAAGACTTGTCTGAAGCTTATCCCCTGCACTGGGGTCAGGTCGGGAAGGGACGGCACAGAGGTGAGCAGGAACCCACCGGCCTCTCTGTTGTGGGGCTGGCCCCGGGGTAGGCGTGGGGGTGATGGCTGGAAGTGGGATGGCGCGTGAGTTGGCACCAGCCAGCGGTGGAGGCAGAGACTCAGAGGTCAGGGATCTCTCTCTCTCTGTCTCTGTCTTTCTCTCTCTCCCTCAGGGAGCTGAGGAGAGTAAGGTGGCGCCCCCTGCCGACCTCGCCTACCTCTCCATGGGCCCTTCTTTCTCTGGCCGCTCCGGGAGCCCTGCGGGCTTGGGTTCAACCCCCCACACACCGCACAGGCCAAGGGCGCATGCGCGACCGCCGGGGCCTAGGGCTGGCCTCGGGGGGCGGGGGGGTCCTCAGTGAAGTCCCCGCCCTCCCTCCAGGCTCTGACCCAGCTGCAGCTCTTCCATCGCCGCCCTTCTGGACTCGGCTTCAGCTGTCTCCCTCCCCTCCCCCACTCCCACTCAGCTTGCAGGCCGCTTCCCTGCCTTGAAAGCATGGCTCTGGCCCTGAGGGCCACAGACCTACTGGGCTTCAAGCTCAAGGCTCTGCCTGGGCCTGCTGCTTCGGCCAGGGGCTCATTTTTTCCTGGAAAGACAAAGCCATGGCCTCACCCCACGCCCGCACTTTGCCACGGCAGGCAGCCCAGATGTAGGAAAGGCTCTGTGGAGTCAGAAGTGCCGAGACAGGCAGATGGCACCAGAGGGTTTGGGGGCCAGGGCGCAACTGGGCTAGCCCCTCCTCCCGGGAGTCGGGGAGGCCCGGCCTTCCTAGTGCCCGGGCCACGGCTCCGGGGAGAAACCCGCCATGGAGGGCACGCGGGAGGCCCTCTGCCTGAGGTGGCAGGTGTCACGCCAGGGCCACTGCAAGCCTGGCTCGGCTTGCCTGCTTTCTCCAAAGGAGGCTGGCCGACCAGCCGAACCTGGCACCTGGGCCAGGCCCCTTCCAAGGGGACGAGTTCCAGAGGCTAGAGCCCTGGGGGCGGCTGCCAAGTCTCCTGGGGCGTGTGCTGGGCCCCCGTCAGAGGAGGAAGCAGCCTGGTAAACGGTGTGCCAGGCCTGAGATCTGGAGGCCTCCCACAGCCGGGTCCCTGTCCTGCCCAGGCCCCCCGAGGGAGGACGATGGTCGTGCAGTGGCGAGCGGGGTGGGGCTGGCGCCGAGCCTGCCCTTGGATGCCCCGGGGAAGGGCGCCGGGGGATGGGCTGCCCCTGGCCAGGTCTGAGGGACCGACCCAGCTCGGGGCTGTCGGGGGCAGAGAGAGAACCCCCCTCCGCCCTTTCCCTTCAGGTTCTTAGGGCTGGCCAAATCCTTCCCAAGACAGCTTGTCTGGAGAAAATCAGACCCAGCTGAAGAACATGTGTCCATGGGGGAAACCCGGGAAACTGAGTCTCCCCACACAATAGCAGAGATTCTCATCTTGCATCCTCTCCTGAGCTAATGACAAAGGTGGATGTCCCGGGTGGGTGGGCCTGTGGAATGGGAGAGGGGAGGAAGTCTATTGTCATGCAGAGGGACATGGAAAGACTTGTCTGAAGCTTATCCCCTGCACTGGGGTCAGGTCGGGAAGGGACGGCACAGAGGTGAGCAGGAACCCACCGGCCTCTCTGTTGTGGGGCTGGCCCCGGGGCAGGCGTGGGGGTGATGGCTGGAAGTGGGATGGCGCGTGAGTTGGCACCAGCCAGCGGTGGAGGCAGAGACTCAGAGGTCAGGGATCTCTCTCTCTCTGTCTCTGTCTCTCTCTCTCTCCCTCAGGGAGCTGAGGAGAGTAAGGTGGCGCCCCCTGCCCACCTCGCCTACCTCTCCATGGGCCCTTCTTTCTCTGGCCGCTCCGGGAGCCCTGCGGGCTTGGGTTCAACCCCCCACACACCGCACAGGCCAAGGGCGCATGCGCGACCGCCGGGGCCTAGGGCTGGCCTCGGGGGGCGGGGGGGTCCTCAGTGAAGGCCCCGCCCTCCCTCCAGGCTCTGACCCAGCTGCAGCTCTTCCATCGCCGCCCTTCTGGACTCGGCTTCAGCTGTCTCCCTCCCCTCCCCCACTCCCACTCAGCTTGCAGGCCGCTTCCCTGCCTTGAAAGCATGGCTCTGGCCCTGAGGGCCACAGACCTACTGGGCTTCAAGCTCAAGGCTCTGCCTGGGCCTGCTGCTTCGGCCAGGGGCTCATTTTTTCCTGGAAAGACAAAGCCATGGCCTCACCCCACGCCTGCACTTTGCCACGGCAGGCAGCCCAGATGTAGGAAAGGCTCTGTGGAGTCAGAAGTGCCGAGACAGGCAGATGGCACCAGAGGGTTTGGGGGCCAGGGCGCAACTGGGCTAGCCCCTCCTCCCGGGAGTCGGGGAGGCCCGGCCTTCCTAGTGCCCGGGCCACGGCTCCGGGGAGAAACCCGCCATGGAGGGCACGCGGGAGGCCCTCTGCCTGAGGTGGCAGGTGTCACGCCAGGGCCACTGCAAGCCTGGCTCGGCTTGCCTGCTTTCTCCAAAGGAGGCTGGCCGACCAGCCGAACCTGGCACCTGGGCCAGGCCCCTTCCAAGGGGACGAGTTCCAGAGGCTAGAGCCCTGGGGGCGGCTGCCAAGTCTCCTGGGGCGTGTGCTGGGCCCCCGTCAGAGGAGGAAGCAGCCTGCTAAACGGTGTGCCAGGCCTGAGATCTGGAGGCCTCCCACAGCCGGGTCCCTGTCCTGCCCAGGCCCCCCGAGGGAGGACGATGGTCGGGCAGTGGCGAGCGTGGTGGGGCTGGCGCCGAGCCTGCCCTTGGATGCCCCGGGGAAGGGCGCCGGGGGATGGGCTGCCTCTGGCCAGGTCTGAGGGACCGACCCAGCTCGGGGCTGTCGGGGGCAGAGAGAGAACCCCCCTCCGCCCTTTCCCTTCAGGTTCTTAGGGCTGGCCAAATCCTTCCCAAGACAGCTTGTCTGGAGAAAATCAGACCCAGCTGAAGAACATGTGTCCATGGGGGAAACCCGGGAAACTGAGTCTCCCCACACAATAGCAGAGATTCTCATCTTGCATCCTCTCCTGAGCTAATGACAAAGGTGGATGTCCCGGGTGGGTGGGCCTGTGGAATGGGAGAGGGGAGGAAGTCTATTGTCATGCAGAGGGACATGGAAAGACTTGTCTGAAGCTTATCCCCTGCACTGGGGTCAGGTCGGGAAGGGACGGCACAGAGGTGAGCAGGAACCCACCGGCCTCTCTGTTGTGGGGCTGGCCCCGGGGTAGGCGTGGGGGTGATGGCTGGAAGTGGGATGGCGCGTGAGTTGGCACCAGCCAGCGGTGGAGGCAGAGACTCAGAGGTCAGGGATCTCTCTCTCTCTGTCTCTGTCTTTCTCTCTCTCCCTCAGGGAGCTGAGGAGAGTAAGGTGGCGCCCCCTGCCGACCTCGCCTACCTCTCCATGGGCCCTTCTTTCTCTGGCCGCTCCGGGAGCCCTGCGGGCTTGGGTTCAACCCCCCACACACCGCACAGGCCAAGGGCGCATGCGCGACCGCCGGGGCCTAGGGCTGGCCTCGGGGGGCGGGGGGGTCCTCAGTGAAGTCCCCGCCCTCCCTCCAGGCTCTGACCCAGCTGCAGCTCTTCCATCGCCGCCCTTCTGGACTCGGCTTCAGCTGTCTCCCTCCCCTCCCCCACTCCCACTCAGCTTGCAGGCCGCTTCCCTGCCTTGAAAGCATGGCTCTGGCCCTGAGGGCCACAGACCTACTGGGCTTCAAGCTCAAGGCTCTGCCTGGGCCTGCTGCTTCGGCCAGGGGCTCATTTTTTCCTGGAAAGACAAAGCCATGGCCTCACCCCACGCCCGCACTTTGCCACGGCAGGCAGCCCAGATGTAGGAAAGGCTCTGTGGAGTCAGAAGTGCCGAGACAGGCAGATGGCACCAGAGGGTTTGGGGGCCAGGGCGCAACTGGGCTAGCCCCTCCTCCCGGGAGTCGGGGAGGCCCGGCCTTCCTAGTGCCCGGGCCACGGCTCCGGGGAGAAACCCGCCATGGAGGGCACGCGGGAGGCCCTCTGCCTGAGGTGGCAGGTGTCACGCCAGGGCCACTGCAAGCCTGGCTCGGCTTGCCTGCTTTCTCCAAAGGAGGCTGGCCGACCAGCCGAACCTGGCACCTGGGCCAGGCCCCTTCCAAGGGGACGAGTTCCAGAGGCTAGAGCCCTGGGGGCGGCTGCCAAGTCTCCTGGGGCGTGTGCTGGGCCCCCGTCAGAGGAGGAAGCAGCCTGGTAAACGGTGTGCCAGGCCTGAGATCTGGAGGCCTCCCACAGCCGGGTCCCTGTCCTGCCCAGGCCCCCCGAGGGAGGACGATGGTCGGGCAGTGGCGAGCGGGGTGGGGCTGGCGCCGAGCCTGCCCTTGGATGCCCCGGGGAAGGGCGCCGGGGGATGGGCTGCCCCTGGCCAGGTCTGAGGGACCGACCCAGCTCGGGGCTGTCGGGGGCAGAGAGAGAACCCCCCTCCGCCCTTTCCCTTCAGGTTCTTAGGGCTGGCCAAATCCTTCCCAAGACAGCTTGTCTGGAGAAAATCAGACCCAGCTGAAGAACATGTGTCCATGGGGGAAACCCGGGAAACTGAGTCTCCCCACACAATAGCAGAGATTCTCATCTTGCATCCTCTCCTGAGCTAATGACAAAGGTGGATGTCCCGGGTGGGTGGGCCTGTGGAATGGGAGAGGGGAGGAAGTCTATTGTCATGCAGAGGGACATGGAAAGACTTGTCTGAAGCTTATCCCCTGCACTGGGGTCAGGTCGGGAAGGGACGGCACAGAGGTGAGCAGGAACCCACCGGCCTCTCTGTTGTGGGGCTGGCCCCGGGGTAGGCGTGGGGGTGATGGCTGGAAGTGGGATGGCGCGTGAGTTGGCACCAGCCAGCGGTGGAGGCAGAGACTCAGAGGTCAGGGATCTCTCTCTCTCTGTCTCTGTCTTTCTCTCTCTCCCTCAGGGAGCTGAGGAGAGTAAGGTGGCGCCCCCTGCCGACCTCGCCTACCTCTCCATGGGCCCTTCTTTCTCTGGCCGCTCCGGGAGCCCTGCGGGCTTGGGTTCAACCCCCCACACACCGCACAGGCCAAGGGCGCATGCGCGACCGCCGGGGCCTAGGGCTGGCCTCGGGGGGCGGGGGGGTCCTCAGTGAAGTCCCCGCCCTCCCTCCAGGCTCTGACCCAGCTGCAGCTCTTCCATCGCCGCCCTTCTGGACTCGGCTTCAGCTGTCTCCCTCCCCTCCCCCACTCCCACTCAGCTTGCAGGCCGCTTCCCTGCCTTGAAAGCATGGCTCTGGCCCTGAGGGCCACAGACCTACTGGGCTTCAAGCTCAAGGCTCTGCCTGGGCCTGCTGCTTCGGCCAGGGGCTCATTTTTTCCTGGAAAGACAAAGCCATGGCCTCACCCCACGCCCGCACTTTGCCACGGCAGGCAGCCCAGATGTAGGAAAGGCTCTGTGGAGTCAGAAGTGCCGAGACAGGCAGATGGCACCAGAGGGTTTGGGGGCCAGGGCGCAACTGGGCTAGCCCCTCCTCCCGGGAGTCGGGGAGGCCCGGCCTTCCTAGTGCCCGGGCCACGGCTCCGGGGAGAAACCCGCCATGGAGGGCACGCGGGAGGCCCTCTGCCTGAGGTGGCAGGTGTCACGCCAGGGCCACTGCAAGCCTGGCTCGGCTTGCCTGCTTTCTCCAAAGGAGGCTGGCCGACCAGCCGAACCTGGCACCTGGGCCAGGCCCCTTCCAAGGGGACGAGTTCCAGAGGCTAGAGCCCTGGGGGCGGCTGCCAAGTCTCCTGGGGCGTGTGCTGGGCCCCCGTCAGAGGAGGAAGCAGCCTGGTAAACGGTGTGCCAGGCCTGAGATCTGGAGGCCTCCCACAGCCGGGTCCCTGTCCTGCCCAGGCCCCCCGAGGGAGGACGATGGTCGGGCAGTGGCGAGCGGGGTGGGGCTGGCGCCGAGCCTGCCCTTGGATGCCCCGGGGAAGGGCGCCGGGGGATGGGCTGCCCCTGGCCAGGTCTGAGGGACCGACCCAGCTCGGGGCTGTCGGGGGCAGAGAGAGAACCCCCCTCCGCCCTTTCCCTTCAGGTTCTTAGGGCTGGCCAAATCCTTCCCAAGACAGCTTGTCTGGAGAAAATCAGACCCAGCTGAAGAACATGTGTCCATGGGGGAAACCCGGGAAACTGAGTCTCCCCACACAATAGCAGAGATTCTCATCTTGCATCCTCTCCTGAGCTAATGACAAAGGTGGATGTCCCGGGTGGGTGGGCCTGTGGAATGGGAGAGGGGAGGAAGTCTATTGTCATGCAGAGGGACATGGAAAGACTTGTCTGAAGCTTATCCCCTGCACTGGGGTCAGGTCGGGAAGGGACGGCACAGAGGTGAGCAGGAACCCACCGGCCTCTCTGTTGTGGGGCTGGCCCCGGGGCAGGCGTGGGGGTGATGGCTGGAAGTGGGATGGCGCGTGAGTTGGCACCAGCCAGCGGTGGAGGCAGAGACTCAGAGGTCAGGGATCTCTCTCTCTCTGTCTCTGTCTCTCTCTCTCTCCCTCAGGGAGCTGAGGAGAGTAAGGTGGCGCCCCCTGCCCACCTCGCCTACCTCTCCATGGGCCCTTCTTTCTCTGGCCGCTCCGGGAGCCCTGCGGGCTTGGGTTCAACCCCCCACACACCGCACAGGCCAAGGGCGCATGCGCGACCGCCGGGGCCTAGGGCTGGCCTCGGGGGGCGGGGGGGTCCTCAGTGAAGGCCCCGCCCTCCCTCCAGGCTCTGACCCAGCTGCAGCTCTTCCATCGCCGCCCTTCTGGACTCGGCTTCAGCTGTCTCCCTCCCCTCCCCCACTCCCACTCAGCTTGCAGGCCGCTTCCCTGCCTTGAAAGCATGGCTCTGGCCCTGAGGGCCACAGACCTACTGGGCTTCAAGCTCAAGGCTCTGCCTGGGCCTGCTGCTTCGGCCAGGGGCTCATTTTTTCCTGGAAAGACAAAGCCATGGCCTCACCCCACGCCTGCACTTTGCCACGGCAGGCAGCCCAGATGTAGGAAAGGCTCTGTGGAGTCAGAAGTGCCGAGACAGGCAGATGGCACCAGAGGGTTTGGGGGCCAGGGCGCAACTGGGCTAGCCCCTCCTCCCGGGAGGCGGGGAGGCCCGGCCTTCCTAGTGCCCGGGCCACGGCTCCGGGGAGAAACCCGCCATGGAGGGCACGCGGGAGGCCCTCTGCCTGAGGTGGCAGGTGTCACGCCAGGGCCACTGCAAGCCTGGCTCGGCTTGCCTGCTTTCTCCAAAGGAGGCTGGCCGACCAGCCGAACCTGGCACCTGGGCCAGGCCCCTTCCAAGGGGACGAGTTCCAGAGGCTAGAGCCCTGGGGGCGGCTGCCAAGTCTCCTGGGGCGTGTGCTGGGCCCCCGTCAGAGGAGGAAGCAGCCTGCTAAACGGTGTGCCAGGCCTGAGATCTGGAGGCCTCCCACAGCCGGGTCCCTGTCCTGCCCAGGCCCCCCGAGGGAGGACGATGGTCGGGCAGTGGCGAGCGTGGTGGGGCTGGCGCCGAGCCTGCCCTTGGATGCCCCGGGGAAGGGCGCCGGGGGATGGGCTGCCTCTGGCCAGGTCTGAGGGACCGACCCAGCTCGGGGCTGTCGGGGGCAGAGAGAGAACCCCCCTCCGCCCTTTCCCTTCAGGTTCTTAGGGCTGGCCAAATCCTTCCCAAGACAGCTTGTCTGGAGAAAATCAGACCCAGCTGAAGAACATGTGTCCATGGGGGAAACCCGGGAAACTGAGTCTCCCCACACAATAGCAGAGATTCTCATCTTGCATCCTCTCCTGAGCTAATGACAAAGGTGGATGTCCCGGGTGGGTGGGCCTGTGGAATGGGAGAGGGGAGGAAGTCTATTGTCATGCAGAGGGACATGGAAAGACTTGTCTGAAGCTTATCCCCTGCACTGGGGTCAGGTCGGGAAGGGACGGCACAGAGGTGAGCAGGAACCCACCGGCCTCTCTGTTGTGGGGCTGGCCCCGGGGCAGGCGTGGGGGTGATGGCTGGAAGTGGGATGGCGCGTGAGTTGGCACCAGCCAGCGGTGGAGGCAGAGACTCAGAGGTCAGGGATCTCTCTCTCTCTGTCTCTGTCTTTCTCTCTCTCCCTCAGGGAGCTGAGGAGAGTAAGGTGGCGCCCCCTGCCGACCTCGCCTACCTCTCCATGGGCCCTTCTTTCTCTGGCCGCTCCGGGAGCCCTGCGGGCTTGGGTTCAACCCCCCACACACCGCACAGGCCAAGGGCGCATGCGCGACCGCCGGGGCCTAGGGCTGGCCTCGGGGGGCGGGGGGGTCCTCAGTGAAGTCCCCGCCCTCCCTCCAGGCTCTGACCCAGCTGCAGCTCTTCCATCGCCGCCCTTCTGGACTCGGCTTCAGCTGTCTCCCTCCCCTCCCCCACTCCCACTCAGCTTGCAGGCCGCTTCCCTGCCTTGAAAGCATGGCTCTGGCCCTGAGGGCCACAGACCTACTGGGCTTCAAGCTCAAGGCTCTGCCTGGGCCTGCTGCTTCGGCCAGGGGCTCATTTTTTCCTGGAAAGACAAAGCCATGGCCTCACCCCACGCCCGCACTTTGCCACGGCAGGCAGCCCAGATGTAGGAAAGGCTCTGTGGAGTCAGAAGTGCCGAGACAGGCAGATGGCACCAGAGGGTTTGGGGGCCAGGGCGCAACTGGGCTAGCCCCTCCTCCCGGGAGTCGGGGAGGCCCGGCCTTCCTAGTGCCCGGGCCACGGCTCCGGGGAGAAACCCGCCATGGAGGGCACGCGGGAGGCCCTCTGCCTGAGGTGGCAGGTGTCACGCCAGGGCCACTGCAAGCCTGGCTCGGCTTGCCTGCTTTCTCCAAAGGAGGCTGGCCGACCAGCCGAACCTGGCACCTGGGCCAGGCCCCTTCCAAGGGGACGAGTTCCAGAGGCTAGAGCCCTGGGGGCGGCTGCCAAGTCTCCTGGGGCGTGTGCTGGGCCCCCGTCAGAGGAGGAAGCAGCCTGCTAAACGGTGTGCCAGGCCTGAGATCTGGAGGCCTCCCACAGCCGGGTCCCTGTCCTGCCCAGGCCCCCCGAGGGAGGACGATGGTCGGGCAGTGGCGAGCGGGGTGGGGCTGGCGCCGAGCCTGCCCTTGGATGCCCCGGGGAAGGGCGCCGGGGGATGGGCTGCCCCTGGCCAGGTCTGAGGGACCGACCCAGCTCGGGGCTGTCGGGGGCAGAGAGAGAACCCCCCTCCGCCCTTTCCCTTCAGGTTCTTAGGGCTGGCCAAATCCTTCCCAAGACAGCTTGTCTGGAGAAAATCAGACCCAGCTGAAGAACATGTGTCCATGGGGGAAACCCGGGAAACTGAGTCTCCCCACACAATAGCAGAGATTCTCATCTTGCATCCTCTCCTGAGCTAATGACAAAGGTGGATGTCCCGGGTGGGTGGGCCTGTGGAATGGGAGAGGGGAGGAAGTCTATTGTCATGCAGAGGGACATGGAAAGACTTGTCTGAAGCTTATCCCCTGCACTGGGGTCAGGTCGGGAAGGGACGGCACAGAGGTGAGCAGGAACCCACCGGCCTCTCTGTTGTGGGGCTGGCCCCGGGGTAGGCGTGGGGGTGATGGCTGGAAGTGGGATGGCGCGTGAGTTGGCACCAGCCAGCGGTGGAGGCAGAGACTCAGAGGTCAGGGATCTCTCTCTCTCTGTCTCTGTCTTTCTCTCTCTCCCTCAGGGAGCTGAGGAGAGTAAGGTGGCGCCCCCTGCCGACCTCGCCTACCTCTCCATGGGCCCTTCTTTCTCTGGCCGCTCCGGGAGCCCTGCGGGCTTGGGTTCAACCCCCCACACACCGCACAGGCCAAGGGCGCATGCGCGACCGCCGGGGCCTAGGGCTGGCCTCGGGGGGCGGGGGGGTCCTCAGTGAAGTCCCCGCCCTCCCTCCAGGCTCTGACCCAGCTGCAGCTCTTCCATCGCCGCCCTTCTGGACTCGGCTTCAGCTGTCTCCCTCCCCTCCCCCACTCCCACTCAGCTTGCAGGCCGCTTCCCTGCCTTGAAAGCATGGCTCTGGCCCTGAGGGCCACAGACCTACTGGGCTTCAAGCTCAAGGCTCTGCCTGGGCCTGCTGCTTCGGCCAGGGGCTCATTTTTTCCTGGAAAGACAAAGCCATGGCCTCACCCCACGCCCGCACTTTGCCACGGCAGGCAGCCCAGATGTAGGAAAGGCTCTGTGGAGTCAGAAGTGCCGAGACAGGCAGATGGCACCAGAGGGTTTGGGGGCCAGGGCGCAACTGGGCTAGCCCCTCCTCCCGGGAGTCGGGGAGGCCCGGCCTTCCTAGTGCCCGGGCCACGGCTCCGGGGAGAAACCCGCCATGGAGGGCACGCGGGAGGCCCTCTGCCTGAGGTGGCAGGTGTCACGCCAGGGCCACTGCAAGCCTGGCTCGGCTTGCCTGCTTTCTCCAAAGGAGGCTGGCCGACCAGCCGAACCTGGCACCTGGGCCAGGCCCCTTCCAAGGGGACGAGTTCCAGAGGCTAGAGCCCTGGGGGCGGCTGCCAAGTCTCCTGGGGCGTGTGCTGGGCCCCCGTCAGAGGAGGAAGCAGCCTGGTAAACGGTGTGCCAGGCCTGAGATCTGGAGGCCTCCCACAGCCGGGTCCCTGTCCTGCCCAGGCCCCCCGAGGGAGGACGATGGTCGGGCAGTGGCGAGCGGGGTGGGGCTGGCGCCGAGCCTGCCCTTGGATGCCCCGGGGAAGGGCGCCGGGGGATGGGCTGCCCCTGGCCAGGTCTGAGGGACCGACCCAGCTCGGGGCTGTCGGGGGCAGAGAGAGAACCCCCCTCCGCCCTTTCCCTTCAGGTTCTTAGGGCTGGCCAAATCCTTCCCAAGACAGCTTGTCTGGAGAAAATCAGACCCAGCTGAAGAACATGTGTCCATGGGGGAAACCCGGGAAACTGAGTCTCCCCACACAATAGCAGAGATTCTCATCTTGCATCCTCTCCTGAGCTAATGACAAAGGTGGATGTCCCGGGTGGGTGGGCCTGTGGAATGGGAGAGGGGAGGAAGTCTATTGTCATGCAGAGGGACATGGAAAGACTTGTCTGAAGCTTATCCCCTGCACTGGGGTCAGGTCGGGAAGGGACGGCACAGAGGTGAGCAGGAACCCACCGGCCTCTCTGTTGTGGGGCTGGCCCCGGGGCAGGCGTGGGGGTGATGGCTGGAAGTGGGATGGCGCGTGAGTTGGCACCAGCCAGCGGTGGAGGCAGAGACTCAGAGGTCAGGGATCTCTCTCTCTCTGTCTCTGTCTCTCTCTCTCTCCCTCAGGGAGCTGAGGAGAGTAAGGTGGCGCCCCCTGCCCACCTCGCCTACCTCTCCATGGGCCCTTCTTTCTCTGGCCGCTCCGGGAGCCCTGCGGGCTTGGGTTCAACCCCCCACACACCGCACAGGCCAAGGGCGCATGCGCGACCGCCAGGGCCTAGGGCTGGCCTCGGGGGGCGGGGGGGTCCTCAGTGAAGGCCCCGCCCTCCCTCCAGGCTCTGACCCAGCTGCAGCTCTTCCATCGCCGCCCTTCTGGACTCGGCTTCAGCTGTCTCCCTCCCCTCCCCCACTCCCACTCAGCTTGCAGGCCGCTTCCCTGCCTTGAAAGCATGGCTCTGGCCCTGAGGGCCACAGACCTACTGGGCTTCAAGCTCAAGGCTCTGCCTGGGCCTGCTGCTTCGGCCAGGGGCTCATTTTTTCCTGGAAAGACAAAGCCATGGCCTCACCCCACGCCTGCACTTTGCCACGGCAGGCAGCCCAGATGTAGGAAAGGCTCTGTGGAGTCAGAAGTGCCGAGACAGGCAGATGGCACCAGAGGGTTTGGGGGCCAGGGCGCAACTGGGCTAGCCCCTCCTCCCGGGAGTCGGGGAGGCCCGGCCTTCCTAGTGCCCGGGCCACGGCTCCGGGGAGAAACCCGCCATGGAGGGCACGCGGGAGGCCCTCTGCCTGAGGTGGCAGGTGTCACGCCAGGGCCACTGCAAGCCTGGCTCGGCTTGCCTGCTTTCTCCAAAGGAGGCTGGCCGACCAGCCGAACCTGGCACCTGGGCCAGGCCCCTTCCAAGGGGACGAGTTCCAGAGGCTAGAGCCCTGGGGGCGGCTGCCAAGTCTCCTGGGGCGTGTGCTGGGCCCCCGTCAGAGGAGGAAGCAGCCTGCTAAACGGTGTGCCAGGCCTGAGATCTGGAGGCCTCCCACAGCCGGGTCCCTGTCCTGCCCAGGCCCCCCGAGGGAGGACGATGGTCGGGCAGTGGCGAGCGGGGTGGGGCTGGCGCCGAGCCTGCCCTTGGATGCCCCGGGGAAGGGCGCCGGGGGATGGGCTGCCCCTGGCCAGGTCTGAGGGACCGACCCAGCTCGGGGCTGTCGGGGGCAGAGAGAGAACCCCCCTCCGCCCTTTCCCTTCAGGTTCTTAGGGCTGGCCAAATCCTTCCCAAGACAGCTTGTCTGGAGAAAATCAGACCCAGCTGAAGAACATGTGTCCATGGGGGAATCCCGGGAAACTGAGTCTCCCCACACAATAGCAGAGATTCTCATCTTGCATCCTCTCCTGAGCTAATGACAAAGGTGGATGTCCCGGGTGGGTGGGCCTGTGGAATGGGAGAGGGGAGGAAGTCTATTGTCATGCAGAGGGACATGGAAAGACTTGTCTGAAGCTTATCCCCTGCACCTGGGTCAGGTCGGGAAGGGACGGCACAGAGGTGAGCAGGAACCCACCGGCCTCTCTGTTGTGGGGCTGGCCCCGGGGCAGGCGTGGGGGTGATGGCTGGAAGTGGGATGGCGCGTGAGTTGGCACCAGCCAGCGGTGGAGGCAGAGACTCAGAGGTCAGGGATCTCTCTCTCTCTGTCTCTGTCTCTCTCTCTCTCCCTCAGGGAGCTGAGGAGAGTAAGGTGGCGCCCCCTGCCCACCTCGCCTACCTCTCCATGGGCCCTTCTTTCTCTGGCCGCTCCGGGAGCCCTGCGGGCTTGGGTTCAACCCCCCACACACCGCACAGGCCAAGGGCGCATGCGCGACCGCCGGGGCCTAGGGCTGGCCTCGGGGGGCGGGGGGGTCCTCAGTGAAGGCCCCGCCCTCCCTCCAGGCTCTGACCCAGCTGCAGCTCTTCCATCGCCGCCCTTCTGGACTCGGCTTCAGCTGTCTCCCTCCCCTCCCCCACTCCCACTCAGCTTGCAGGCCGCTTCCCTGCCTTGAAAGCATGGCTCTGGCCCTGAGGGCCACAGACCTACTGGGCTTCAAGCTCAAGGCTCTGCCTGGGCCTGCTGCTTCGGCCAGGGGCTCATTTTTTCCTGGAAAGACAAAGCCATGGCCTCACCCCACGCCTGCACTTTGCCACGGCAGGCAGCCCAGATGTAGGAAAGGCTCTGTGGAGTCAGAAGTGCCGAGACAGGCAGATGGCACCAGAGGGTTTGGGGGCCAGGGCGCAACTGGGCTAGCCCCTCCTCCCGGGAGTCGGGGAGGCCCGGCCTTCCTAGTGCCCAGGCCACGGCTCCGGGGAGAAACCCGCCATGGAGGGCACGCGGGAGGCCCTCTGCCTGAGGTGGCAGGTGTCACGCCAGGGCCACTGCAAGCCTGGCTCGGCTTGCCTGCTTTCTCCAAAGGAGGCTGGCCGACCAGCCGAACCTGGCACCTGGGCCAGGCCCCTTCCAAGGGGACGAGTTCCAGAGGCTAGAGCCCTGGGGGCGGCTGCCAAGTCTCCTGGGGCGTGTGCTGGGCCCCCGTCAGAGGAGGAAGCAGCCTGCTAAACGGTGTGCCAGGCCTGAGATCTGGAGGCCTCCCACAGCCGGGTCCCTGTCCTGCCCAGGCCCCCCGAGGGAGGACGATGGTCGGGCAGTGGCGAGCGGGGTGGGGCTGGCGCCGAGCCTGCCCTTGGATGCCCCGGGGAAGGGCGCCGGGGGATGGGCTGCCCCTGGCCAGGTCTGAGGGACCGACCCAGCTCGGGGCTGTCGGGGGCAGAGAGAGAACCCCCCTCCGCCCTTTCCCTTCAGGTTCTTAGGGCTGGCCAAATCCTTCCCAAGACAGCTTGTCTGGAGAAAATCAGACCCAGCTGAAGAACATGTGTCCATGGGGGAAACCCGGGAAACTGAGTCTCCCCACACAATAGCAGAGATTCTCATCTTGCATCCTCTCCTGAGCTAATGACAAAGGTGGATGTCCCGGGTGGGTGGGCCTGTGGAATGGGAGAGGGGAGGAAGTCTATTGTCATGCAGAGGGACATGGAAAGACTTGTCTGAAGCTTATCCCCTGCACTGGGGTCAGGTCGGGAAGGGACGGCACAGAGGTGAGCAGGAACCCACCGGCCTCTCTGTTGTGGGGCTGGCCCCGGGGCAGGCGTGGGGGTGATGGCTGGAAGTGGGATGGCGCGTGAGTTGGCACCAGCCAGCGGTGGAGGCAGAGACTCAGAGGTCAGGGATCTCTCTCTCTCTGTCTCTGTCTCTCTCTCTCTCCCTCAGGGAGCTGAGGAGAGTAAGGTGGCGCCCCCTGCCCACCTCGCCTACCTCTCCATGGGCCCTTCTTTCTCTGGCCGCTCCGGGAGCCCTGCGGGCTTGGGTTCAACCCCCCACACACCGCACAGGCCAAGGGTGCATGCGCGACCGCCAGGGCCTAGGGCTGGCCTCGGGGGGCGGGGGGGTCCTCAGTGAAGTCCCCGCCCTCCCTCCAGGCTCTGACCCAGCTGCAGCTCTTCCATCGCCGCCCTTCTGGACTCGGCTTCAGCTGTCTCCCTCCCCTCCCCCACTCCCACTCAGCTTGCAGGCCGCTTCCCTGCCTTGAAAGCATGGCTCTGGCCCTGAGGGCCACAGACCTACTGGGCTTCAAGCTCAAGGCTCTGCCTGGGCCTGCTGCTTCGGCCAGGGGCTCATTTTTTCCTGGAAAGACAAAGCCATGGCCTCACCCCACGCCTGCACTTTGCCACGGCAGGCAGCCCAGATGTAGGAAAGGCTCTGTGGAGTCAGAAGTGCCGAGACAGGCAGATGGCACCAGAGGGTTTGGGGGCCAGGGCGCAACTGGGCTAGCCCCTCCTCCCGGGAGGCGGGGAGGCCCGGCCTTCCTAGTGCCCGGGCCACGGCTCCGGGGAGAAACCCGCCATGGAGGGCACGCGGGAGGCCCTCTGCCTGAGGTGGCAGGTGTCACGCCAGGGCCACTGCAAGCCTGGCTCGGCTTGCCTGCTTTCTCCAAAGGAGGCTGGCCGACCAGCCGAACCTGGCACCTGGGCCAGGCCCCTTCCAAGGGGACGAGTTCCAGAGGCTAGAGCCCTGGGGGCGGCTGCCAAGTCTCCTGGGGCGTGTGCTGGGCCCCCGTCAGAGGAGGAAGCAGCCTGCTAAACGGTGTGCCAGGCCTGAGATCTGGAGGCCTCCCACAGCCGGTTCCCTGTCCTGCCCAGGCCCCCCGAGGGAGGACGATGGTCGGGCAGTGGCGAGCGGGGTGGGGCTGGCGCCGAGCCTGCCCTTGGATGCCCCGGGGAAGGGCGCCGGGGGATGGGCTGCCCCTGGCCAGGTCTGAGGGACCGACCCAGCTCGGGGCTGTCGGGGGCAGAGAGAGAACCCCCCTCCGCCCTTTCCCTTCAGGTTCTTAGGGCTGGCCAAATCCTTCCCAAGACAGCTTGTCTGGAGAAAATCAGACCCAGCTGAAGAACATGTGTCCATGGGGGAAACCCGGGAAACTGAGTCTCCCCACACAATAGCAGAGATTCTCATCTTGCATCCTCTCCTGAGCTAATGACAAAGGTGGATGTCCCGGGTGGGTGGGCCTGTGGAATGGGAGAGGGGAGGAAGTCTATTGTCATGCAGAGGGACATGGAAAGACTTGTCTGAAGCTTATCCCCTGCACTGGGGTCAGGTCGGGAAGGGACGGCACAGAGGTGAGCAGGAACCCACCGGCCTCTCTGTTGTGGGGCTGGCCCCGGGGCAGGCGTGGGGGTGATGGCTGGAAGTGGGATGGCGCGTGAGTTGGCACCAGCCAGCGGTGGAGGCAGAGACTCAGAGGTCAGGGATCTCTCTCTCTGTCTCTGTCTCTCTCTCTCTCCCTCAGGGAGCTGAGGAGAGTAAGGTGGCGCCCCCTGCCCACCTCGCCTACCTCTCCATGGGCCCTTCTTTCTCTGGCCGCTCCGGGAGCCCTGCGGGCTTGGGTTCAAACCCCCACACACCGCACAGGCCAAGGGCGCATGCGCGACCGCCGGGGCCTAGGGCTGGCCTCGGGGGGCGGGGGGGTCCTCAGTGAAGTCCCCGCCCTCCCTCCAGGCTCTGACCCAGCTGCAGCTCTTCCATCGCCGCCCTTCTGGACTCGGCTTCAGCTGTCTCCCTCCCCTCCCCCACTCCCACTCAGCTTGCAGGCCGCTTCCCTGCCTTGAAAGCATGGCTCTGGCCCTGAGGGCCACAGACCTACTGGGCTTCAAGCTCAAGGCTCTGCCTGGGCCTGCTGCTTCGGCCAGGGGCTCATTTTTTCCTGGAAAGACAAAGCCATGGCCTCACCCCACGCCCGCACTTTGCCACGGCAGGCAGCCCAGATGTAGGAAAGGCTCTGTGGAGTCAGAAGTGCCGAGACAGGCAGATGGCACCAGAGGGTTTGGGGGCCAGGGCGCAACTGGGCTAGCCCCTCCTCCCGGGAGTCGGGGAGGCCCGGCCTTCCTAGTGCCCAGGCCACGGCTCCGGGGAGAAACCCGCCATGGAGGGCACGCGGGAGGCCCTCTGCCTGAGGTGGCAGGTGTCACGCCAGGGCCACTGCAAGCCTGGCTCGGCTTGCCTGCTTTCTCCAAAGGAGGCTGGCCGACCAGCCGAACCTGGCACCTGGGCCAGGCCCCTTCCAAGGGGACGAGTTCCAGAGGCTAGAGCCCTGGGGGCGGCTGCCAAGTCTCCTGGGGCGTGTGCTGGGCCCCCGTCAGAGGAGGAAGCAGCCTGCTAAACGGTGTGCCAGGCCTGAGATCTGGAGGCCTCCCACAGCCGGGTCCCTGTCCTGCCCAGGCCCCCCGAGGGAGGACGATGGTCGGGCAGTGGCGAGCGGGGTGGGGCTGGCGCCGAGCCTGCCCTTGGATGCCCCGGGGAAGGGCGCCGGGGGATGGGCTGCCCCTGGCCAGGTCTGAGGGACCGACCCAGCTCGGGGCTGTCGGGGGCAGAGAGAGAACCCCCCTCCGCCCTTTCCCTTCAGGTTCTTAGGGCTGGCCAAATCCTTCCCAAGACAGCTTGTCTGGAGAAAATCAGACCCAGCTGAAGAACATGTGTCCATGGGGGAAACCCGGGAAACTGAGTCTCCCCACACAATAGCAGAGATTCTCATCTTGCATCCTCTCCTGAGCTAATGACAAAGGTGGATGTCCCGGGTGGGTGGGCCTGTGGAATGGGAGAGGGGAGGAAGTCTATTGTCATGCAGAGGGACATGGAAAGACTTGTCTGAAGCTTATCCCCTGCACTGGGGTCAGGTCGGGAAGGGACGGCACAGAGGTGAGCAGGAACCCACCGGCCTCTCTGTTGTGGGGCTGGCCCCGGGGCAGGCGTGGGGGTGATGGCTGGAAGTGGGATGGCGCGTGAGTTGGCACCAGCCAGCGGTGGAGGCAGAGACTCAGAGGTCAGGGATCTCTCTCTCTCTGTCTCTGTCTCTCTCTCTCTCCCTCAGGGAGCTGAGGAGAGTAAGGTGGCGCCCCCTGCCCACCTCGCCTACCTCTCCATGGGCCCTTCTTTCTCTGGCCGCTCCGGGAGCCCTGCGGGCTTGGGTTCAACCCCCCACACACCGCACAGGCCAAGGGCGCATGCGCGACCGCCAGGGCCTAGGGCTGGCCTCGGGGGGCGGGGGGGGGTCCTCAGTGAAGGCCCCGCCCTCCCTCCAGGCTCTGACCCAGCTGCAGCTCTTCCATCGCCGCCCTTCTGGACTCGGCTTCAGCTGTCTCCCTCCCCTCCCCCACTCCCACTCAGCTTGCAGGCCGCTTCCCTGCCTTGAAAGCATGGCTCTGGCCCTGAGGGCCACAGACCTACTGGGCTTCAAGCTCAAGGCTCTGCCTGGGCCTGCTGCTTCGGCCAGGGGCTCATTTTTTCCTGGAAAGACAAAGCCATGGCCTCACCCCACGCCTGCACTTTGCCACGGCAGGCAGCCCAGATGTAGGAAAGGCTCTGTGGAGTCAGAAGTGCCGAGACAGGCAGATGGCACCAGAGGGTTTGGGGGCCAGGGCGCAACTGGACTAGCCCCTCCTCCCGGGAGTCGGGGAGGCCCGGCCTTCCTAGTGCCCGGGCCACGGCTCCGGGGAGAAACACGCCATGGAGGGCACGCGGGAGGCCCTCTGCCTGAGGTGGCAGGTGTCACGCCAGGGCCACTGCAAGCCTGGCTCGGCTTGCCTGCTTTCTCCAAAGGAGGCTGGCCGACCAGCCGAACCTGGCACCTGGGCCAGGCCCCTTCCAAGGGGACGAGTTCCAGAGGCTAGAGCCCTGGGGGCGGCTGCCAAGTCTCCTGGGGCGTGTGCTGGGCCCCCGTCAGAGGAGGAAGCAGCCTGCTAAACGGTGTGCCAGGCCTGAGATCTGGAGGCCTCCCACAGCCGGGTCCCTGTCCTGCCCAGGCCCCCCGAGGGAGGACGATGGTCGGGCAGTGGCGAGCGGGGTGGGGCTGGCGCCGAGCCTGCCCTTGGATGCCCCGGGGAAGGGCGCCGGGGGATGGGCTGCCCCTGGCCAGGTCTGAGGGACCGACCCAGCTCGGGGCTGTCGGGGGCAGAGAGAGAACCCCCCTCCGCCCTTTCCCTTCAGGTTCTTAGGGCTGGCCAAATCCTTCCCAAGACAGCTTGTCTGGAGAAAATCAGACCCAGCTGAAGAACATGTGTCCATGGGGGAAACCCGGGAAACTGAGTCTCCCCACACAATAGCAGAGATTCTCATCTTGCATCCTCTCCTGAGCTAATGACAAAGGTGGATGTCCCGGGTGGGTGGGCCTGTGGAATGGGAGAGGGGAGGAAGTCTATTGTCATGCAGAGGGACATGGAAAGACTTGTCTGAAGCTTATCCCCTGCACCTGGGTCAGGTCGGGAAGGGACGGCACAGAGGTGAGCAGGAACCCACCGGCCTCTCTGTTGTGGGGCTGGCCCCGGGGTAGGCGTGGGGGTGATGGCTGGAAGTGGGATGGCGCGTGAGTTGGCACCAGCCAGCGGTGGAGGCAGAGACTCAGAGGTCAGGGATCTCTCTCTCTCTGTCTCTGTCTTTCTCTCTCTCCCTCAGGGAGCTGAGGAGAGTAAGGTGGCGCCCCCTGCCGACCTCGCCTACCTCTCCATGGGCCCTTCTTTCTCTGGCCGCTCCGGGAGCCCTGCGGGCTTGGGTTCAACCCCCCACACACCGCACAGGCCAAGGGCGCATGCGCGACCGCCGGGGCCTAGGGCTGGCCTCGGGGGGCGGGGGGGTCCTCAGTGAAGTCCCCGCCCTCCCTCCAGGCTCTGACCCAGCTGCAGCTCTTCCATCGCCGCCCTTCTGGACTCGGCTTCAGCTGTCTCCCTCCCCTCCCCCACTCCCACTCAGCTTGCAGGCCGCTTCCCTGCCTTGAAAGCATGGCTCTGGCCCTGAGGGCCACAGACCTACTGGGCTTCAAGCTCAAGGCTCTGCCTGGGCCTGCTGCTTCGGCCAGGGGCTCATTTTTTCCTGGAAAGACAAAGCCATGGCCTCACCCCACGCCTGCACTTTGCCACGGCAGGCAGCCCAGATGTAGGAAAGGCTCTGTGGAGTCAGAAGTGCCGAAACAGGCAGATGGCACCAGAGGGTTTGGGGGCCAGGGCGCAACTGGGCTAGCCCCTCCTCCCGGGAGTCGGGGAGGCCCGGCCTTCCTAGTGCCCAGGCCACGGCTCCGGGGAGAAACCCGCCATGGAGGGCACGCGGGAGGCCCTCTGCCTGAGGTGGCAGGTGTCACGCCAGGGCCACTGCAAGCCTGGCTCGGCTTGCCTGCTTTCTCCAAAGGAGGCTGGCCGACCAGCCGAACCTGGCACCTGGGCCAGGCCCCTTCCAAGGGGACGAGTTCCAGAGGCTAGAGCCCTGGGGGCGGCTGCCAAGTCTCCTGGGGCGTGTGCTGGGCCCCCGTCAGAGGAGGAAGCAGCCTGCTAAACGGTGTGCCAGGCCTGAGATCTGGAGGCCTCCCACAGCCGGGTCCCTGTCCTGCCCAGGCCCCCCGAGGGAGGACGATGGTCGGGCAGTGGCGAGCGGGGTGGGGCTGGCGCCGAGCCTGCCCTTGGATGCCCCGGGGAAGGGCGCCGGGGGATGGGCTGCCCCTGGCCAGGTCTGAGGGACCGACCCAGCTCGGGGCTGTCGGGGGCAGAGAGAGAACCCCCCTCCGCCCTTTCCCTTCAGGTTCTTAGGGCTGGCCAAATCCTTCCCAAGACAGCTTGTCTGGAGAAAATCAGACCCAGCTGAAGAACATGTGTCCATGGGGGAAACCCGGGAAACTGAGTCTCCCCACACAATAGCAGAGATTCTCATCTTGCATCCTCTCCTGAGCTAATGACAAAGGTGGATGTCCCGGGTGGGTGGGCCTGTGGAATGGGAGAGGGGAGGAAGTCTATTGTCATGCAGAGGGACATGGAAAGACTTGTCTGAAGCTTATCCCCTGCACTGGGGTCAGGTCGGGAAGGGACGGCACAGAGGTGAGCAGGAACCCACCGGCCTCTCTGTTGTGGGGCTGGCCCCGGGGCAGGCGTGGGGGTGATGGCTGGAAGTGGGATGGCGCGTGAGTTGGCACCAGCCAGCGGTGGAGGCAGAGACTCAGAGGTCAGGGATCTCTCTCTCTCTGTCTCTGTCTCTCTCTCTCTCCCTCAGGGAGCTGAGGAGAGTAAGGTGGCGCCCCCTGCCCACCTCGCCTACCTCTCCATGGGCCCTTCTTTCTCTGGCCGCTCCGGGAGCCCTGCGGGCTTGGGTTCAACCCCCCACACACCGCACAGGCCAAGGGCGCATGCGCGACCGCCAGGGCCTAGGGCTGGCCTCGGGGGGCGGGGGGGTCCTCAGTGAAGGCCCCGCCCTCCCTCCAGGCTCTGACCCAGCTGCAGCTCTTCCATCGCCGCCCTTCTGGACTCGGCTTCAGCTGTCTCCCTCCCCTCCCCCACTCCCACTCAGCTTGCAGGCCGCTTCCCTGCCTTGAAAGCATGGCTCTGGCCCTGAGGGCCACAGACCTACTGGGCTTCAAGCTCAAGGCTCTGCCTGGGCCTGCTGCTTCGGCCAGGGGCTCATTTTTTCCTGGAAAGACAAAGCCATGGCCTCACCCCACGCCTGCACTTTGCCACGGCAGGCAGCCCAGATGTAGGAAAGGCTCTGTGGAGTCAGAAGTGCCGAGACAGGCAGATGGCACCAGAGGGTTTGGGGGCCAGGGCGCAACTGGGCTAGCCCCTCCTCCCGGGAGTCGGGGAGGCCCGGCCTTCCTAGTGCCCGGGCCACGGCTCCGGGGAGAAACCCGCCATGGAGGGCACGCGGGAGGCCCTCTGCCTGAGGTGGCAGGTGTCACGCCAGGGCCACTGCAAGCCTGGCTCGGCTTGCCTGCTTTCTCCAAAGGAGGCTGGCCGACCAGCCGAACCTGGCACCTGGGCCAGGCCCCTTCCAAGGGGACGAGTTCCAGAGGCTAGAGCCCTGGGGGCGGCTGCCAAGTCTCCTGGGGCGTGTGCTGGGCCCCCGTCAGAGGAGGAAGCAGCCTGCTAAACGGTGTGCCAGGCCTGAGATCTGGAGGCCTCCCACAGCCGGGTCCCTGTCCTGCCCAGGCCCCCCGAGGGAGGACGATGGTCGGGCAGTGGCGAGCGGGGTGGGGCTGGCGCCGAGCCTGCCCTTGGATGCCCCGGGGAAGGGCGCCGGGGGATGGGCTGCCCCTGGCCAGGTCTGAGGGACCGACCCAGCTCGGGGCTGTCGGGGGCAGAGAGAGAACCCCCCTCCGCCCTTTCCCTTCAGGTTCTTAGGGCTGGCCAAATCCTTCCCAAGACAGCTTGTCTGGAGAAAATCAGACCCAGCTGAAGAACATGTGTCCATGGGGGAATCCCGGGAAACTGAGTCTCCCCACACAATAGCAGAGATTCTCATCTTGCATCCTCTCCTGAGCTAATGACAAAGGTGGATGTCCCGGGTGGGTGGGCCTGTGGAATGGGAGAGGGGAGGAAGTCTATTGTCATGCAGAGGGACATGGAAAGACTTGTCTGAAGCTTATCCCCTGCACCTGGGTCAGGTCGGGAAGGGACGGCACAGAGGTGAGCAGGAACCCAACGGCCTCTCTGTTGTGGGGCTGGCCCCGGGGTAGGCGTGGGGGTGATGGCTGGAAGTGGGATGGCGCGTGAGTTGGCACCAGCCAGCGGTGGAGGCAGAGACTCAGAGGTCAGGGATCTCTCTCTCTCTGTCTCTGTCTTTCTCTCTCTCCCTCAGGGAGCTGAGGAGAGTAAGGTGGCGCCCCCTGCCGACCTCGCCTACCTCTCCATGGGCCCTTCTTTCTCTGGCCGCTCCGGGAGCCCTGCGGGCTTGGGTTCAACCCCCCACACACCGCACAGGCCAAGGGCGCATGCGCGACCGCCGGGGCCTAGGGCTGGCCTCGGGGGGCGGGGGGGTCCTCAGTGAAGTCCCCGCCCTCCCTCCAGGCTCTGACCCAGCTGCAGCTCTTCCATCGCCGCCCTTCTGGACTCGGCTTCAGCTGTCTCCCTCCCCTCCCCCACTCCCACTCAGCTTGCAGGCCGCTTCCCTGCCTTGAAAGCATGGCTCTGGCCCTGAGGGCCACAGACCTACTGGGCTTCAAGCTCAAGGCTCTGCCTGGGCCTGCTGCTTCGGCCAGGGGCTCATTTTTTCCTGGAAAGACAAAGCCATGGCCTCACCCCACGCCCGCACTTTGCCACGGCAGGCAGCCCAGATGTAGGAAAGGCTCTGTGGAGTCAGAAGTGCCGAGACAGGCAGATGGCACCAGAGGGTTTGGGGGCCAGGGCGCAACTGGGCTAGCCCCTCCTCCCGGGAGTCGGGGAGGCCCGGCCTTCCTAGTGCCCAGGCCACGGCTCCGGGGAGAAACCCGCCATGGAGGGCACGCGGGAGGCCCTCTGCCTGAGGTGGCAGGTGTCACGCCAGGGCCACTGCAAGCCTGGCTCGGCTTGCCTGCTTTCTCCAAAGGAGGCTGGCCGACCAGCCGAACCTGGCACCTGGGCCAGGCCCCTTCCAAGGGGACGAGTTCCAGAGGCTAGAGCCCTGGGGGCGGCTGCCAAGTCTCCTGGGGCGTGTGCTGGGCCCCCGTCAGAGGAGGAAGCAGCCTGCTAAACGGTGTGCCAGGCCTGAGATCTGGAGGCCTCCCACAGCCGGGTCCCTGTCCTGCCCAGGCCCCCCGAGGGAGGACGATGGTCGGGCAGTGGCGAGCGGGGTGGGGCTGGCGCCGAGCCTGCCCTTGGATGCCCCGGGGAAGGGCGCCGGGGGATGGGCTGCCCCTGGCCAGGTCTGAGGGACCGACCCAGCTCGGGGCTGTCGGGGGCAGAGAGAGAACCCCCCTCCGCCCTTTCCCTTCAGGTTCTTAGGGCTGGCCAAATCCTTCCCAAGACAGCTTGTCTGGAGAAAATCAGACCCAGCTGAAGAACATGTGTCCATGGGGGAAACCCGGGAAACTGAGTCTCCCCACACAATAGCAGAGATTCTCATCTTGCATCCTCTCCTGAGCTAATGACAAAGGTGGATGTCCCGGGTGGGTGGGCCTGTGGAATGGGAGAGGGGAGGAAGTCTATTGTCATGCAGAGGGACATGGAAAGACTTGTCTGAAGCTTATCCCCTGCACTGGGGTCAGGTCGGGAAGGGACGGCACAGAGGTGAGCAGGAACCCACCGGCCTCTCTGTTGTGGGGCTGGCCCCGGGGCAGGCGTGGGGGTGATGGCTGGAAGTGGGATGGCGCGTGAGTTGGCACCAGCCAGCGGTGGAGGCAGAGACTCAGAGGTCAGGGATCTCTCTCTCTCTGTCTCTGTCTCTCTCTCTCTCCCTCAGGGAGCTGAGGAGAGTAAGGTGGCGCCCCCTGCCCACCTCGCCTACCTCTCCATGGGCCCTTCTTTCTCTGGCCGCTCCGGGAGCCCTGCGGGCTTGGGTTCAACCCCCCACACACCGCACAGGCCAAGGGCGCATGCGCGACCGCCGGGGCCTAGGGCTGGCCTCGGGGGGCGGGGGGGTCCTCAGTGAAGTCCCCGCCCTCCCTCCAGGCTCTGACCCAGCTGCAGCTCTTCCATCGCCGCCCTTCTGGACTCGGCTTCAGCTGTCTCCCTCCCCTCCCCCACTCCCACTCAGCTTGCAGGCCGCTTCCCTGCCTTGAAAGCATGGCTCTGGCCCTGAGGGCCACAGACCTACTGGGCTTCAAGCTCAAGGCTCTGCCTGGGCCTGCTGCTTCGGCCAGGGGCTCATTTTTTCCTGGAAAGACAAAGCCATGGCCTCACCCCACGCCCGCACTTTGCCACGGCAGGCAGCCCAGATGTAGGAAAGGCTCTGTGGAGTCAGAAGTGCCGAGACAGGCAGATGGCACCAGAGGGTTTGGGGGCCAGGGCGCAACTGGGCTAGCTCCTCCTCCCGGGAGTCGGGGAGGCCCGGCCTTCCTAGTGCCCAGGCCACGGCTCCGGGGAGAAACCCGCCATGGAGGGCACGCGGGAGGCCCTCTGCCTGAGGTGGCAGGTGTCACGCCAGGGCCACTGCAAGCCTGGCTCGGCTTGCCTGCTTTCTCCAAAGGAGGCTGGCCGACCAGCCGAACCTGGCACCTGGGCCAGGCCCCTTCCAAGGGGACGAGTTCCAGAGGCTAGAGCCCTGGGGGCGGCTGCCAAGTCTCCTGGGGCGTGTGCTGGGCCCCCGTCAGAGGAGGAAGCAGCCTGCTAAACGGTGTGCCAGGCCTGAGATCTGGAGGCCTCCCACAGCCGGGTCCCTGTCCTGCCCAGGCCCCCCGAGGGAGGACGATGGTCGGGCAGTGGCGAGCGGGGTGGGGCTGGCGCCGAGCCTGCCCTTGGATGCCCCGGGGAAGGGCGCCGGGGGATGGGCTGCCCCTGGCCAGGTCTGAGGGACCGACCCAGCTCGGGGCTGTCGGGGGCAGAGAGAGAACCCCCCTCCGCCCTTTCCCTTCAGGTTCTTAGGGCTGGCCAAATCCTTCCCAAGACAGCTTGTCTGGAGAAAATCAGACCCAGCTGAAGAACATGTGTCCATGGGGGAAACCCGGGAAACTGAGTCTCCCCACACAATAGCAGAGATTCTCATCTTGCATCCTCTCCTGAGCTAATGACAAAGGTGGATGTCCCGGGTGGGTGGGCCTGTGGAATGGGAGAGGGGAGGAAGTCTATTGTCATGCAGAGGGACATGGAAAGACTTGTCTGAAGCTTATCCCCTGCACTGGGGTCAGGTCGGGAAGGGACGGCACAGAGGTGAGCAGGAACCCACCGGCCTCTCTGTTGTGGGGCTGGCCCCGGGGCAGGCGTGGGGGTGATGGCTGGAAGTGGGATGGCGCGTGAGTTGGCACCAGCCAGCGGTGGAGGCAGAGACTCAGAGGTCAGGGATCTCTCTCTCTCTGTCTCTGTCTCTCTCTCTCTCCCTCAGGGAGCTGAGGAGAGTAAGGTGGCGCCCCCTGCCCACCTCGCCTACCTCTCCATGGGCCCTTCTTTCTCTGGCCGCTCCGGGAGCCCTGCGGGCTTGGGTTCAACCCCCCACACACCGCACAGGCCAAGGGCGCATGCGCGACCGCCGGGGCCTAGGGCTGGCCTCGGGGGGCGGGGGGGTCCTCAGTGAAGGCCCCGCCCTCCCTCCAGGCTCTGACCCAGCTGCAGCTCTTCCATCGCCGCCCTTCTGGACTCGGCTTCAGCTGTCTCCCTCCCCTCCCCCACTCCCACTCAGCTTGCAGGCCGCTTCCCTGCCTTGAAAGCATGGCTCTGGCCCTGAGGGCCACAGACCTACTGGGCTTCAAGCTCAAGGCTCTGCCTGGGCCTGCTGCTTCGGCCAGGGGCTCATTTTTTCCTGGAAAGACAAAGCCATGGCCTCACCCCACGCCTGCACTTTGCCACGGCAGGCAGCCCAGATGTAGGAAAGGCTCTGTGGAGTCAGAAGTGCCGAGACAGGCAGATGGCACCAGAGGGTTTGGGGGCCAGGGCGCAACTGGGCTAGCCCCTCCTCCCGGGAGTCGGGGAGGCCCGGCCTTCCTAGTGCCCGGGCCACGGCTCCGGGGAGAAACCCGCCATGGAGGGCACGCGGGAGGCCCTCTGCCTGAGGTGGCAGGTGTCACGCCAGGGCCACTGCAAGCCTGGCTCGGCTTGCCTGCTTTCTCCAAAGGAGGCTGGCCGACCAGCCGAACCTGGCACCTGGGCCAGGTCCCTTCCAAGGGGACGAGTTCCAGTGGCTAGAGCCCTGGGGGCGGCTGCCAAGTCTCCTGGGGCGTGTGCTGGGCCCCCGTCAGAGGAGGAAGCAGCCTGGTAAACGGTGTGCCAGGCCTGAGATCTGGAGGCCTCCCACAGCCGGGTCCCTGTCCTGCCCAGGCCCCCCGAGGGAGGACGATGGTCGGGCAGTGGCGAGCGGGGTGGGGCTGGCGCCGAGCCTGCCCTTGGATGCCCCGGGGAAGGGCGCCGGGGGATGGGCTGCCCCTGGCCAGGTCTGAGGGACCGACCCAGCTCGGGGCTGTCGGGGGCAGAGAGAGAACCCCCCTCCGCCCTTTCCCTTCAGGTTCTTAGGGCTGGCCAAATCCTTCCCAAGACAGCTTGTCTGGAGAAAATCAGACCCAGCTGAAGAACATGTGTCCATGGGGGAAACCCGGGAAACTGAGTCTCCCCACACAATAGCAGAGATTCTCATCTTGCATCCTCTCCTGAGCTAATGACAAAGGTGGATGTCCCGGGTGGGTGGGCCTGTGGAATAGGAGAGGGGAGGAAGTCTATTGTCATGCAGAGGGACATGGAAAGACTTGTCTGAAGCTTATCCCCTGCACTGGGGTCAGGTCGGGAAGGGACGGCACAGAGGTGAGCAGGAACCCACCGGCCTCTCTGTGGTGGGGCTGGCCCCGGGGCAGGCGTGGGGGTGATGGCTGGAAGTGGGATGGCGCGTGAGTTGGCACCAGCCAGCGGTGGAGGCAGAGACTCAGAGGTCAGGGATCTCTCTCTCTGTCTCTGTCTCTCTCTCTCTCCCTCAGGGAGCTGAGGAGAGTAAGGTGGCGCCCCCTGCCCACCTCGCCTACCTCTCCATGGGCCCTTCTTTCTCTGGCCGCTCCGGGAGCCCTGCGGGCTTGGGTTCAAACCCCCACACACCGCACAGGCCAAGGGCGCATGCGCGACCGCCGGGGCCTAGGGCTGGCCTCGGGGGGCGGGGGGGTCCTCAGTGAAGTCCCCGCCCTCCCTCCAGGCTCTGACCCAGCTGCAGCTCTTCCATCGCCGCCCTTCTGGACTCGTCTTCAGCTGTCTCCCTCCCCTCCCCCACTCCCACTCAGCTTGCAGGCCGCTTCCCTGCCTTGAAAGCATGGCTCTGGCCCTGAGGGCCACAGACCTACTGGGCTTCAAGCTCAAGGCTCTGCCTGGGCCTGCTGCTTCGGCCAGGGGCTCATTTTTTCCTGGAAAGACAAAGCCATGGCCTCACCCCACGCCTGCACTTTGCCACGGCAGGCAGCCCAGATGTAGGAAAGGCTCTGTGGAGTCAGAAGTGCCGAGACAGGCAGATGGCACCAGAGGGTTTGGGGGCCAGGGCGCAACTGGGCTAGCCCCTCCTCCCGGGAGTCGGGGAGGCCCGGCCTTCCTAGTGCCCAGGCCACGGCTCCGGGGAGAAACCCGCCATGGAGGGCACGCGGGAGGCCCTCTGCCTGAGGTGGCAGGTGTCACGCCAGGGCCACTGCAAGCCTGGCTCGGCTTGCCTGCTTTCTCCAAAGGAGGCTGGCCGACCAGCCGAACCTGGCACCTGGGCCAGGCCCCTTCCAAGGGGACGAGTTCCAGAGGCTAGAGCCCTGGGGGCGGCTGCCAAGTCTCCTGGGGCGTGTGCTGGGCCCCCGTCAGAGGAGGAAGCAGCCTGCTAAACGGTGTGCCAGGCCTGAGATCTGGAGGCCTCCCACAGCCGGGTCCCTGTCCTGCCCAGGCCCCCCGAGGGAGGACGATGGTCGGGCAGTGGCGAGCGGGGTGGGGCTGGCGCCGAGCCTGCCCTTGGATGCCCCGGGGAAGGGCGCCGGGGGATGGGCTGCCCCTGGCCAGGTCTGAGGGACCGACCCAGCTCGGGGCTGTCGGGGGCAGAGAGAGAACCCCCCTCCGCCCTTTCCCTTCAGGTTCTTAGGGCTGGCCAAATCCTTCCCAAGACAGCTTGTCTGGAGAAAATCAGACCCAGCTGAAGAACATGTGTCCATGGGGGAAACCCGGGAAACTGAGTCTCCCCACACAATAGCAGAGATTCTCATCTTGCATCCTCTCCTGAGCTAATGACAAAGGTGGATGTCCCGGGTGGGTGGGCCTGTGGAATGGGAGAGGGGAGGAAGTCTATTGTCATGCAGAGGGACATGGAAAGACTTGTCTGAAGCTTATCCCCTGCACTGGGGTCAGGTCGGGAAGGGACGGCACAGAGGTGAGCAGGAACCCACCGGCCTCTCTGTGGTGGGGCTGGCCCCGGGGCAGGCGTGGGGGTGATGGCTGGAAGTGGGATGGCGCGTGAGTTGGCACCAGCCAGCGGTGGAGGCAGAGACTCAGAGGTCAGGGATCTCTCTCTCTGTCTCTGTCTCTCTCTCTCTCCCTCAGGGAGCTGAGGAGAGTAAGGTGGCGCCCCCTGCCCACCTCGCCTACCTCTCCATGGGCCCTTCTTTCTCTGGCCGCTCCGGGAGCCCTGCGGGCTTGGGTTCAAACCCCCACACACCGCACAGGCCAAGGGCGCATGCGCGACCGCCGGGGCCTAGGGCTGGCCTCGGGGGGCGGGGGGGTCCTCAGTGAAGTCCCCGCCCTCCCTCCAGGCTCTGACCCAGCTGCAGCTCTTCCATCGCCGCCCTTCTGGACTCGTCTTCAGCTGTCTCCCTCCCCTCCCCCACTCCCACTCAGCTTGCAGGCCGCTTCCCTGCCTTGAAAGCATGGCTCTGGCCCTGAGGGCCACAGACCTACTGGGCTTCAAGCTCAAGGCTCTGCCTGGGCCTGCTGCTTCGGCCAGGGGCTCATTTTTTCCTGGAAAGACAAAGCCATGGCCTCACCCCACGCCTGCACTTTGCCACGGCAGGCAGCCCAGATGTAGGAAAGGCTCTGTGGAGTCAGAAGTGCCGAGACAGGCAGATGGCACCAGAGGGTTTGGGGGCCAGGGCGCAACTGGGCTAGCCCCTCCTCCCGGGAGTCGGGGAGGCCCGGCCTTCCTAGTGCCCAGGCCACGGCTCCGGGGAGAAACCCGCCATGGAGGGCACGCGGGAGGCCCTCTGCCTGAGGTGGCAGGTGTCACGCCAGGGCCACTGCAAGCCTGGCTCGGCTTGCCTGCTTTCTCCAAAGGAGGCTGGCCGACCAGCCGAACCTGGCACCTGGGCCAGGCCCCTTCCAAGGGGACGAGTTCCAGAGGCTAGAGCCCTGGGGGCGGCTGCCAAGTCTCCTGGGGCGTGTGCTGGGCCCCCGTCAGAGGAGGAAGCAGCCTGCTAAACGGTGTGCCAGGCCTGAGATCTGGAGGCCTCCCACAGCCGGGTCCCTGTCCTGCCCAGGCCCCCCGAGGGAGGACGATGGTCGGGCAGTGGCGAGCGGGGTGGGGCTGGCGCCGAGCCTGCCCTTGGATGCCCCGGGGAAGGGCGCCGGGGATGGGCTGCCCCTGGCCAGGTCTGAGGGACCGACCCAGCTCGGGGCTGTCGGGGGCAGAGAGAGAACCCCCCTCCGCCCTTTCCCTTCAGGTTCTTAGGGCTGGCCAAATCCTTCCCAAGACAGCTTGTCTGGAGAAAATCAGACCCAGCTGAAGAACATGTGTCCATGGGGGAAACCCGGGAAACTGAGTCTCCCCACACAATAGCAGAGATTCTCATCTTGCATCCTCTCCTGAGCTAATGACAAAGGTGGATGTCCCGGGTGGGTGGGCCTGTGGAATGGGAGAGGGGAGGAAGTCTATTGTCATGCAGAGGGACATGGAAAGACTTGTCTGAAGCTTATCCCCTGCACTGGGGTCAGGTCGGGAAGGGACGGCACAGAGGTGAGCAGGAACCCACCGGCCTCTCTGTTGTGGGGCTGGCCCCGGGGCAGGCGTGGGGGTGATGGCTGGAAGTGGGATGGCGCGTGAGTTGGCACCAGCCAGCGGTGGAGGCAGAGACTCAGAGGTCAGGGATCTCTCTCTCTCTGTCTCTGTCTCTCTCTCTCTCCCTCAGGGAGCTGAGGAGAGTAAGGTGGCGCCCCCTGCCCACTTCGCCTACCTCTCCATGGGCCCTTCTTTCTCTGGCCGCTCCGGGAGCCCTGCGGGCTTGGGTTCAACCCCCCACACACCGCACAGGCCAAGGGCGCATGCGCGACCGCCAGGGCCTAGGGCTGGCCTCGGGGGGCGGGGGGGTCCTCAGTGAAGGCCCCGCCCTCCCTCCAGGCTCTGACCCAGCTGCAGCTCTTCCATCGCCGCCCTTCTGGACTCGGCTTCAGCTGTCTCCCTCCCCTCCCCCACTCCCACTCAGCTTGCAGGCCGCTTCCCTGCCTTGAAAGCATGGCTCTGGCCCTGAGGGCCACAGACCTACTGGGCTTCAAGCTCAAGGCTCTGCCTGGGCCTGCTGCTTCGGCCAGGGGCTCATTTTTTCCTGGAAAGACAAAGCCATGGCCTCACCCCACGCCTGCACTTTGCCACGGCAGGCAGCCCAGATGTAGGAAAGGCTCTGTGGAGTCAGAAGTGCCGAGACAGGCAGATGGCACCAGAGGGTTTTGGGGCCAGGGCGCAACTGGGCTAGCCAATCCTCCCGGGAGTCGGGGAGGCCCGGCCTTCCTAGTGCCCGGGCCACGGCTCCGGGGAGAAACCCGCCATGGAGGGCACGCGGGAGGCCCTCTGCCTGAGGTGGCAGGTGTCACGCCAGGGCCACTGCAAGCCTGGCTCGGCTTGCCTGCTTTCTCCAAAGGAGGCTGGCCGACCAGCCGAACCTGGCACCTGGGCCAGGCCCCTTCCAAGGGGACGAGTTCCAGAGGCTAGAGCCCTGGGGGCGGCTGCCAAGTCTCCTGGGGCGTGTGCTGGGCCCCCGTCAGAGGAGGAAGCAGCCTGCTAAACGGTGTGCCAGGCCTGAGATCTGGAGGCCTCCCACAGCCGGGTCCCTGTCCTGCCCAGGCCCCCCGAGGGAGGACGATGGTCGGGCAGTGGCGAGCGGGGTGGGGCTGGCGCCGAGCCTGCCCTTGGATGCCCCGGGGAAGGGCGCCGGGGGATGGGCTGCCCCTGGCCAGGTCTGAGGGACCGACCCAGCTCGGGGCTGTCGGGGGCAGAGAGAGAACCCCCCTCCGCCCTTTCCCTTCAGGTTCTTAGGGCTGGCCAAATCCTTCCCAAGACAGCTTGTCTGGAGAAAATCAGACCCAGCTGAAGAACATGTGTCCATGGGGGAAACCCGGGAAACTGAGTCTCCCCACACAATAGCAGAGATTCTCATCTTGCATCCTCTCCTGAGCTAATGACAAAGGTGGATGTCCCGGGTGGGTGGGCCTGTGGAATGGGAGAGGGGAGGAAGTCTATTGTCATGCAGAGGGACATGGAAAGACTTGTCTGAAGCTTATCCCCTGCACTGGGGTCAGGTCGGGAAGGGACGGCACAGAGGTGAGCAGGAACCCACCGGCCTCTCTGTGGTGGGGCTGGCCCCGGGGCAGGCGTGGGGGTGATGGCTGGAAGTGGGATGGCGCGTGAGTTGGCACCAGCCAGCGGTGGAGGCAGAGACTCAGAGGTCAGGGATCTCTCTCTCTGTCTCTGTCTCTCTCTCTCTCCCTCAGGGAGCTGAGGAGAGTAAGGTGGCGCCCCCTGCCCACCTCGCCTACCTCTCCATGGGCCCTTCTTTCTCTGGCCGCTCCGGGAGCCCTGCGGGCTTGGGTTCAAACCCCCACACACCGCACAGGCCAAGGGCGCATGCGCGACCGCCGGGGCCTAGGGCTGGCCTCGGGGGGCGGGGGGGTCCTCAGTGAAGTCCCCGCCCTCCCTCCAGGCTCTGACCCAGCTGCAGCTCTTCCATCGCCGCCCTTCTGGACTCGTCTTCAGCTGTCTCCCTCCCCTCCCCCACTCCCACTCAGCTTGCAGGCCGCTTCCCTGCCTTGAAAGCATGGCTCTGGCCCTGAGGGCCACAGACCTACTGGGCTTCAAGCTCAAGGCTCTGCCTGGGCCTGCTGCTTCGGCCAGGGGCTCATTTTTTCCTGGAAAGACAAAGCCATGGCCTCACCCCACGCCTGCACTTTGCCACGGCAGGCAGCCCAGATGTAGGAAAGGCTCTGTGGAGTCAGAAGTGCCGAGACAGGCAGATGGCACCAGAGGGTTTGGGGGCCAGGGCGCAACTGGGCTAGCCCCTCCTCCCGGGAGTCGGGGAGGCCCGGCCTTCCTAGTGCCCAGGCCACGGCTCCGGGGAGAAACCCGCCATGGAGGGCACGCGGGAGGCCCTCTGCCTGAGGTGGCAGGTGTCACGCCAGGGCCACTGCAAGCCTGGCTCGGCTTGCCTGCTTTCTCCAAAGGAGGCTGGCCGACCAGCCGAACCTGGCACCTGGGCCAGGCCCCTTCCAAGGGGACGAGTTCCAGAGGCTAGAGCCCTGGGGGCGGCTGCCAAGTCTCCTGGGGCGTGTGCTGGGCCCCCGTCAGAGGAGGAAGCAGCCTGGTAAACGGTGTGCCAGGCCTGAGATCTGGAGGCCTCCCACAGCCGGGTCCCTGTCCTGCCCAGGCCCCCCGAGGGAGGACGATGGTCGGGCAGTGGCGAGCGGGGTGGGGCTGGCGCCGAGCCTGCCCTTGGATGCCCCGGGGAAGGGCGCCGGGGGATGGGCTGCCCCTGGCCAGGTCTGAGGGACCGACCCAGCTCGGGGCTGTCGGGGGCAGAGAGAGAACCCCCCTCCGCCCTTTCCCTTCAGGTTCTTAGGGCTGGCCAAATCCTTCCCAAGACAGCTTGTCTGGAGAAAATCAGACCCAGCTGAAGAACATGTGTCCATGGGGGAAACCCGGGAAACTGAGTCTCCCCACACAATAGCAGAGATTCTCATCTTGCATCCTCTCCTGAGCTAATGACAAAGGTGGATGTCCCGGGTGGGTCGGCCTGTGGAATAGGAGAGGGGAGGAAGTCTATTGTCATGCAGAGGGACATGGAAAGACTTGTCTGAAGCTTATCCCCTGCACTGGGGTCAGGTCGGGAAGGGACGGCACAGAGGTGAGCAGGAACCCACCGGCCTCTCTGTGGTGGGGCTGGCCCCGGGGCAGGCGTGGGGGTGATGGCTGGAAGTGGGATGGCGCGTGAGTTGGCACCAGCCAGCGGTGGAGGCAGAGACTCAGAGGTCAGGGATCTCTCTCTCTGTCTCTGTCTCTCTCTCTCTCCCTCAGGGAGCTGAGGAGAGTAAGGTGGCGCCCCCTGCCCACCTCGCCTACCTCTCCATGGGCCCTTCTTTCTCTGGCCGCTCCGGGAGCCCTGCGGGCTTGGGTTCAAACCCCCACACACCGCACAGGCCAAGGGCGCATGCGCGACCGCCGGGGCCTAGGGCTGGCCTCGGGGGGCGGGGGGGTCCTCAGTGAAGTCCCCGCCCTCCCTCCAGGCTCTGACCCAGCTGCAGCTCTTCCATCGCCGCCCTTCTGGACTCGTCTTCAGCTGTCTCCCTCCCCTCCCCCACTCCCACTCAGCTTGCAGGCCGCTTCCCTGCCTTGAAAGCATGGCTCTGGCCCTGAGGGCCACAGACCTACTGGGCTTCAAGCTCAAGGCTCTGCCTGGGCCTGCTGCTTCGGCCAGGGGCTCATTTTTTCCTGGAAAGACAAAGCCATGGCCTCACCCCACGCCTGCACTTTGCCACGGCAGGCAGCCCAGATGTAGGAAAGGCTCTGTGGAGTCAGAAGTGCCGAGACAGGCAGATGGCACCAGAGGGTTTGGGGGCCAGGGCGCAACTGGGCTAGCCCCTCCTCCCGGGAGTCGGGGAGGCCCGGCCTTCCTAGTGCCCGGGCCACGGCTCCGGGGAGAAACCCGCCATGGAGGGCACGCGGGAGGCCCTCTGCCTGAGGTGGCAGGTGTCACGCCAGGGCCACTGCAAGCCTGGCTCGGCTTGCCTGCTTTCTCCAAAGGAGGCTGGCCGACCAGCCGAACCTGGCACCTGGGCCAGGTCCCTTCCAAGGGGACGAGTTCCAGAGGCTAGAGCCCTGGGGGCGGCTGCCAAGTCTCCTGGGGCGTGTGCTGGGCCCCCGTCAGAGGAGGAAGCAGCCTGGTAAACGGTGTGCCAGGCCTGAGATCTGGAGGCCTCCCACAGCCGGGTCCCTGTCCTGCCCAGGCCCCCCGAGGGAGGACGATGGTCGGGCAGTGGCGAGCGGGGTGGGGCTGGCGCCGAGCCTGCCCTTGGATGCCCCGGGGAAGGGCGCCGGGGGATGGGCTGCCCCTGGCCAGGTCTGAGGGACCGACCCAGCTCGGGGCTGTCGGGGGCAGAGAGAGAACCCCCCTCCGCCCTTTCCCTTCAGGTTCTTAGGGCTGGCCAAATCCTTCCCAAGACAGCTTGTCTGGAGAAAATCAGACCCAGCTGAAGAACATGTGTCCATGGGGGAAACCCGGGAAACTGAGTCTCCCCACACAATAGCAGAGATTCTCATCTTGCATCCTCTCCTGAGCTAATGACAAAGGTGGATGTCCCGGGTGGGTGGGCCTGTGGAATAGGAGAGGGGAGGAAGTCTATTGTCATGCAGAGGGACATGGAAAGACTTGTCTGAAGCTTATCCCCTGCACTGGGGTCAGGTCGGGAAGGGACGGCACAGAGGTGAGCAGGAACCCACCGGCCTCTCTGTGGTGGGGCTGGCCCCGGGGCAGGCGTGGGGGTGATGGCTGGAAGTGGGATGGCGCGTGAGTTGGCACCAGCCAGCGGTGGAGGCAGAGACTCAGAGGTCAGGGATCTCTCTCTCTGTCTCTGTCTCTCTCTCTCTCCCTCAGGGAGCTGAGGAGAGTAAGGTGGCGCCCCCTGCCCACCTCGCCTACCTCTCCATGGGCCCTTCTTTCTCTGGCCGCTCCGGGAGCCCTGCGGGCTTGGGTTCAAACCCCCACACACCGCACAGGCCAAGGGCGCATGCGCGACCGCCGGGGCCTAGGGCTGGCCTCGGGGGGCGGGGGGGTCCTCAGTGAAGTCCCCGCCCTCCCTCCAGGCTCTGACCCAGCTGCAGCTCTTCCATCGCCGCCCTTCTGGACTCGTCTTCAGCTGTCTCCCTCCCCTCCCCCACTCCCACTCAGCTTGCAGGCCGCTTCCCTGCCTTGAAAGCATGGCTCTGGCCCTGAGGGCCACAGACCTACTGGGCTTCAAGCTCAAGGCTCTGCCTGGGCCTGCTGCTTCGGCCAGGGGCTCATTTTTTCCTGGAAAGACAAAGCCATGGCCTCACCCCACGCCTGCACTTTGCCACGGCAGGCAGCCCAGATGCAGGAAAGGCTCTGTGGAGTCAGAAGTGCCGAGACAGGCAGATGGCACCAGAGGGTTTGGGGGCCAGGGCGCAACTGGGCTAGCCCCTCCTCCCGGGAGTCGGGGAGGCCCGGCCTTCCTAGTGCCCAGGCCACGGCTCCGGGGAGAAACCCGCCATGGAGGGCACGCGGGAGGCCCTCTGCCTGAGGTGGCAGGTGTCACGCCAGGGCCACTGCAAGCCTGGCTCGGCTTGCCTGCTTTCTCCAAAGGAGGCTGGCCGACCAGCCGAACCTGGCACCTGGGCCAGGCCCCTTCCAAGGGGACGAGTTCCAGAGGCTAGAGCCCTGGGGGCGGCTGCCAAGTCTCCTGGGGCGTGTGCTGGGCCCCCGTCAGAGGAGGAAGCAGCCTGGTAAACGGTGTGCCAGGCCTGAGATCTGGAGGCCTCCCACAGCCGGGTCCCTGTCCTGCCCAGGCCCCCCGAGGGAGGACGATGGTCGGGCAGTGGCGAGCGGGGTGGGGCTGGCGCCGAGCCTGCCCTTGGATGCCCCGGGGAAGGGCGCCGGGGGATGGGCTGCCCCTGGCCAGGTCTGAGGGACCGACCCAGCTCGGGGCTGTCGGGGGCAGAGAGAGAACCCCCCTCCGCCCTTTCCCTTCAGGTTCTTAGGGCTGGCCAAATCCTTCCCAAGACAGCTTGTCTGGAGAAAATCAGACCCAGCTGAAGAACATGTGTCCATGGGGGAAACCCGGGAAACTGAGTCTCCCCACACAATAGCAGAGATTCTCATCTTGCATCCTCTCCTGAGCTAATGACAAAGGTGGATGTCCCGGGTGGGTCGGCCTGTGGAATAGGAGAGGGGAGGAAGTCTATTGTCATGCAGAGGGACATGGAAAGACTTGTCTGAAGCTTATCCCCTGCACTGGGGTCAGGTCGGGAAGGGACGGCACAGAGGTGAGCAGGAACCCACCGGCCTCTCTGTGGTGGGGCTGGCCCCGGGGCAGGCGTGGGGGTGATGGCTGGAAGTGGGATGGCGCGTGAGTTGGCACCAGCCAGCGGTGGAGGCAGAGACTCAGAGGTCAGGGATCTCTCTCTCTGTCTCTGTCTCTCTCTCTCTCCCTCAGGGAGCTGAGGAGAGTAAGGTGGCGCCCCCTGCCCACCTCGCCTACCTCTCCATGGGCCCTTCTTTCTCTGGCCGCTCCGGGAGCCCTGCGGGCTTGGGTTCAAACCCCCACACACCGCACAGGCCAAGGGCGCATGCGCGACCGCCGGGGCCTAGGGCTGGCCTCGGGGGGCTGGGGGGTCCTCAGTGAAGGCCCCGCCCTCCCTCCAGGCTCTGACCCAGCTGCAGCTCTTCCATCGCCGCCCTTCTGGACTCGGCTTCAGCTGTCTCCCCCCCTCCCCCACTCCCACTCAGCTTGCAGGCCGCTTCCCTGCCTTGAAAGCATGGCTCTGGCCCTGAGGGCCACAGACCTACTGGGCTTCAAGCTCAAGGCTCTGCCTGGGCCTGCTGCTTCGGCCAGGGGCTCATTTTTTCCTGGAAAGACAAAGCCATGGCCTCACCCCACGCCTGCACTTTGCCACGGCAGGCAGCCCAGATGTAGGAAAGGCTCTGTGGAGTCAGAAGTGCCGAGACAGGCAGATGGCACCAGAGGGTTTGGGGGCCAGGGCGCAACTGGGCTAGCCCCTCCTCCCGGGAGTCGGGGAGGCCCGGCCTTCCTAGTGCCCGGGCCACGGCTCCGGGGAGAAACCCGCCATGGAGGGCACGCGGGAGGCCCTCTGCCTGAGGTGGCAGGTGTCACGCCAGGGCCACTGCAAGCCTGGCTCGGCTTGCCTGCTTTCTCCAAAGGAGGCTGGCCGACCAGCCGAACCTGGCACCTGGGCCAGGTCCCTTCCAAGGGGACGAGTTCCAGAGGCTAGAGCCCTGGGGGCGGCTGCCAAGTCTCCTGGGGCGTGTGCTGGGCCCCCGTCAGAGGAGGAAGCAGCCTGCTAAACGGTGTGCCAGGCCTGAGATCTGGAGGCCTCCCACAGCCGGGTCCCTGTCCTGCCCAGGCCCCCCGAGGGAGGACGATGGTCGGGCAGTGGCGAGCGGGGTGGGGCTGGCGCCGAGCCTGCCCTTGGATGCCCCGGGGAAGGGCGCCGGGGGATGGGCTGCCCCTGGCCAGGTATGAGGGACCGACCCAGCTCGGGGCTGTCGGGGGCAGAGAGAGAACCCCCCTCCGCCCTTTCCCTTCAGGTTCTTAGGGCTGGCCAAATCCTTCCCAAGACAGCTTGTCTGGAGAAAATCAGACCCAGCTGAAGAACATGTGTCCATGGGGGAAACCCGGGAAACTGAGTCTCCCCACACAATAGCAGAGATTCTCATCTTGCATCCTCTCCTGAGCTAATGACAAAGGTGGATGTCCCGGGTGGGTGGGCCTGTGGAATAGGAGAGGGGAGGAAGTCTATTGTCATGCAGAGGGACATGGAAAGACTTGTCTGAAGCTTATCCCCTGCACTGGGGTCAGGTCGGGAAGGGACGGCACAGAGGTGAGCAGGAACCCACCGGCCTCTCTGTGGTGGGGCTGGCCCCGGGGCAGGCGTGGGGGTGATGGCTGGAAGTGGGATGGCGCGTGAGTTGGCACCAGCCAGCGGTGGAGGCAGAGACTCAGAGGTCAGGGATCTCTCTCTCTGTCTCTGTCTCTCTCTCTCTCCCTCAGGGAGCTGAGGAGAGTAAGGTGGCGCCCCCTGCCCACCTCGCCTACCTCTCCATGGGCCCTTCTTTCTCTGGCCGCTCCGGGAGCCCTGCGGGCTTGGGTTCAAACCCCCACACACCGCACAGGCCAAGGGCGCATGCGCGACCGCCGGGGCCTAGGGCTGGCCTCGGGGGGCGGGGGGGTCCTCAGTGAAGTCCCCGCCCTCCCTCCAGGCTCTGACCCAGCTGCAGCTCTTCCATCGCCGCCCTTCTGGACTCGTCTTCAGCTGTCTCCCTCCCCTCCCCCACTCCCACTCAGCTTGCAGGCCGCTTCCCTGCCTTGAAAGCATGGCTCTGGCCCTGAGGGCCACAGACCTACTGGGCTTCAAGCTCAAGGCTCTGCCTGGGCCTGCTGCTTCGGCCAGGGGCTCATTTTTTCCTGGAAAGACAAAGCCATGGCCTCACCCCACGCCTGCACTTTGCCACGGCAGGCAGCCCAGATGTAGGAAAGGCTCTGTGGAGTCAGAAGTGCCGAGACAGGCAGATGGCACCAGAGGGTTTGGGGGCCAGGGCGCAACTGGGCTAGCCCCTCCTCCCGGGAGTCGGGGAGGCCCGGCCTTCCTAGTGCCCAGGCCACGGCTCCGGGGAGAAACCCGCCATGGAGGGCACGCGGGAGGCCCTCTGCCTGAGGTGGCAGGTGTCACGCCAGGGCCACTGCAAGCCTGGCTCGGCTTGCCTGCTTTCTCCAAAGGAGGCTGGCCGACCAGCCGAACCTGGCACCTGGGCCAGGCCCCTTCCAAGGGGACGAGTTCCAGAGGCTAGAGCCCTGGGGGCGGCTGCCAAGTCTCCTGGGGCGTGTGCTGGGCCCCCGTCAGAGGAGGAAGCAGCCTGCTAAACGGTGTGCCAGGCCTGAGATCTGGAGGCCTCCCACAGCCGGGTCCCTGTCCTGCCCAGGCCCCCCGAGGGAGGACGATGGTCGGGCAGTGGCGAGCGGGGTGGGGCTGGCGCCGAGCCTGCCCTTGGATGCCCCGGGGAAGGGCGCCGGGGGATGGGCTGCCCCTGGCCAGGTCTGAGGGACCGACCCAGCTCGGGGCTGTCGGGGGCAGAGAGAGAACCCCCCTCCGCCCTTTCCCTTCAGGTTCTTAGGGCTGGCCAAATCCTTCCCAAGACAGCTTGTCTGGAGAAAATCAGACCCAGCTGAAGAACATGTGTCCATGGGGGAAACCCGGGAAACTGAGTCTCCCCACACAATAGCAGAGATTCTCATCTTGCATCCTCTCCTGAGCTAATGACAAAGGTGGATGTCCCGGGTGGGTGGGCCTGTGGAATAGGAGAGGGGAGGAAGTCTATTGTCATGCAGAGGGACATGGAAAGACTTGTCTGAAGCTTATCCCCTGCACTGGGGTCAGGTCGGGAAGGGACGGCACAGAGGTGAGCAGGAACCCACCGGCCTCTCTGTGGTGGGGCTGGCCCCGGGGCAGGCGTGGGGGTGATGGCTGGAAGTGGGATGGCGCGTGAGTTGGCACCAGCCAGCGGTGGAGGCAGAGACTCAGAGGTCAGGGATCTCTCTCTCTGTCTCTGTCTCTCTCTCTCTCCCTCAGGGAGCTGAGGAGAGTAAGGTGGCGCCCCCTGCCCACCTCGCCTACCTCTCCATGGGCCCTTCTTTCTCTGGCCGCTCCGGGAGCCCTGCGGGCTTGGGTTCAAACCCCCACACACCGCACAGGCCAAGGGCGCATGCGCGACCGCCGGGGCCTAGGGCTGGCCTCGGGGGGCGGGGGGGTCCTCAGTGAAGTCCCCGCCCTCCCTCCAGGCTCTGACCCAGCTGCAGCTCTTCCATCGCCGCCCTTCTGGACTCGGCTTCAGCTGTCTCCCTCCCCTCCCCCACTCCCACTCAGCTTGCAGGCCGCTTCCCTGCCTTGAAAGCATGGCTCTGGCCCTGAGGGCCACAGACCTACTGGGCTTCAAGCTCAAGGCTCTGCCTGGGCCTGCTGCTTCGGCCAGGGGCTCATTTTTTCCTGGAAAGACAAAGCCATGGCCTCACCCCACGCCTGCACTTTGCCACGGCAGGCAGCCCAGATGTAGGAAAGGCTCTGTGGAGTCAGAAGTGCCGAGACAGGCAGATGGCACCAGAGGGTTTGGGGGCCAGGGCGCAACTGGGCTAGCCCCTCCTCCCGGGAGTCGGGGAGGCCCGGCCTTCCTAGTGCCCGGGCCACGGCTCCGGGGAGAAACCCGCCATGGAGGGCACGCGGGAGGCCCTCTGCCTGAGGTGGCAGGTGTCACGCCAGGGCCACTGCAAGCCTGGCTCGGCTTGCCTGCTTTCTCCAAAGGAGGCTGGCCGACCAGCCGAACCTGGCACCTGGGCCAGGTCCCTTCCAAGGGGACGAGTTCCAGAGGCTAGAGCCCTGGGGGCGGCTGCCAAGTCTCCTGGGGCGTGTGCTGGGCCCCCGTCAGAGGAGGAAGCAGCCTGCTAAACGGTGTGCCAGGCCTGAGATCTGGAGGCCTCCCACAGCCGGGTCCCTGTCCTGCCCAGGCCCCCCGAGGGAGGACGATGGTCGGGCAGTGGCGAGCGGGGTGGGGCTGGCGCCGAGCCTGCCCTTGGATGCCCCGGGGAAGGGCGCCGGGGGATGGGCTGCCCCTGGCCAGGTCTGAGGGACCGACCCAGCTCGGGGCTGTCGGGGGCAGAGAGAGAACCCCCCTCCGCCCTTTCCCTTCAGGTTCTTAGGGCTGGCCAAATCCTTCCCAAGACAGCTTGTCTGGAGAAAATCAGACCCAGCTGAAGAACATGTGTCCATGGGGGAAACCCGGGAAACTGAGTCTCCCCACACAATAGCAGAGATTCTCATCTTGCATCCTCTCCTGAGCTAATGACAAAGGTGGATGTCCCGGGTGGGTGGGCCTGTGGAATAGGAGAGGGGAGGAAGTCTATTGTCATGCAGAGGGACATGGAAAGACTTGTCTGAAGCTTATCCCCTGCACTGGGGTCAGGTCGGGAAGGGACGGCACAGAGGTGAGCAGGAACCCACCGGCCTCTCTGTGGTGGGGCTGGCCCCGGGGCAGGCGTGGGGGTGATGGCTGGAAGTGGGATGGCGCGTGAGTTGGCACCAGCCAGCGGTGGAGGCAGAGACTCAGAGGTCAGGGATCTCTCTCTCTGTCTCTGTCTCTCTCTCTCTCCCTCAGGGAGCTGAGGAGAGTAAGGTGGCGCCCCCTGCCCACCTCGCCTACCTCTCCATGGGCCCTTCTTTCTCTGGCCGCTCCGGGAGCCCTGCGGGCTTGGGTTCAAACCCCCACACACCGCACAGGCCAAGGGCGCATGCGCGACCGCCGGGGCCTAGGGCTGGCCTCGGGGGGCGGGGGGGTCCTCAGTGAAGTCCCCGCCCTCCCTCCAGGCTCTGACCCAGCTGCAGCTCTTCCATCGCCGCCCTTCTGGACTCGTTTTCAGCTGTCTCCCTCCCCTCCCCCACTCCCACTCAGCTTGCAGGCCGCTTCCCTGCCTTGAAAGCATGGCTCTGGCCCTGAGGGCCACAGACCTACTGGGCTTCAAGCTCAAGGCTCTGCCTGGGCCTGCTGCTTCGGCCAGGGGCTCATTTTTTCCTGGAAAGACAAAGCCATGGCCTCACCCCACGCCTGCACTTTGCCACGGCAGGCAGCCCAGATGTAGGAAAGGCTCTGTGGAGTCAGAAGTGCCGAGACAGGCAGATGGCACCAGAGGGTTTGGGGGCCAGGGCGCAACTGGGCTAGCCCCTCCTCCCGGGAGTCGGGGAGGCCCGGCCTTCCTAGTGCCCAGGCCACGGCTCCGGGGAGAAACCCGCCATGGAGGGCACGCGGGAGGCCCTCTGCCTGAGGTGGCAGGTGTCACGCCAGGGCCACTGCAAGCCTGGCTCGGCTTGCCTGCTTTCTCCAAAGGAGGCTGGCCGACCAGCCGAACCTGGCACCTGGGCCAGGCCCCTTCCAAGGGGACGAGTTCCAGAGGCTAGAGCCCTGGGGGCGGCTGCCAAGTCTCCTGGGGCGTGTGCTGGGCCCCCGTCAGAGGAGGAAGCAGCCTGCTAAACGGTGTGCCAGGCCTGAGATCTGGAGGCCTCCCACAGCCGGGTCCCTGTCCTGCCCAGGCCCCCCGAGGGAGGACGATGGTCGGGCAGTGGCGAGCGGGGTGGGGCTGGCGCCGAGCCTGCCCTTGGATGCCCCGGGGAAGGGCGCCGGGGGATGGGCTGCCCCTGGCCAGGTCTGAGGGACCGACCCAGCTCGGGGCTGTCGGGGGCAGAGAGAGAACCCCCCTCCGCCCTTTCCCTTCAGGTTCTTAGGGCTGGCCAAATCCTTCCCAAGACAGCTTGTCTGGAGAAAATCAGACCCAGCTGAAGAACATGTGTCCATGGGGGAAACCCGGGAAACTGAGTCTCCCCACACAATAGCAGAGATTCTCATCTTGCATCCTCTCCTGAGCTAATGACAAAGGTGGATGTCCCGGGTGGGTCGGCCTGTGGAATAGGAGAGGGGAGGAAGTCTATTGTCATGCAGAGGGACATGGAAAGACTTGTCTGAAGCTTATCCCCTGCACTGGGGTCAGGTCGGGAAGGGACGGCACAGAGGTGAGCAGGAACCCACCGGCCTCTCTGTGGTGGGGCTGGCCCCGGGGCAGGCGTGGGGGTGATGGCTGGAAGTGGGATGGCGCGTGAGTTGGCACCAGCCAGCGGTGGAGGCAGAGACTCAGAGGTCAGGGATCTCTCTCTCTGTCTCTGTCTCTCTCTCTCTCCCTCAGGGAGCTGAGGAGAGTAAGGTGGCGCCCCCTGCCCACCTCGCCTACCTCTCCATGGGCCCTTCTTTCTCTGGCCGCTCCGGGAGCCCTGCGGGCTTGGGTTCAAACCCCCACACAACCGCACAGGCCAAGGGCGCATGCGCGACCGCCGGGGCCTAGGGCTGGCCTCGGGGGGCGGGGGGGTCCTCAGTGAAGTCCCCGCCCTCCCTCCAGGCTCTGACCCCAGCTGCAGCTCTTCCATCGCCGCCCTTCTGGACTCGTCTTCAGCTGTCTCCCTCCCCTCCCCCACTCCCACTCAGCTTGCAGGCCGCTTCCCTGCCTTGAAAGCATGGCTCTGGCCCTGAGGGCCACAGACCTACTGGGCTTCAAGCTCAAGGCTCTGCCTGGGCCTGCTGCTTCGGCCAGGGGCTCATTTTTTCCTGGAAAGACAAAGCCATGGCCTCACCCCACGCCTGCACTTTGCCACGGCAGGCAGCCCAGATGTAGGAAAGGCTCTGTGGAGTCAGAAGTGCCGAGACAGGCAGATGGCACCAGAGGGTTTGGGGGCCAGGGCGCAACTGGGCTAGCCCCTCCTCCCGGGAGTCGGGGAGGCCCGGCCTTCCTAGTGCCCGGGCCACGGCTCCGGGGAGAAACCCGCCATGGAGGGCACGCGGGAGGCCCTCTGCCTGAGGTGGCAGGTGTCACGCCAGGGCCACTGCAAGCCTGGCTCGGCTTGCCTGCTTTCTCCAAAGGAGGCTGGCCGACCAGCCGAACCTGGCACCTGGGCCAGGTCCCTTCCAAGGGGACGAGTTCCAGAGGCTAGAGCCCTGGGGGCGGCTGCCAAGTCTCCTGGGGCGTGTGCTGGGCCCCCGTCAGAGGAGGAAGCAGCCTGGTAAACGGTGTGCCAGGCCTGAGATCTGGAGGCCTCCCACAGCCGGGTCCCTGTCCTGCCCAGGCCCCCCCGAGGGAGGACGATGGTCGGGCAGTGGCGAGCGGGGTGGGGCTGGCGCCGAGCCTGCCCTTGGATGCCCCGGGGAAGGGCGCCGGGGGATGGGCTGCCCCTGGCCAGGTCTGAGGGACCGACCCAGCTCGGGGCTGTCGGGGGCAGAGAGAGAACCCCCCTCCGCCCTTTCCCTTCAGGTTCTTAGGGCTGGCCAAATCCTTCCCAAGACAGCTTGTCTGGAGAAAATCAGACCCAGCTGAAGAACATGTGTCCATGGGGGAAACCCGGGAAACTGAGTCTCCCCACACAATAGCAGAGATTCTCATCTTGCATCCTCTCCTGAGCTAATGACAAAGGTGGATGTCCCGGGTGGGTGGGCCTGTGGAATAGGAGAGGGGAGGAAGTCTATTGTCATGCAGAGGGACATGGAAAGACTTGTCTGAAGCTTATCCCCTGCACTGGGGTCAGGTCGGGAAGGGACGGCACAGAGGTGAGCAGGAACCCACCGGCCTCTCTGTGGTGGGGCTGGCCCCGGGGCAGGCGTGGGGGTGATGGCTGGAAGTGGGATGGCGCGTGAGTTGGCACCAGCCAGCGGTGGAGGCAGAGACTCAGAGGTCAGGGATCTCTCTCTCTGTCTCTGTCTCTCTCTCTCTCCCTCAGGGAGCTGAGGAGAGTAAGGTGGCGCCCCCTGCCCACCTCGCCTACCTCTCCATGGGCCCTTCTTTCTCTGGCCGCTCCGGGAGCCCTGCGGGCTTGGGTTCAAACCCCCACACACCGCACAGGCCAAGGGCGCATGCGCGACCGCCGGGGCCTAGGGCTGGCCTCGGGGGGCGGGGGGGTCCTCAGTGAAGTCCCCGCCCTCCCTCCAGGCTCTGACCCAGCTGCAGCTCTTCCATCGCCGCCCTTCTGGACTCGGCTTCAGCTGTCTCCCTCCCCTCCCCCACTCCCACTCAGCTTGCAGGCCGCTTCCCTGCCTTGAAAGCATGGCTCTGGCCCTGAGGGCCACAGACCTACTGGGCTTCAAGCTCAAGGCTCTGCCTGGGCCTGCTGCTTCGGCCAGGGGCTCATTTTTTCCTGGAAAGACAAAGCCATGGCCTCACCCCACGCCTGCACTTTGCCACGGCAGGCAGCCCAGATGTAGGAAAGGCTCTGTGGAGTCAGAAGTGCCGAGACAGGCAGATGGCACCAGAGGGTTTGGGGGCCAGGGCGCAACTGGGCTAGCCCCTCCTCCCGGGAGTCGGGGAGGCCCGGCCTTCCTAGTGCCCGGGCCACGGCTCCGGGGAGAAACCCGCCATGGAGGGCACGCGGGAGGCCCTCTGCCTGAGGTGGCAGGTGTCACGCCAGGGCCACTGCAAGCCTGGCTCGGCTTGCCTGCTTTCTCCAAAGGAGGCTGGCCGACCAGCCGAACCTGGCACCTGGGCCAGGTCCCTTCCAAGGGGACGAGTTCCAGAGGCTAGAGCCCTGGGGGCGGCTGCCAAGTCTCCTGGGGCGTGTGCTGGGCCCCCCGTCAGAGGAGGAAGCAGCCTGGTAAACGGTGTGCCAGGCCTGAGATCTGGAGGCCTCCCACAGCCGGGTCCCTGTCCTGCCCAGGCCCCCCGAGGGAGGACGATGGTCGGGCAGTGGCGAGCGGGGTGGGGCTGGCGCCGAGCCTGCCCTTGGATGCCCCGGGGAAGGGCGCCGGGGGATGGGCTGCCCCTGGCCAGGTCTGAGGGACCGACCCAGCTCGGGGCTGTCGGGGGCAGAGAGAGAACCCCCCTCCGCCCTTTCCCTTCAGGTTCTTAGGGCTGGCCAAATCCTTCCCAAGACAGCTTGTCTGGAGAAAATCAGACCCAGCTGAAGAACATGTGTCCATGGGGGAAACCCGGGAAACTGAGTCTCCCCACACAATAGCAGAGATTCTCATCTTGCATCCTCTCCTGAGCTAATGACAAAGGTGGATGTCCCGGGTGGGTGGGCCTGTGGAATAGGAGAGGGGAGGAAGTCTATTGTCATGCAGAGGGACATGGAAAGACTTGTCTGAAGCTTATCCCCTGCACTGGGGTCAGGTCGGGAAGGGACGGCACAGAGGTGAGCAGGAACCCACCGGCCTCTCTGTGGTGGGGCTGGCCCCGGGGCAGGCGTGGGGGTGATGGCTGGAAGTGGGATGGCGCGTGAGTTGGCACCAGCCAGCGGTGGAGGCAGAGACTCAGAGGTCAGGGATCTCTCTCTCTGTCTCTGTCTCTCTCTCTCTCCCTCAGGGAGCTGAGGAGAGTAAGGTGGCGCCCCCTGCCCACCTCGCCTACCTCTCCATGGGCCCTTCTTTCTCTGGCCGCTCCGGGAGCCCTGCGGGCTTGGGTTCAAACCCCCCACACACCGCACAGGCCAAGGGCGCATGCGCGACCGCCGGGGCCTAGGGCTGGCCTCGGGGGGCGGGGGGGGTCCTCAGTGAAGTCCCCGCCCTCCCTCCAGGCTCTGACCCAGCTGCAGCTCTTCCATCGCCGCCCTTCTGGACTCGGCTTCAGCTGTCTCCCTCCCCTCCCCCACTCCCACTCAGCTTGCAGGCCGCTTCCCTGCCTTGAAAGCATGGCTCTGGCCCTGAGGGCCACAGACCTACTGGGCTTCAAGCTCAAGGCTCTGCCTGGGCCTGCTGCTTCGGCCAGGGGCTCATTTTTTCCTGGAAAGACAAAGCCATGGCCTCACCCCACGCCTGCACTTTGCCACGGCAGGCAGCCCAGATGTAGGAAAGGCTCTGTGGAGTCAGAAGTGCCGAGACAGGCAGATGGCACCAGAGGGTTTGGGGGCCAGGGCGCAACTGGGCTAGCCCCTCCTCCCGGGAGTCGGGGAGGCCCGGCCTTCCTAGTGCCCGGGCCACGGCTCCGGGGAGAAACCCGCCATGGAGGGCACGCGGGAGGCCCTCTGCCTGAGGTGGCAGGTGTCACGCCAGGGCCACTGCAAGCCTGGCTCGGCTTGCCTGCTTTCTCCAAAGGAGGCTGGCCGACCAGCCGAACCTGGCACCTGGGCCAGGTCCCTTCCAAGGGGACGAGTTCCAGAGGCTAGAGCCCTGGGGGCGGCTGCCAAGTCTCCTGGGGCGTGTGCTGGGCCCCCCGTCAGAGGAGGAAGCAGCCTGGTAAACGGTGTGCCAGGCCTGAGATCTGGAGGCCTCCCACAGCCGGGTCCCTGTCCTGCCCAGGCCCCCCGAGGGAGGACGATGGTCGGGCAGTGGCGAGCGGGGTGGGGCTGGCGCCGAGCCTGCCCTTGGATGCCCCGGGGAAGGGCGCCGGGGGATGGGCTGCCCCTGGCCAGGTCTGAGGGACCGACCCAGCTCGGGGCTGTCGGGGGCAGAGAGAGAACCCCCCTCCGCCCTTTCCCTTCAGGTTCTTAGGGCTGGCCAAATCCTTCCCAAGACAGCTTGTCTGGAGAAAATCAGACCCAGCTGAAGAACATGTGTCCATGGGGGAAACCCGGGAAACTGAGTCTCCCCACACAATAGCAGAGATTCTCATCTTGCATCCTCTCCTGAGCTAATGACAAAGGTGGATGTCCCGGGTGGGTGGGCCTGTGGAATAGGAGAGGGGAGGAAGTCTATTGTCATGCAGAGGGACATGGAAAGACTTGTCTGAAGCTTATCCCCTGCACTGGGGTCAGGTCGGGAAGGGACGGCACAGAGGTGAGCAGGAACCCACCGGCCTCTCTGTGGTGGGGCTGGCCCCGGGGCAGGCGTGGGGGTGATGGCTGGAAGTGGGATGGCGCGTGAGTTGGCACCAGCCAGCGGTGGAGGCAGAGACTCAGAGGTCAGGGATCTCTCTCTCTGTCTCTGTCTCTCTCTCTCTCCCTCAGGGAGCTGAGGAGAGTAAGGTGGTGCCCCCTGCCCACCTCGCCTACCTCTCCATGGGCCCTTCTTTCTCTGGCCGCTCCGGGAGCCCTGCGGGCTTGGGTTCAAACCCCCACACACCGCACAGGCCAAGGGCGCATGCGCGACCGCCGGGGCCTAGGGCTGGCCTCGGGGGGCGGGGGGGTCCTCAGTGAAGTCCCCGCCCTCCCTCCAGGCTCTGACCCAGCTGCAGCTCTTCCATCGCCGCCCTTCTGGACTCGGCTTCAGCTGTCTCCCTCCCCTCCCCCACTCCCACTCAGCTTGCAGGCCGCTTCCCTGCCTTGAAAGCATGGCTCTGGCCCTGAGGGCCACAGACCTACTGGGCTTCAAGCTCAAGGCTCTGCCTGGGCCTGCTGCTTCGGCCAGGGGCTCATTTTTTCCTGGAAAGACAAAGCCATGGCCACGCCTGCACTTTGCCACGGCAGGCAGCCCAGATGTAGGAAAGGCTCTGTGGAGTCAGAAGTGCCGAGACAGGCAGATGGCACCAGAGGGTTTGGGGGCCAGGGCGCAACTGGGCTAGCCCCTCCTCCCGGGAGTCGGGGAGGCCCGGCCTTCCTAGTGCCCGGGCCACGGCTCCGGGGAGAAACCCGCCATGGAGGGCACGCGGGAGGCCCTCTGCCTGAGGTGGCAGGTGTCACGCCAGGGCCACTGCAAGCCTGGCTCGGCTTGCCTGCTTTCTCCAAAGGAGGCTGGCCGACCAGCCGAACCTGGCACCTGGGCCAGGCCCCTTCCAAGGGGACGAGTTCCAGAGGCTAGAGCCCTGGGGGCGGCTGCCAAGTCTCCTGGGGCGTGTGCTGGGCCCCCGTCAGAGGAGGAAGCAGCCTGGTAAACGGTGTGCCAGGCCTGAGATCTGGAGGCCTCCCACAGCCGGGTCCCTGTCCTGCCCAGGCCCCCCGAGGGAGGACGATGGTCGGGCAGTGGCGAGCGGGGTGGGGCTGGCGCCGAGCCTGCCCTTGGATGCCCCGGGGAAGGGCGCCGGGGGATGGGCTGCCCCTGGCCAGGTCTGAGGGACCGACCCAGCTCGGGGCTGTCGGGGGCAGAGAGAGAACCCCCCTCCGCCCTTTCCCTTCAGGTTCTTAGGGCTGGCCAAATCCTTCCCAAGACAGCTTGTCTGGAGAAAATCAGACCCAGCTGAAGAACATGTGTCCATGGGGGAAACCCGGGAAACTGAGTCTCCCCACACAATAGCAGAGATTCTCATCTTGCATCCTCTCCTGAGCTAATGACAAAGGTGGATGTCCCGGGTGGGTCGGCCTGTGGAATAGGAGAGGGGAGGAAGTCTATTGTCATGCAGAGGGACATGGAAAGACTTGTCTGAAGCTTATCCCCTGCACTGGGGTCAGGTCGGGAAGGGACGGCACAGAGGTGAGCAGGAACCCACCGGCCTCTCTGTGGTGGGGCTGGCCCCGGGGCAGGCGTGGGGGTGATGGCTGGAAGTGGGATGGCGCGTGAGTTGGCACCAGCCAGCGGTGGAGGCAGAGACTCAGAGGTCAGGGATCTCTCTCTCTCTGTCTCTGTCTCTCTCTCTCTCCCTCAGGGAGCTGAGGAGAGTAAGGTGGCGCCCCCTGCCCACCTCGCCTACCTCTCCATGGGCCCTTCTTTCTCTGGCCGCTCCGGGAGCCCTGCGGGCTTGGGTTCAACCCCCCACACACCGCACAGGCCAAGGGCGCATGCGCGACCGCCGGGGCCTAGGGCTGGCCTCGGGGGGCGGGGGGGTCCTCAGTGAAGGCCCCGCCCTCCCTCCAGGCTCTGACCCAGCTGCAGCTCTTCCATCGCCGCCCTTCTGGACTCGGCTTCAGCTGTCTCCCTCCCCTCCCCCACTCCCACTCAGCTTGCAGGCCGCTTCCCTGCCTTGAAAGCATGGCTCTGGCCCTGAGGGCCACAGACCTACTGGGCTTCAAGCTCAAGGCTCTGCCTGGGCCTGCTGCTTCGGCCAGGGGCTCATTTTTTCCTGGAAAGACAAAGCCATGGCCTCACCCCACGCCTGCACTTTGCCACGGCAGGCAGCCCAGATGTAGGAAAGGCTCTGTGGAGTCAGAAGTGCCGAGACAGGCAGATGGCACCAGAGGGTTTGGGGGCCAGGGCGCAACTGGGCTAGCCCCTCCTCCCGGGAGTCGGGGAGGCCCGGCCTTCCTAGTGCCCGGGCCACGGCTCCGGGGAGAAACCCGCCATGGAGGGCACGCGGGAGGCCCTCTGCCTGAGGTGGCAGGTGTCACGCCAGGGCCACTGCAAGCCTGGCTCGGCTTGCCTGCTTTCTCCAAAGGAGGCTGGCCGACCAGCCGAACCTGGCACCTGGGCCAGGCCCCTTCCAAGGGGACGAGTTCCAGAGGCTAGAGCCCTGGGGGCGGCTGCCAAGTCTCCTGGGGCGTGTGCTGGGCCCCCGTCAGAGGAGGAAGCAGCCTGCTAAACGGTGTGCCAGGCCTGAGATCTGGAGGCCTCCCACAGCCGGGTCCCTGTCCTGCCCAGGCCCCCCGAGGGAGGACGATGGTCGGGCAGTGGCGAGCGGGGTGGGGCTGGCGCCGAGCCTGCCCTTGGATGCCCCGGGGAAGGGCGCCGGGGGATGGGCTGCCCCTGGCCAGGTCTGAGGGACCGACCCAGCTCGGGGCTGTCGGGGGCAGAGAGAGAACCCCCCTCCGCCCTTTCCCTTCAGGTTCTTAGGGCTGGCCAAATCCTTCCCAAGACAGCTTGTCTGGAGAAAATCAGACCCAGCTGAAGAACATGTGTCCATGGGGGAAACCCGGGAAACTGAGTCTCCCCACACAATAGCAGAGATTCTCATCTTGCATCCTCTCCTGAGCTAATGACAAAGGTGGATGTCCCGGGTGGGTGGGCCTGTGGAATGGGAGAGGGGAGGAAGTCTATTGTCATGCAGAGGGACATGGAAAGACTTGTCTGAAGCTTATCCCCTGCACTGGGGTCAGGTCGGGAAGGGACGGCACAGAGGTGAGCAGGAACCCACCGGCCTCTCTGTTGTGGGGCTGGCCCCGGGGTAGGCGTGGGGGTGATGGCTGGAAGTGGGATGGCGCGTGAGTTGGCACCAGCCAGCGGTGGAGGCAGAGACTCAGAGGTCAGGGATCTCTCTCTCTCTGTCTCTGTCTTTCTCTCTCTCCCTCAGGGAGCTGAGGAGAGTAAGGTGGCGCCCCCTGCCGACCTCGCCTACCTCTCCATGGGCCCTTCTTTCTCTGGCCGCTCCGGGAGCCCTGCGGGCTTGGGTTCAACCCCCCACACACCGCACAGGCCAAGGGCGCATGCGCGACCGCCGGGGCCTAGGGCTGGCCTCGGGGGGCGGGGGGGTCCTCAGTGAAGTCCCCGCCCTCCCTCCAGGCTCTGACCCAGCTGCAGCTCTTCCATCGCCGCCCTTCTGGACTCGGCTTCAGCTGTCTCCCTCCCCTCCCCCACTCCCACTCAGCTTGCAGGCCGCTTCCCTGCCTTGAAAGCATGGCTCTGGCCCTGAGGGCCACAGACCTACTGGGCTTCAAGCTCAAGGCTCTGCCTGGGCCTGCTGCTTCGGCCAGGGGCTCATTTTTTCCTGGAAAGACAAAGCCATGGCCTCACCCCACGCCCGCACTTTGCCACGGCAGGCAGCCCAGATGTAGGAAAGGCTCTGTGGAGTCAGAAGTGCCGAGACAGGCAGATGGCACCAGAGGGTTTGGGGGCCAGGGCGCAACTGGGCTAGCCCCTCCTCCCGGGAGTCGGGGAGGCCCGGCCTTCCTAGTGCCCAGGCCACGGCTCCGGGGAGAAACCCGCCATGGAGGGCACGCGGGAGGCCCTCTGCCTGAGGTGGCAGGTGTCACGCCAGGGCCACTGCAAGCCTGGCTCGGCTTGCCTGCTTTCTCCAAAGGAGGCTGGCCGACCAGCCGAACCTGGCACCTGGGCCAGGCCCCTTCCAAGGGGACGAGTTCCAGAGGCTAGAGCCCTGGGGGCGGCTGCCAAGTCTCCTGGGGCGTGTGCTGGGCCCCCGTCAGAGGAGGAAGCAGCCTGCTAAACGGTGTGCCAGGCCTGAGATCTGGAGGCCTCCCACAGCCGGGTCCCTGTCCTGCCCAGGCCCCCCGAGGGAGGACGATGGTCGGGCAGTGGCGAGCGGGGTGGGGCTGGCGCCGAGCCTGCCCTTGGATGCCCCGGGGAAGGGCGCCGGGGGATGGGCTGCCCCTGGCCAGGTCTGAGGGACCGACCCGGCTCGGGGCTGTCGGGGGCAGAGAGAGAACCCCCCTCCGCCCTTTCCCTTCAGGTTCTTAGGGCTGGCCAAATCCTTCCCAAGACAGCTTGTCTGGAGAAAATCAGACCCAGCTGAAGAACATGTGTCCATGGGGGAAACCCGGGAAACTGAGTCTCCCCACACAATAGCAGAGATTCTCATCTTGCATCCTCTCCTGAGCTAATGACAAAGGTGGATGTCCCGGGTGGGTGGGCCTGTGGAATGGGAGAGGGGAGGAAGTCTATTGTCATGCAGAGGGACATGGAAAGACTTGTCTGAAGCTTATCCCCTGCACTGGGGTCAGGTCGGGAAGGGACGGCACAGAGGTGAGCAGGAACCCACCGGCCTCTCTGTTGTGGGGCTGGCCCCGGGGCAGGCGTGGGGGTGATGGCTGGAAGTGGGATGGCGCGTGAGTTGGCACCAGCCAGCGGTGGAGGCAGAGACTCAGAGGTCAGGGATCTCTCTCTCTCTGTCTCTGTCTCTCTCTCTCTCCCTCAGGGAGCTGAGGAGAGTAAGGTGGCGCCCCCTGCCCACCTCGCCTACCTCTCCATGGGCCCTTCTTTCTCTGGCCGCTCCGGGAGCCCTGCGGGCTTGGGTTCAACCCCCCACACACCGCACAGGCCAAGGGCGCATGCGCGACCGCCAGGGCCTAGGGCTGGCCTCGGGGGGCGGGGGGGTCCTCAGTGAAGGCCCCGCCCTCCCTCCAGGCTCTGACCCAGCTGCAGCTCTTCCATCGCCGCCCTTCTGGACTCGGCTTCAGCTGTCTCCCTCCCCTCCCCCACTCCCACTCAGCTTGCAGGCCGCTTCCCTGCCTTGAAAGCATGGCTCTGGCCCTGAGGGCCACAGACCTACTGGGCTTCAAGCTCAAGGCTCTGCCTGGGCCTGCTGCTTCGGCCAGGGGCTCATTTTTTCCTGGAAAGACAAAGCCATGGCCTCACCCCACGCCTGCACTTTGCCACGGCAGGCAGCCCAGATGTAGGAAAGGCTCTGTGGAGTCAGAAGTGCCGAGACAGGCAGATGGCACCAGAGGGTTTGGGGGCCAGGGCGCAACTGGGCTAGCCCCTCCTCCCGGGAGTCGGGGAGGCCCGGCCTTCCTAGTGCCCGGGCCACGGCTCCGGGGAGAAACCCGCCATGGAGGGCACGCGGGAGGCCCTCTGCCTGAGGTGGCAGGTGTCACGCCAGGGCCACTGCAAGCCTGGCTCGGCTTGCCTGCTTTCTCCAAAGGAGGCTGGCCGACCAGCCGAACCTGGCACCTGGGCCAGGCCCCTTCCAAGGGGACGAGTTCCAGAGGCTAGAGCCCTGGGGGCGGCTGCCAAGTCTCCTGGGGCGTGTGCTGGGCCCCCGTCAGAGGAGGAAGCAGCCTGCTAAACGGTGTGCCAGGCCTGAGATCTGGAGGCCTCCCACAGCCGGGTCCCTGTCCTGCCCAGGCCCCCCGAAGGAGGACGATGGTCGGGCAGTGGCGAGCGGGGTGGGGCTGGCGCCGAGCCTGCCCTTGGATGCCCCGGGGAAGGGCGCCGGGGGATGGGCTGCCCCTGGCCAGGTCTGAGGGACCGACCCAGCTCGGGGCTGTCGGGGGCAGAGAGAGAACCCCCCTCCGCCCTTTCCCTTCAGGTTCTTAGGGCTGGCCAAATCCTTCCCAAGACAGCTTGTCTGGAGAAAATCAGACCCAGCTGAAGAACATGTGTCCAAGGGGGAATCCCGGGAAACTGAGTCTCCCCACACAATAGCAGAGATTCTCATCTTGCATCCTCTCCTGAGCTAATGACAAAGGTGGATGTCCCGGGTGGGTGGGCCTGTGGAATGGGAGAGGGGAGGAAGTCTATTGTCATGCAGAGGGACATGGAAAGACTTGTCTGAAGCTTATCCCCTGCACCTGGGTCAGGTCGGGAAGGGACGGCACAGAGGTGAGCAGGAACCCAACGGCCTCTCTGTTGTGGGTCTGGCCCCGGGGTAGGCGTGGGGGTGATGGCTGGAAGTGGGATGGCGCGTGAGTTGGCACCAGCCAGCGGTGGAGGCAGAGACTCAGAGGTCAGGGATCTCTCTCTCTCTGTCTCTGTCTTTCTCTCTCTCCCTCAGGGAGCTGAGGAGAGTAAGGTGGCGCCCCCTGCCGACCTCGCCTACCTCTCCATGGGCCCTTCTTTCTCTGGCCGCTCCGGGAGCCCTGCGGGCTTGGGTTCAACCCCCCACACACCGCACAGGCCAAGGGCGCATGCGCGACCGCCGGGGCCTAGGGCTGGCCTCGGGGGGCGGGGGGGTCCTCAGTGAAGTCCCCGCCCTCCCTCCAGGCTCTGACCCAGCTGCAGCTCTTCCATCGCCGCCCTTCTGGACTCGGCTTCAGCTGTCTCCCTCCCCTCCCCCACTCCCACTCAGCTTGCAGGCCGCTTCCCTGCCTTGAAAGCATGGCTCTGGCCCTGAGGGCCACAGACCTACTGGGCTTCAAGCTCAAGGCTCTGCCTGGGCCTGCTGCTTCGGCCAGGGGCTCATTTTTTCCTGGAAAGACAAAGCCATGGCCTCACCCCACGCCCGCACTTTGCCACGGCAGGCAGCCCAGATGTAGGAAAGGCTCTGTGGAGTCAGAAGTGCCGAGACAGGCAGATGGCACCAGAGGGTTTGGGGGCCAGGGCGCAACTGGGCTAGCCCCTCCTCCCGGGAGTCGGGGAGGCCCGGCCTTCCTAGTGCCCAGGCCACGGCTCCGGGGAGAAACCCGCCATGGAGGGCACGCGGGAGGCCCTCTGCCTGAGGTGGCAGGTGTCACGCCAGGGCCACTGCAAGCCTGGCTCGGCTTGCCTGCTTTCTCCAAAGGAGGCTGGCCGACCAGCCGAACCTGGCACCTGGGCCAGGCCCCTTCCAAGGGGACGAGTTCCAGAGGCTAGAGCCCTGGGGGCGGCTGCCAAGTCTCCTGGGGCGTGTGCTGGGCCCCCGTCAGAGGAGGAAGCAGCCTGCTAAACGGTGTGCCAGGCCTGAGATCTGGAGGCCTCCCACAGCCGGGTCCCTGTCCTGCCCAGGCCCCCCGAGGGAGGACGATGGTCGGGCAGTGGCGAGCGGGGTGGGGCTGGCGCCGAGCCTGCCCTTGGATGCCCCGGGGAAGGGCGCCGGGGGATGGGCTGCCCCTGGCCAGGTCTGAGGGACCGACCCAGCTCGGGGCTGTCGGGGGCAGAGAGAGAACCCCCCTCCGCCCTTTCCCTTCAGGTTCTTAGGGCTGGCCAAATCCTTCCCAAGACAGCTTGTCTGGAGAAAATCAGACCCAGCTGAAGAACATGTGTCCATGGGGGAAACCCGGGAAACTGAGTCTCCCCACACAATAGCAGAGATTCTCATCTTGCATCCTCTCCTGAGCTAATGACAAAGGTGGATGTCCCGGGTGGGTGGGCCTGTGGAATGGGAGAGGGGAGGAAGTCTATTGTCATGCAGAGGGACATGGAAAGACTTGTCTGAAGCTTATCCCCTGCACTGGGGTCAGGTCGGGAAGGGACGGCACAGAGGTGAGCAGGAACCCACCGGCCTCTCTGTTGTGGGGCTGGCCCCGGGGCAGGCGTGGGGGTGATGGCTGGAAGTGGGATGGCGCGTGAGTTGGCACCAGCCAGCGGTGGAGGCAGAGACTCAGACGTCAGGGATCTCTCTCTCTCTGTCTCTGTCTCTCTCTCTCTCCCTCAGGGAGCTGAGGAGAGTAAGGTGGCGCCCCCTGCCCACCTCGCCTACCTCTCCATGGGCCCTTCTTTCTCTGGCCGCTCCGGGAGCCCTGCGGGCTTGGGTTCAACCCCCCACACACCGCACAGGCCAAGGGCGCATGCGCGACCGCCGGGGCCTAGGGCTGGCCTCGGGGGGCGGGGGGGTCCTCAGTGAAGTCCCCGCCCTCCCTCCAGGCTCTGACCCAGCTGCAGCTCTTCCATCGCCGCCCTTCTGGACTCGGCTTCAGCTGTCTCCCTCCCCTCCCCCACTCCCACTCAGCTTGCAGGCCGCTTCCCTGCCTTGAAAGCATGGCTCTGGCCCTGAGGGCCACAGACCTACTGGGCTTCAAGCTCAAGGCTCTGCCTGGGCCTGCTGCTTCGGCCAGGGGCTCATTTTTTCCTGGAAAGACAAAGCCATGGCCTCACCCCACGCCCGCACTTTGCCACGGCAGGCAGCCCAGATGTAGGAAAGGCTCTGTGGAGTCAGAAGTGCCGAGACAGGCAGATGGCACCAGAGGGTTTGGGGGCCAGGGCGCAACTGGGCTAGCTCCTCCTCCCGGGAGTCGGGGAGGCCCGGCCTTCCTAGTGCCCAGGCCACGGCTCCGGGGAGAAACCCGCCATGGGGGGCACGCGGGAGGCCCTCTGCCTGAGGTGGCAGGTGTCACGCCAGGGCCACTGCAAGCCTGGCTCGGCTTGCCTGCTTTCTCCAAAGGAGGCTGGCCGACCAGCCGAACCTGGCACCTGGGCCAGGCCCCTTCCAAGGGGACGAGTTCCAGAGGCTAGAGCCCTGGGGGCGGCTGCCAAGTCTCCTGGGGCGTGTGCTGGGCCCCCGTCAGAGGAGGAAGCAGCCTGCTAAACGGTGTGCCAGGCCTGAGATCTGGAGGCCTCCCACAGCCGGGTCCCTGTCCTGCCCAGGCCCCCCGAGGGAGGACGATGGTCGGGCAGTGGCGAGCGGGGTGGGGCTGGCGCCGAGCCTGCCCTTGGATGCCCCGGGGAAGGGCGCCGGGGGATGGGCTGCCCCTGGCCAGGTCTGAGGGACCGACCCAGCTCGGGGCTGTCGGGGGCAGAGAGAGAACCCCCCTCCGCCCTTTCCCTTCAGGTTCTTAGGGCTGGCCAAATCCTTCCCAAGACAGCTTGTCTGGAGAAAATCAGACCCAGCTGAAGAACATGTGTCCATGGGGGAAACCCGGGAAACTGAGTCTCCCCACACAATAGCAGAGATTCTCATCTTGCATCCTCTCCTGAGCTAATGACAAAGGTGGATGTCCCGGGTGGGTGGGCCTGTGGAATGGGAGAGGGGAGGAAGTCTATTGTCATGCAGAGGGACATGGAAAGACTTGTCTGAAGCTTATCCCCTGCACCTGGGTCAGGTCGGGAAGGGACGGCACAGAGGTGAGCAGGAACCCAACGGCCTCTCTGTTGTGGGGCTGGCCCCGGGGTAGGCGTGGGGGTGATGGCTGGAAGTGGGATGGCGCGTGAGTTGGCACCAGCCAGCGGTGGAGGCAGAGACTCAGAGGTCAGGGATCTCTCTCTCTCTGTCTCTGTCTTTCTCTCTCTCCCTCAGGGAGCTGAGGAGAGTAAGGTGGCGCCCCCTGCCGACCTCGCCTACCTCTCCATTGGCCCTTCTTTCTCTGGCCGCTCCGGGAGCCCTGCGGGCTTGGGTTCAACCCCCCACACACCGCACAGGCCAAGGGCGCATGCGCGACCGCCGGGGCCTAGGGCTGGCCTCGGGGGGCGGGGGGGTCCTCAGTGAAGTCCCCGCCCTCCCTCCAGGCTCTGACCCAGCTGCAGCTCTTCCATCGCCGCCCTTCTGGACTCGGCTTCAGCTGTCTCCCTCCCCTCCCCCACTCCCACTCAGCTTGCAGGCCGCTTCCCTGCCTTGAAAGCATGGCTCTGGCCCTGAGGGCCACAGACCTACTGGGCTTCAAGCTCAAGGCTCTGCCTGGGCCTGCTGCTTCGGCCAGGGGCTCATTTTTTCCTGGAAAGACAAAGCCATGGCCTCACCCCACGCCCGCACTTTGCCACGGCAGGCAGCCCAGATGTAGGAAAGGCTCTGTGGAGTCAGAAGTGCCGAGACAGGCAGATGGCACCAGAGGGTTTGGGGGCCAGGGCGCAACTGGGCTAGCCCCTCCTCCCGGGAGTCGGGGAGGCCCGGCCTTCCTAGTGCCCAGGCCACGGCTCCGGGGAGAAACCCGCCATGGAGGGCACGCGGGAGGCCCTCTGCCTGAGGTGGCAGGTGTCACGCCAGGGCCACTGCAAGCCTGGCTCGGCTTGCCTGCTTTCGCCAAAGGAGGCTGGCCGACCAGCCGAACCTGGCACCTGGGCCAGGCCCCTTCCAAGGGGACGAGTTCCAGAGGCTAGAGCCCTGGGGGCGGCTGCCAAGTCTCCTGGGGCGTGTGCTGGGCCCCCGTCAGAGGAGGAAGCAGCCTGCTAAACGGTGTGCCAGGCCTGAGATCTGGAGGCCTCCCACAGCCGGGTCCCTGTCCTGCCCAGGCCCCCCGAGGGAGGACGATGGTCGGGCAGTGGCGAGCGGGGTGGGGCTGGCGCCGAGCCTGCCCTTGGATGCCCCGGGGAAGGGCGCCGGGGGATGGGCTGCCCCTGGCCAGGTCTGAGGGACCGACCCAGCTCGGGGCTGTCGGGGGCAGAGAGAGAACCCCCCTCCGCCCTTTCCCTTCAGGTTCTTAGGGCTGGCCAAATCCTTCCCAAGACAGCTTGTCTGGAGAAAATCAGACCCAGCTGAAGAACATGTGTCCATGGGGGAAACCCGGGAAACTGAGTCTCCCCACACAATAGCAGAGATTCTCATCTTGCATCCTCTCCTGAGCTAATGACAAAGGTGGATGTCCCGGGTGGGTGGGCCTGTGGAATGGGAGAGGGGAGGAAGTCTATTGTCATGCAGAGGGACATGGAAAGACTTGTCTGAAGCTTATCCCCTGCACTGGGGTCAGGTCGGGAAGGGACGGCACAGAGGTGAGCAGGAACCCACCGGCCTCTCTGTTGTGGGGCTGGCCCCGGGGCAGGCGTGGGGGTGATGGCTGGAAGTGGGATGGCGCGTGAGTTGGCACCAGCCAGCGGTGGAGGCAGACTCAGACGTCAGGGATCTCTCTCTCTCTGTCTCTGTCTCTCTCTCTCTCCCTCAGGGAGCTGAGGAGAGTAAGGTGGCGCCCCCTGCCCACCTCGCCTACCTCTCCATGGGCCCTTCTTTCTCTGGCCGCTCCGGGAGCCCTGCGGGCTTGGGTTCAACCCCCCACACACCGCACAGGCCAAGGGCGCATGCGCGACCGCCGGGGCCTAGGGCTGGCCTCGGGGGGCGGGGGGGTCCTCAGTGAAGTCCCCGCCCTCCCTCCAGGCTCTGACCCAGCTGCAGCTCTTCCATCGCCGCCCTTCTGGACTCGGCTTCAGCTGTCTCCCTCCCCTCCCCCACTCCCACTCAGCTTGCAGGCCGCTTCCCTGCCTTGAAAGCATGGCTCTGGCCCTGAGGGCCACAGACCTACTGGGCTTCAAGCTCAAGGCTCTGCCTGGGCCTGCTGCTTCGGCCAGGGGCTCATTTTTTCCTGGAAAGACAAAGCCATGGCCTCACCCCACGCCTGCACTTTGCCACGGCAGGCAGCCCAGATGTAGGAAAGGCTCTGTGGAGTCAGAAGTGCCGAGACAGGCAGATGGCACCAGAGGGTTTGGGGGCCAGGGCGCAACTGGGCTAGCCCCTCCTCCCGGGAGTCGGGGAGGCCCGGCCTTCCTAGTGCCCGGGCCACGGCTCCGGGGAGAAACCCGCCATGGAGGGCACGCGGGAGGCCCTCTGCCTGAGGTGGCAGGTGTCACGCCAGGGCCACTGCAAGCCTGGCTCGGCTTGCCTGCTTTCTCCAAAGGAGGCTGGCCGACCAGCCGAACCTGGCACCTGGGCCAGGTCCCTTCCAAGGGGACGAGTTCCAGAGGCTAGAGCCCTGGGTGCGGCTGCCAAGTCTCCTGGGGCGTGTGCTGGGCCCCCGTCAGAGGAGGAAGCAGCCTGGTAAACGGTGTGCCAGGCCTGAGATCTGGAGGCCTCCCACAGCCGGGTCCCTGTCCTGCCCAGGCCCCCCGAGGGAGGACGATGGTCGGGCAGTGGCGAGCGGGGTGGGGCTGGCGCCGAGCCTGCCCTTGGATGCCCCGGGGAAGGGCGCCGGGGGATGGGCTGCCCCTGGCCAGGTCTGAGGGACCGACCCAGCTCGGGGCTGTCGGGGGCAGAGAGAGAACCCCCCTCCGCCCTTTCCCTTCAGGTTCTTAGGGCTGGCCAAATCCTTCCCAAGACAGCTTGTCTGGAGAAAATCAGACCCAGCTGAAGAACATGTGTCCATGGGGGAAACCCGGGAAACTGAGTCTCCCCACACAATAGCAGAGATTCTCATCTTGCATCCTCTCCTGAGCTAATGACAAAGGTGGATGTCCCGGGTGGGTGGGCCTGTGGAATAGGAGAGGGGAGGAAGTCTATTGTCATGCAGAGGGACATGGAAAGACTTGTCTGAAGCTTATCCCCTGCACTGGGGTCAGGTCGGGAAGGGACGGCACAGAGGTGAGCAGGAACCCACCGGCCTCTCTGTGGTGGGGCTGGCCCCGGGGCAGGCGTGGGGGTGATGGCTGGAAGTGGGATGGCGCGTGAGTTGGCACCAGCCAGCGGTGGAGGCAGAGACTCAGAGGTCAGGGATCTCTCTCTCTGTCTCTGTCTCTCTCTCTCTCCCTCAGGGAGCTGAGGAGAGTAAGGTGGCGCCCCCTGCCCACCTCGCCTACCTCTCCATGGGCCCTTCTTTCTCTGGCCGCTCCGGGAGCCCTGCGGGCTTGGGTTCAAACCCCCACACACCGCACAGGCCAAGGGCGCATGCGCGACCGCCGGGGCCTAGGGCTGGCCTCGGGGGGCGGGGGGGTCCTCAGTGAAGTCCCCGCCCTCCCTCCAGGCTCTGACCCAGCTGCAGCTCTTCCATCGCCGCCCTTCTGGACTCGTCTTCAGCTGTCTCCCTCCCCTCCCCCACTCCCACTCAGCTTGCAGGCCGCTTCCCTGCCTTGAAAGCATGGCTCTGGCCCTGAGGGCCACAGACCTACTGGGCTTCAAGCTCAAGGCTCTGCCTGGGCCTGCTGCTTCGGCCAGGGGCTCATTTTTTCCTGGAAAGACAAAGCCATGGCCTCACCCCACGCCTGCACTTTGCCACGGCAGGCAGCCCAGATGTAGGAAAGGCTCTGTGGAGTCAGAAGTGCCGAGACAGGCAGATGGCACCAGAGGGTTTGGGGGCCAGGGCGCAACTGGGCTAGCCCCTCCTCCCGGGAGTCGGGGAGGCCCGGCCTTCCTAGTGCCCAGGCCACGGCTCCGGGGAGAAACCCGCCATGGAGGGCACGCGGGAGGCCCTCTGCCTGAGGTGGCAGGTGTCACGCCAGGGCCACTGCAAGCCTGGCTCGGCTTGCCTGCTTTCTCCAAAGGAGGCTGGCCGACCAGCCGAACCTGGCACCTGGGCCAGGCCCCTTCCAAGGGGACGAGTTCCAGAGGCTAGAGCCCTGGGGGCGGCTGCCAAGTCTCCTGGGGCGTGTGCTGGGCCCCCGTCAGAGGAGGAAGCAGCCTGCTAAACGGTGTGCCAGGCCTGAGATCTGGAGGCCTCCCACAGCCGGGTCCCTGTCCTGCCCAGGCCCCCCGAGGGAGGACGATGGTCGGGCAGTGGCGAGCGGGGTGGGGCTGGCGCCGAGCCTGCCCTTGGATGCCCCGGGGAAGGGCGCCGGGGGATGGGCTGCCCCTGGCCAGGTCTGAGGGACCGACCCAGCTCGGGGCTGTCGGGGGCAGAGAGAGAACCCCCCTCCGCCCTTTCCCTTCAGGTTCTTAGGGCTGGCCAAATCCTTCCCAAGACAGCTTGTCTGGAGAAAATCAGACCCAGCTGAAGAACATGTGTCCATGGGGGAAACCCGGGAAACTGAGTCTCCCCACACAATAGCAGAGATTCTCATCTTGCATCCTCTCCTGAGCTAATGACAAAGGTGGATGTCCCGGGTGGGTCGGCCTGTGGAATAGGAGAGGGGAGGAAGTCTATTGTCATGCAGAGGGACATGGAAAGACTTGTCTGAAGCTTATCCCCTGCACTGGGGTCAGGTCGGGAAGGGACGGCACAGAGGTGAGCAGGAACCCACCGGCCTCTCTGTGGTGGGGCTGGCCCCGGGGCAGGCGTGGGGGTGATGGCTGGAAGTGGGATGGCGCGTGAGTTGGCACCAGCCAGCGGTGGAGGCAGAGACTCAGAGGTCAGGGATCTCTCTCTCTGTCTCTGTCTCTCTCTCTCTCCCTCAGGGAGCTGAGGAGAGTAAGGTGGCGCCCCCTGCCCACCTCGCCTACCTCTCCATGGGCCCTTCTTTCTCTGGCCGCTCCGGGAGCCCTGCGGGCTTGGGTTCAAACCCCCACACACCGCACAGGCCAAGGGCGCATGCGCGACCGCCGGGGCCTAGGGCTGGCCTCGGGGGGCGGGGGGGTCCTCAGTGAAGTCCCCGCCCTCCCTCCAGGCTCTGACCCAGCTGCAGCTCTTCCATCGCCGCCCTTCTGGACTCGTCTTCAGCTGTCTCCCTCCCCTCCCCCACTCCCACTCAGCTTGCAGGCCGCTTCCCTGCCTTGAAAGCATGGCTCTGGCCCTGAGGGCCACAGACCTACTGGGCTTCAAGCTCAAGGCTCTGCCTGGGCCTGCTGCTTCGGCCAGGGGCTCATTTTTTCCTGGAAAGACAAAGCCATGGCCTCACCCCACGCCTGCACTTTGCCACGGCAGGCAGCCCAGATGCAGGAAAGGCTCTGTGGAGTCAGAAGTGCCGAGACAGGCAGATGGCACCAGAGGGTTTGGGGGCCAGGGCGCAACTGGGCTAGCCCCTCCTCCCGGGAGTCGGGGAGGCCCGGCCTTCCTAGTGCCCAGGCCACGGCTCCGGGGAGAAACCCGCCATGGAGGGCACGCGGGAGGCCCTCTGCCTGAGGTGGCAGGTGTCACGCCAGGGCCACTGCAAGCCTGGCTCGGCTTGCCTGCTTTCTCCAAAGGAGGCTGGCCGACCAGCCGAACCTGGCACCTGGGCCAGGCCCCTTCCAAGGGGACGAGTTCCAGAGGCTAGAGCCCTGGGGGCGGCTGCCAAGTCTCCTGGGGCGTGTGCTGGGCCCCCGTCAGAGGAGGAAGCAGCCTGCTAAACGGTGTGCCAGGCCTGAGATCTGGAGGCCTCCCACAGCCGGGTCCCTGTCCTGCCCAGGCCCCCCGAGGGAGGACGATGGTCGGGCAGTGGCGAGCGGGGTGGGGCTGGCGCCGAGCCTGCCCTTGGATGCCCCGGGGAAGGGCGCCGGGGGATGGGCTGCCCCTGGCCAGGTCTGAGGGACCGACCCAGCTCGGGGCTGTCGGGGGCAGAGAGAGAACCCCCCTCCGCCCTTTCCCTTCAGGTTCTTAGGGCTGGCCAAATCCTTCCCAAGACAGCTTGTCTGGAGAAAATCAGACCCAGCTGAAGAACATGTGTCCATGGGGGAAACCCGGGAAACTGAGTCTCCCCACACAATAGCAGAGATTCTCATCTTGCATCCTCTCCTGAGCTAATGACAAAGGTGGATGTCCCGGGTGGGTGGGCCTGTGGAATAGGAGAGGGGAGGAAGTCTATTGTCATGCAGAGGGACATGGAAAGACTTGTCTGAAGCTTATCCCCTGCACTGGGGTCAGGTCGGGAAGGGACGGCACAGAGGTGAGCAGGAACCCACCGGCCTCTCTGTGGTGGGGCTGGCCCCGGGGCAGGCGTGGGGGTGATGGCTGGAAGTGGGATGGCGCGTGAGTTGGCACCAGCCAGCGGTGGAGGCAGAGACTCAGAGGTCAGGGATCTCTCTCTCTGTCTCTGTCTCTCTCTCTCTCCCTCAGGGAGCTGAGGAGAGTAAGGTGGCGCCCCCTGCCCACCTCGCCTACCTCTCCATGGGCCCTTCTTTCTCTGGCCGCTCCGGGAGCCCTGCGGGCTTGGGTTCAAACCCCCCACACACCGCACAGGCCAAGGGCGCATGCGCGACCGCCGGGGCCTAGGGCTGGCCTCGGGGGGCGGGGGGGTCCTCAGTGAAGTCCCCGCCCTCCCTCCAGGCTCTGACCCAGCTGCAGCTCTTCCATCGCCGCCCTTCTGGACTCGTCTTCAGCTGTCTCCCTCCCCTCCCCCACTCCCACTCAGCTTGCAGGCCGCTTCCCTGCCTTGAAAGCATGGCTCTGGCCCTGAGGGCCACAGACCTACTGGGCTTCAAGCTCAAGGCTCTGCCTGGGCCTGCTGCTTCGGCCAGGGGCTCATTTTTTCCTGGAAAGACAAAGCCATGGCCTCACCCCACGCCTGCACTTTGCCACGGCAGGCAGCCCAGATGTAGGAAAGGCTCTGTGGAGTCAGAAGTGCCGAGACAGGCAGATGGCACCAGAGGGTTTGGGGGCCAGGGCGCAACTGGGCTAGCCCCTCCTCCCGGGAGTCGGGGAGGCCCGGCCTTCCTAGTGCCCAGGCCACGGCTCCGGGGAGAAACCCGCCATGGAGGGCACGCGGGAGGCCCTCTGCCTGAGGTGGCAGGTGTCACGCCAGGGCCACTGCAAGCCTGGCTCGGCTTGCCTGCTTTCTCCAAAGGAGGCTGGCCGACCAGCCGAACCTGGCACCTGGGCCAGGCCCCTTCCAAGGGGACGAGTTCCAGAGGCTAGAGCCCTGGGGGCGGCTGCCAAGTCTCCTGGGGCGTGTGCTGGGCCCCCGTCAGAGGAGGAAGCAGCCTGCTAAACGGTGTGCCAGGCCTGAGATCTGGAGGCCTCCCACAGCCGGGTCCCTGTCCTGCCCAGGCCCCCCGAGGGAGGACGATGGTCGGGCAGTGGCGAGCGGGGTGGGGCTGGCGCCGAGCCTGCCCTTGGATGCCCCGGGGAAGGGCGCCGGGGGATGGGCTGCCCCTGGCCAGGTCTGAGGGACCGACCCAGCTCGGGGCTGTCGGGGGCAGAGAGAGAACCCCCCTCCGCCCTTTCCCTTCAGGTTCTTAGGGCTGGCCAAATCCTTCCCAAGACAGCTTGTCTGGAGAAAATCAGACCCAGCTGAAGAACATGTGTCCATGGGGGAAACCCGGGAAACTGAGTCTCCCCACACAATAGCAGAGATTCTCATCTTGCATCCTCTCCTGAGCTAATGACAAAGGTGGATGTCCCGGGTGGGTCGGCCTGTGGAATAGGAGAGGGGAGGAAGTCTATTGTCATGCAGAGGGACATGGAAAGACTTGTCTGAAGCTTATCCCCTGCACTGGGGTCAGGTCGGGAAGGGACGGCACAGAGGTGAGCAGGAACCCACCGGCCTCTCTGTGGTGGGGCTGGCCCCGGGGCAGGCGTGGGGGTGATGGCTGGAAGTGGGATGGCGCGTGAGTTGGCACCAGCCAGCGGTGGAGGCAGAGACTCAGAGGTCAGGGATCTCTCTCTCTGTCTCTGTCTCTCTCTCTCTCCCTCAGGGAGCTGAGGAGAGTAAGGTGGCGCCCCCTGCCCACCTCGCCTACCTCTCCATGGGCCCTTCTTTCTCTGGCCGCTCCGGGAGCCCTGCGGGCTTGGGTTCAAACCCCCACACACCGCACAGGCCAAGGGCGCATGCGCGACCGCCGGGGCCTAGGGCTGGCCTCGGGGGGCGGGGGGGTCCTCAGTGAAGTCCCCGCCCTCCCTCCAGGCTCTGACCCAGCTGCAGCTCTTCCATCGCCGCCCTTCTGGACTCGTCTTCAGCTGTCTCCCCCCCCCCCCCCCACTCCCACTCAGCTTGCAGGCCGCTTCCCTGCCTTGAAAGCATGGCTCTGGCCCTGAGGGCCACAGACCTACTGGGCTTCAAGCTCAAGGCTCTGCCTGGGCCTGCTGCTTCGGCCAGGGGCTCATTTTTTCCTGGAAAGACAAAGCCATGGTCTCACCCCACGCCTGCACTTTGCCACGGCAGGCAGCCCAGATGTAGGAAAGGCTCTGTGGAGTCAGAAGTGCCGAGACAGGCAGATGGCACCAGAGGGTTTGGGGGCCAGGGCGCAACTGGGCTAGCCCCTCCTCCCGGGAGTCGGGGAGGCCCGGCCTTCCTAGTGCCCGGGCCACGGCTCCGGGGAGAAACCCGCCATGGAGGGCACGCGGGAGGCCCTCTGCCTGAGGTGGCAGGTGTCACGCCAGGGCCACTGCAAGCCTGGCTCGGCTTGCCTGCTTTCTCCAAAGGAGGCTGGCCGACCAGCCGAACCTGGCACCTGGGCCAGGTCCCTTCCAAGGGGACGAGTTCCAGAGGCTAGAGCCCTGGGGGCGGCTGCCAAGTCTCCTGGGGCGTGTGCTGGGCCCCCGTCAGAGGAGGAAGCAGCCTGGTAAACGGTGTGCCAGGCCTGAGATCTGGAGGCCTCCCACAGCCGGGTCCCTGTCCTGCCCAGGCCCCCCGAGGGAGGACGATGGTCGGGCAGTGGCGAGCGGGGTGGGGCTGGCGCCGAGCCTGCCCTTGGATGCCCCGGGGAAGGGCGCCGGGGGATGGGCTGCCCCTGGCCAGGTCTGAGGGACCGACCCAGCTCGGGGCTGTCGGGGGCAGAGAGAGAACCCCCCTCCGCCCTTTCCCTTCAGGTTCTTAGGGCTGGCCAAATCCTTCCCAAGACAGCTTGTCTGGAGAAAATCAGACCCAGCTGAAGAACATGTGTCCATGGGGGAAACCCGGGAAACTGAGTCTCCCCACACAATAGCAGAGATTCTCATCTTGCATCCTCTCCTGAGCTAATGACAAAGGTGGATGTCCCGGGTGGGTGGGCCTGTGGAATAGGAGAGGGGAGGAAGTCTATTGTCATGCAGAGGGACATGGAAAGACTTGTCTGAAGCTTATCCCCTGCACTGGGGTCAGGTCGGGAAGGGACGGCACAGAGGTGAGCAGGAACCCACCGGCCTCTCTGTGGTGGGGCTGGCCCCGGGGCAGGCGTGGGGGTGATGGCTGGAAGTGGGATGGCGCGTGAGTTGGCACCAGCCAGCGGTGGAGGCAGAGACTCAGAGGTCAGGGATCTCTCTCTCTGTCTCTGTCTCTCTCTCTCTCCCTCAGGGAGCTGAGGAGAGTAAGGTGGCGCCCCCTGCCCACCTCGCCTACCTCTCCATGGGCCCTTCTTTCTCTGGCCGCTCCGGGAGCCCTGCGGGCTTGGGTTCAAACCCCCACACACCGCACAGGCCAAGGGCGCATGCGCGACCGCCGGGGCCTAGGGCTGGCCTCGGGGGGCGGGGGGGTCCTCAGTGAAGTCCCCGCCCTCCCTCCAGGCTCTGACCCAGCTGCAGCTCTTCCATCGCCGCCCTTCTGGACTCGTCTTCAGCTGTCTCCCTCCCCTCCCCCACTCCCACTCAGCTTGCAGGCCGCTTCCCTGCCTTGAAAGCATGGCTCTGGCCCTGAGGGCCACAGACCTACTGGGCTTCAAGCTCAAGGCTCTGCCTGGGCCTGCTGCTTCGGCCAGGGGCTCATTTTTTCCTGGAAAGACAAAGCCATGGCCTCACCCCACGCCTGCACTTTGCCACGGCAGGCAGCCCAGATGCAGGAAAGGCTCTGTGGAGTCAGAAGTGCCGAGACAGGCAGATGGCACCAGAGGGTTTGGGGGCCAGGGCGCAACTGGGCTAGCCCCTCCTCCCGGGAGTCGGGGAGGCCCGGCCTTCCTAGTGCCCAGGCCACGGCTCCGGGGAGAAACCCGCCATGGAGGGCACGCGGGAGGCCCTCTGCCTGAGGTGGCAGGTGTCACGCCAGGGCCACTGCAAGCCTGGCTCGGCTTGCCTGCTTTCTCCAAAGGAGGCTGGCCGACCAGCCGAACCTGGCACCTGGGCCAGGCCCCTTCCAAGGGGACGAGTTCCAGAGGCTAGAGCCCTGGGGGCGGCTGCCAAGTCTCCTGGGGCGTGTGCTGGGCCCCCCGTCAGAGGAGGAAGCAGCCTGGTAAACGGTGTGCCAGGCCTGAGATCTGGAGGCCTCCCACAGCCGGGTCCCTGTCCTGCCCAGGCCCCCCGAGGGAGGACGATGGTCGGGCAGTGGCGAGCGGGGTGGGGCTGGCGCCGAGCCTGCCCTTGGATGCCCCGGGGAAGGGCGCCGGGGGATGGGCTGCCCCTGGCCAGGTCTGAGGGACCGACCCAGCTCGGGGCTGTCGGGGGCAGAGAGAGAACCCCCCTCCGCCCTTTCCCTTCAGGTTCTTAGGGCTGGCCAAATCCTTCCCAAGACAGCTTGTCTGGAGAAAATCAGACCCAGCTGAAGAACATGTGTCCATGGGGGAAACCCGGGAAACTGAGTCTCCCCACACAATAGCAGAGATTCTCATCTTGCATCCTCTCCTGAGCTAATGACAAAGGTGGATGTCCCGGGTGGGTCGGCCTGTGGAATAGGAGAGGGGAGGAAGTCTATTGTCATGCAGAGGGACATGGAAAGACTTGTCTGAAGCTTATCCCCTGCACTGGGGTCAGGTCGGGAAGGGACGGCACAGAGGTGAGCAGGAACCCACCGGCCTCTCTGTGGTGGGGCTGGCCCCGGGGCAGGCGTGGGGGTGATGGCTGGAAGTGGGATGGCGCGTGAGTTGGCACCAGCCAGCGGTGGAGGCAGAGACTCAGAGGTCAGGGATCTCTCTCTCTGTCTCTGTCTCTCTCTCTCTCTCTCCCTCAGGGAGCTGAGGAGAGTAAGGTGGCGCCCCCTGCCCACCTCGCCTACCTCTCCATGGGCCCTTCTTTCTCTGGCCGCTCCGGGAGCCCTGCGGGCTTGGGTTCAAACCCCCACACACCGCACAGGCCAAGGGCGCATGCGCGACCGCCGGGGCCTAGGGCTGGCCTCGGGGGGCGGGGGGGTCCTCAGTGAAGTCCCCGCCCTCCCTCCAGGCTCTGACCCAGCTGCAGCTCTTCCATCGCCGCCCTTCTGGACTCGTCTTCAGCTGTCTCCCTCCCCTCCCCCACTCCCACTCAGCTTGCAGGCCGCTTCCCTGCCTTGAAAGCATGGCTCTGGCACTGAGGGCCACAGACCTACTGGGCTTCAAGCTCAAGGCTCTGCCTGGGCCTGCTGCTTCGGCCAGGGGCTCATTTTTTCCTGGAAAGACAAAGCCATGGCCTCACCCCACGCCTGCACTTTGCCACGGCAGGCAGCCCAGATGCAGGAAAGGCTCTGTGGAGTCAGAAGTGCCGAGACAGGCAGATGGCACCAGAGGGTTTGGGGGCCAGGGCGCAACTGGGCTAGCCCCTCCTCCCGGGAGTCGGGGAGGCCCGGCCTTCCTAGTGCCCAGGCCACGGCTCCGGGGAGAAACCCGCCATGGAGGGCACGCGGGAGGCCCTCTGCCTGAGGTGGCAGGTGTCACGCCAGGGCCACTGCAAGCCTGGCTCGGCTTGCCTGCTTTCTCCAAAGGAGGCTGGCCGACCAGCCGAACCTGGCACCTGGGCCAGGCCCCTTCCAAGGGGACGAGTTCCAGAGGCTAGAGCCCTGGGGGCGGCTGCCAAGTCTCCTGGGGCGTGTGCTGGGCCCCCGTCAGAGGAGGAAGCAGCCTGGTAAACGGTGTGCCAGGCCTGAGATCTGGAGGCCTCCCACAGCCGGGTCCCTGTCCTGCCCAGGCCCCCCCGAGGGAGGACGATGGTCGGGCAGTGGCGAGCGGGGTGGGGCTGGCGCCGAGCCTGCCCTTGGATGCCCCGGGGAAGGGCGCCGGGGGATGGGCTGCCCCTGGCCAGGTCTGAGGGACCGACCCAGCTCGGGGCTGTCGGGGGCAGAGAGAGAACCCCCCCTCCGCCCTTTCCCTTCAGGTTCTTAGGGCTGGCCAAATCCTTCCCAAGACAGCTTGTCTGGAGAAAATCAGACCCAGCTGAAGAACATGTGTCCATGGGGGAAACCCGGGAAACTGAGTCTCCCCACACAATAGCAGAGATTCTCATCTTGCATCCTCTCCTGAGCTAATGACAAAGGTGGATGTCCCGGGTGGGTGGGCCTGTGGAATAGGAGAGGGGAGGAAGTCTATTGTCATGCAGAGGGACATGGAAAGACTTGTCTGAAGCTTATCCCCTGCACTGGGGTCAGGTCGGGAAGGGACGGCACAGAGGTGAGCAGGAACCCACCGGCCTCTCTGTGGTGGGGCTGGCCCCGGGGCAGGCGTGGGGGTGATGGCTGGAAGTGGGATGGCGCGTGAGTTGGCACCAGCCAGCGGTGGAGGCAGAGACTCAGAGGTCAGGGATCTCTCTCTCTGTCTCTGTCTCTCTCTCTCTCCCTCAGGGAGCTGAGGAGAGTAAGGTGGCGCCCCCTGCCCACCTCGCCTACCTCTCCATGGGCCCTTCTTTCTCTGGCCGCTCCGGGAGCCCTGCGGGCTTGGGTTCAAACCCCCACACACCGCACAGGCCAAGGGCGCATGCGCGACCGCCGGGGCCTAGGGCTGGCCTCGGGGGGCGGGGGGGTCCTCAGTGAAGTCCCCGCCCTCCCTCCAGGCTCTGACCCAGCTGCAGCTCTTCCATCGCCGCCCTTCTGGACTCGTCTTCAGCTGTCTCCCTCCCCTCCCCCACTCCCACTCAGCTTGCAGGCCGCTTCCCTGCCTTGAAAGCATGGCTCTGGCCCTGAGGGCCACAGACCTACTGGGCTTCAAGCTCAAGGCTCTGCCTGGGCCTGCTGCTTCGGCCAGGGGCTCATTTTTTCCTGGAAAGACAAAGCCATGGCCTCACCCCACGCCTGCACTTTGCCACGGCAGGCAGCCCAGATGTAGGAAAGGCTCTGTGGAGTCAGAAGTGCCGAGACAGGCAGATGGCACCAGAGGGTTTGGGGGCCAGGGCGCAACTGGGCTAGCCCCTCCTCCCGGGAGTCGGGGAGGCCCGGCCTTCCTAGTGCCCAGGCCACGGCTCCGGGGAGAAACCCGCCATGGAGGGCACGCGGGAGGCCCTCTGCCTGAGGTGGCAGGTGTCACGCCAGGGCCACTGCAAGCCTGGCTCGGCTTGCCTGCTTTCTCCAAAGGAGGCTGGCCGACCAGCCGAACCTGGCACCTGGGCCAGGCCCCTTCCAAGGGGACGAGTTCCAGAGGCTAGAGCCCTGGGGGCGGCTGCCAAGTCTCCTGGGGCGTGTGCTGGGCCCCCGTCAGAGGAGGAAGCAGCCTGCTAAACGGTGTGCCAGGCCTGAGATCTGGAGGCCTCCCACAGCCGGGTCCCTGTCCTGCCCAGGCCCCCCGAGGGAGGACGATGGTCGGGCAGTGGCGAGCGGGGTGGGGCTGGCGCCGAGCCTGCCCTTGGATGCCCCGGGGAAGGGCGCCGGGGGATGGGCTGCCCCTGGCCAGGTCTGAGGGACCGACCCAGCTCGGGGCTGTCGGGGGCAGAGAGAGAACCCCCCTCCGCCCTTTCCCTTCAGGTTCTTAGGGCTGGCCAAATCCTTCCCAAGACAGCTTGTCTGGAGAAAATCAGACCCAGCTGAAGAACATGTGTCCATGGGGGAAACCCGGGAAACTGAGTCTCCCCACACAATAGCAGAGATTCTCATCTTGCATCCTCTCCTGAGCTAATGACAAAGGTGGATGTCCCGGGTGGGTGGGCCTGTGGAATGGGAGAGGGGAGGAAGTCTATTGTCATGCAGAGGGACATGGAAAGACTTGTCTGAAGCTTATCCCCTGCACTGGGGTCAGGTCGGGAAGGGACGGCACAGAGGTGAGCAGGAACCCACCGGCCTCTCTGTGGTGGGGCTGGCCCCGGGGCAGGCGTGGGGGTGATGGCTGGAAGTGGGATGGCGCGTGAGTTGGCACCAGCCAGCGGTGGAGGCAGAGACTCAGAGGTCAGGGATCTCTCTCTCTGTCTCTGTCTCTCTCTCTCTCTCTCCCTCAGGGAGCTGAGGAGAGTAAGGTGGCGCCCCCTGCCCACCTCGCCTACCTCTCCATGGGCCCTTCTTTCTCTGGCCGCTCCGGGAGCCCTGCGGGCTTGGGTTCAAACCCCCACACACCGCACAGGCCAAGGGCGCATGCGCGACCGCCGGGGCCTAGGGCTGGCCTCGGGGGGCGGGGGGGTCCTCAGTGAAGTCCCCGCCCTCCCTCCAGGCTCTGACCCAGCTGCAGCTCTTCCATCGCCGCCCTTCTGGACTCGTCTTCAGCTGTCTCCCTCCCCTCCCCCACTCCCACTCAGCTTGCAGGCCGCTTCCCTGCCTTGAAAGCATGGCTCTGGCCCTGAGGGCCACAGACCTACTGGGCTTCAAGCTCAAGGCTCTGCCTGGGCCTGCTGCTTCGGCCAGGGGCTCATTTTTTCCTGGAAAGACAAAGCCATGGCCTCACCCCACGCCTGCACTTTGCCACGGCAGGCAGCCCAGATGCAGGAAAGGCTCTGTGGAGTCAGAAGTGCCGAGACAGGCAGATGGCACCAGAGGGTTTGGGGGCCAGGGCGCAACTGGGCTAGCCCCTCCTCCCGGGAGTCGGGGAGGCCCGGCCTTCCTAGTGCCCAGGCCACGGCTCCGGGGAGAAACCCGCCATGGAGGGCACGCGGGAGGCCCTCTGCCTGAGGTGGCAGGTGTCACGCCAGGGCCACTGCAAGCCTGGCTCGGCTTGCCTGCTTTCTCCAAAGGAGGCTGGCCGACCAGCCGAACCTGGCACCTGGGCCAGGCCCCTTCCAAGGGGACGAGTTCCAGAGGCTAGAGCCCTGGGGGCGGCTGCCAAGTCTCCTGGGGCGTGTGCTGGGCCCCCGTCAGAGGAGGAAGCAGCCTGGTAAACGGTGTGCCAGGCCTGAGATCTGGAGGCCTCCCACAGCCGGGTCCCTGTCCTGCCCAGGCCCCCCGAGGGAGGACGATGGTCGGGCAGTGGCGAGCGGGGTGGGGCTGGCGCCGAGCCTGCCCTTGGATGCCCCGGGGAAGGGCGCCGGGGGATGGGCTGCCCCTGGCCAGGTCTGAGGGACCGACCCAGCTCGGGGCTGTCGGGGGCAGAGAGAGAACCCCCCTCCGCCCTTTCCCTTCAGGTTCTTAGGGCTGGCCAAATCCTTCCCAAGACAGCTTGTCTGGAGAAAATCAGACCCAGCTGAAGAACATGTGTCCATGGGGGAAACCCGGGAAACTGAGTCTCCCCACACAATAGCAGAGATTCTCATCTTGCATCCTCTCCTGAGCTAATGACAAAGGTGGATGTCCCGGGTGGGTGGGCCTGTGGAATAGGAGAGGGGAGGAAGTCTATTGTCATGCAGAGGGACATGGAAAGACTTGTCTGAAGCTTATCCCCTGCACTGGGGTCAGGTCGGGAAGGGACGGCACAGAGGTGAGCAGGAACCCACCGGCCTCTCTGTGGTGGGGCTGGCCCCGGGGCAGGCGTGGGGGTGATGGCTGGAAGTGGGATGGCGCGTGAGTTGGCACCAGCCAGCGGTGGAGGCAGAGACTCAGAGGTCAGGGATCTCTCTCTCTGTCTCTGTCTCTCTCTCTCTCCCTCAGGGAGCTGAGGAGAGTAAGGTGGCGCCCCCTGCCCACCTCGCCTACCTCTCCATGGGCCCTTCTTTCTCTGGCCGCTCCGGGAGCCCTGCGGGCTTGGGTTCAAACCCCCACACACCGCACAGGCCAAGGGCGCATGCGCGACCGCCGGGGCCTAGGGCTGGCCTCGGGGGGCGGGGGGGTCCTCAGTGAAGTCCCCGCCCTCCCTCCAGGCTCTGACCCAGCTGCAGCTCTTCCATCGCCGCCCTTCTGGACTCGTCTTCAGCTGTCTCCCTCCCCTCCCCCACTCCCACTCAGCTTGCAGGCCGCTTCCCTGCCTTGAAAGCATGGCTCTGGCCCTGAGGGCCACAGACCTACTGGGCTTCAAGCTCAAGGCTCTGCCTGGGCCTGCTGCTTCGGCCAGGGGCTCATTTTTTCCTGGAAAGACAAAGCCATGGCCTCACCCCACGCCTGCACTTTGCCACGGCAGGCAGCCCAGATGTAGGAAAGGCTCTGTGGAGTCAGAAGTGCCGAGACAGGCAGATGGCACCAGAGGGTTTGGGGGCCAGGGCGCAACTGGGCTAGCCCCTCCTCCCGGGAGTCGGGGAGGCCCGGCCTTCCTAGTGCCCAGGCCACGGCTCCGGGGAGAAACCCGCCATGGAGGGCACGCGGGAGGCCCTCTGCCTGAGGTGGCAGGTGTCACGCCAGGGCCACTGCAAGCCTGGCTCGGCTTGCCTGCTTTCTCCAAAGGAGGCTGGCCGACCAGCCGAACCTGGCACCTGGGCCAGGCCCCTTCCAAGGGGACGAGTTCCAGAGGCTAGAGCCCTGGGGGCGGCTGCCAAGTCTCCTGGGGCGTGTGCTGGGCCCCCGTCAGAGGAGGAAGCAGCCTGCTAAACGGTGTGCCAGGCCTGAGATCTGGAGGCCTCCCACAGCCGGGTCCCTGTCCTGCCCAGGCCCCCCGAGGGAGGACGATGGTCGGGCAGTGGCGAGCGGGGTGGGGCTGGCGCCGAGCCTGCCCTTGGATGCCCCGGGGAAGGGCGCCGGGGGATGGGCTGCCCCTGGCCAGGTCTGAGGGACCGACCCAGCTCGGGGCTGTCGGGGGCAGAGAGAGAACCCCCCTCCGCCCTTTCCCTTCAGGTTCTTAGGGCTGGCCAAATCCTTCCCAAGACAGCTTGTCTGGAGAAAATCAGACCCAGCTGAAGAACATGTGTCCATGGGGGAAACCCGGGAAACTGAGTCTCCCCACACAATAGCAGAGATTCTCATCTTGCATCCTCTCCTGAGCTAATGACAAAGGTGGATGTCCCGGGTGGGTGGGCCTGTGGAATGGGAGAGGGGAGGAAGTCTATTGTCATGCAGAGGGACATGGAAAGACTTGTCTGAAGCTTATCCCCTGCACTGGGGTCAGGTCGGGAAGGGACGGCACAGAGGTGAGCAGGAACCCACCGGCCTCTCTGTTGTGGGGCTGGCCCCGGGGCAGGCGTGGGGGTGATGGCTGGAAGTGGGATGGCGCGTGAGTTGGCACCAGCCAGCGGTGGAGGCAGAGACTCAGAGGTCAGGGATCTCTCTCTCTCTGTCTCTGTCTCTCTCTCTCTCCCTCAGGGAGCTGAGGAGAGTAAGGTGGCGCCCCCTGCCCACCTCGCCTACCTCTCCATGGGCCCTTCTTTCTCTGGCCGCTCCGGGAGCCCTGCGGGCTTGGGTTCAACCCCCCACACACCGCACAGGCCAAGGGCGCATGCGCGACCGCCGGGGCCTAGGGCTGGCCTCGGGGGGCGGGGGGGTCCTCAGTGAAGGCCCCGCCCTCCCTCCAGGCTCTGACCCAGCTGCAGCTCTTCCATCGCCGCCCTTCTGGACTCGGCTTCAGCTGTCTCCCCCCCTCCCCCACTCCCACTCAGCTTGCAGGCCGCTTCCCTGCCTTGAAAGCATGGCTCTGGCCCTGAGGGCCACAGACCTACTGGGCTTCAAGCTCAAGGCTCTGCCTGGGCCTGCTGCTTCGGCCAGGGGCTCATTTTTTCCTGGAAAGACAAAGCCATGGCCTCACCCCACGCCTGCACTTTGCCACGGCAGGCAGCCCAGATGTAGGAAAGGCTCTGTGGAGTCAGAAGTGCCGAGACAGGCAGATGGCACCAGAGGGTTTGGGGGCCAGGGCGCAACTGGGCTAGCCCCTCCTCCCGGGAGTCGGGGAGGCCCGGCCTTCCTAGTGCCCGGGCCACGGCTCCGGGGAGAAACCCGCCATGGAGTGCACGCGGGAGGCCCTCTGCCTGAGGTGGCAGGTGTCACGCCAGGGCCACTGCAAGCCTGGCTCGGCTTGCCTGCTTTCTCCAAAGGAGGCTGGCCGACCAGCCGAACCTGGCACCTGGGCCAGGTCCCTTCCAAGGGGACGAGTTCCAGAGGCTAGAGCCCTGGGGGCGGCTGCCAAGTCTCCTGGGGCGTGTGCTGGGCCCCCGTCAGAGGAGGAAGCAGCCTGGTAAACGGTGTGCCAGGCCTGAGATCTGGAGGCCTCCCACAGCCGGGTCCCTGTCCTGCCCAGGCCCCCCGAGGGAGGACGATGGTCGGGCAGTGGCGAGCGGGGTGGGGCTGGCGCCGAGCCTGCCCTTGGATGCCCCGGGGAAGGGCGCCGGGGGATGGGCTGCCCCTGGCCAGGTCTGAGGGACCGACCCAGCTCGGGGCTGTCGGGGGCAGAGAGAGAACCCCCCTCCGCCCTTTCCCTTCAGGTTCTTAGGGCTGGCCAAATCCTTCCCAAGACAGCTTGTCTGGAGAAAATCAGACCCAGCTGAAGAACATGTGTCCATGGGGGAAACCCGGGAAACTGAGTCTCCCCACACAATAGCAGAGATTCTCATCTTGCATCCTCTCCTGAGCTAATGACAAAGGTGGATGTCCCGGGTGGGTGGGCCTGTGGAATAGGAGAGGGGAGGAAGTCTATTGTCATGCAGAGGGACATGGAAAGACTTGTCTGAAGCTTATCCCCTGCACTGGGGTCAGGTCGGGAAGGGACGGCACAGAGGTGAGCAGGAACCCACCGGCCTCTCTGTGGTGGGGCTGGCCCCGGGGCAGGCGTGGGGGTGATGGCTGGAAGTGGGATGGCGCGTGAGTTGGCACCAGCCAGCGGTGGAGGCAGAGACTCAGAGGTCAGGGATCTCTCTCTCTGTCTCTGTCTCTCTCTCTCTCCCTCAGGGAGCTGAGGAGAGTAAGGTGGCGCCCCCTGCCCACCTCGCCTACCTCTCCATGGGCCCTTCTTTCTCTGGCCGCTCCGGGAGCCCTGCGGGCTTGGGTTCAAACCCCCACACACCGCACAGGCCAAGGGCGCATGCGCGACCGCCGGGGCCTAGGGCTGGCCTCGGGGGGCGGGGGGGTCCTCAGTGAAGTCCCCGCCCTCCCTCCAGGCTCTGACCCAGCTGCAGCTCTTCCATCGCCGCCCTTCTGGACTCGTCTTCAGCTGTCTCCCTCCCCTCCCCCACTCCCACTCAGCTTGCAGGCCGCTTCCCTGCCTTGAAAGCATGGCTCTGGCCCTGAGGGCCACAGACCTACTGGGCTTCAAGCTCAAGGCTCTGCCTGGGCCTGCTGCTTCGGCCAGGGGCTCATTTTTTCCTGGAAAGACAAAGCCATGGCCTCACCCCACGCCTGCACTTTGCCACGGCAGGCAGCCCAGATGTAGGAAAGGCTCTGTGGAGTCAGAAGTGCCGAGACAGGCAGATGGCACCAGAGGGTTTGGGGGCCAGGGCGCAACTGGGCTAGCCCCTCCTCCCGGGAGTCGGGGAGGCCCGGCCTTCCTAGTGCCCAGGCCACGGCTCCGGGGAGAAACCCGCCATGGAGGGCACGCGGGAGGCCCTCTGCCTGAGGTGGCAGGTGTCACGCCAGGGCCACTGCAAGCCTGGCTCGGCTTGCCTGCTTTCTCCAAAGGAGGCTGGCCGACCAGCCGAACCTGGCACCTGGGCCAGGCCCCTTCCAAGGGGACGAGTTCCAGAGGCTAGAGCCCTGGGGGCGGCTGCCAAGTCTCCTGGGGCGTGTGCTGGGCCCCCGTCAGAGGAGGAAGCAGCCTGCTAAACGGTGTGCCAGGCCTGAGATCTGGAGGCCTCCCACAGCCGGGTCCCTGTCCTGCCCAGGCCCCCCGAGGGAGGACGATGGTCGGGCAGTGGCGAGCGGGGTGGGGCTGGCGCCGAGCCTGCCCTTGGATGCCCCGGGGAAGGGCGCCGGGGGATGGGCTGCCCCTGGCCAGGTCTGAGGGACCGACCCAGCTCGGGGCTGTCGGGGGCAGAGAGAGAACCCCCCTCCGCCCTTTCCCTTCAGGTTCTTAGGGCTGGCCAAATCCTTCCCAAGACAGCTTGTCTGGAGAAAATCAGACCCAGCTGAAGAACATGTGTCCATGGGGGAAACCCGGGAAACTGAGTCTCCCCACACAATAGCAGAGATTCTCATCTTGCATCCTCTCCTGAGCTAATGACAAAGGTGGATGTCCCGGGTGGGTGGGCCTGTGGAATAGGAGAGGGGAGGAAGTCTATTGTCATGCAGAGGGACATGGAAAGACTTGTCTGAAGCTTATCCCCTGCACTGGGGTCAGGTCGGGAAGGGACGGCACAGAGGTGAGCAGGAACCCACCGGCCTCTCTGTGGTGGGGCTGGCCCCGGGGCAGGCGTGGGGGTGATGGCTGGAAGTGGGATGGCGCGTGAGTTGGCACCAGCCAGCGGTGGAGGCAGAGACTCAGAGGTCAGGGATCTCTCTCTCTGTCTCTGTCTCTCTCTCTCTCCCTCAGGGAGCTGAGGAGAGTAAGGTGGCGCCCCCTGCCCACCTCGCCTACCTCTCCATGGGCCCTTCTTTCTCTGGCCGCTCCGGGAGCCCTGCGGGCTTGGGTTCAAACCCCCACACACCGCACAGGCCAAGGGCGCATGCGCGACCGCCGGGGCCTAGGGCTGGCCTCGGGGGGCGGGGGTGTCCTCAGTGAAGTCCCCGCCCTCCCTCCAGGCTCTGACCCAGCTGCAGCTCTTCCATCGCCGCCCTTCTGGACTCGGCTTCAGCTGTCTCCCTCCCCCTCCCCCACTCCCACTCAGCTTGCAGGCCGCTTCCCTGCCTTGAAAGCATGGCTCTGGCCCTGAGGGCCACAGACCTACTGGGCTTCAAGCTCAAGGCTCTGCCTGGGCCTGCTGCTTCGGCCAGGGGCTCATTTTTTCCTGGAAAGACAAAGCCATGGCCTCACCCCACGCCTGCACTTTGCCACGGCAGGCAGCCCAGATGTAGGAAAGGCTCTGTGGAGTCAGAAGTGCCGAGACAGGCAGATGGCACCAGAGGGTTTGGGGGCCAGGGCGCAACTGGGCTAGCCCCTCCTCCCGGGAGTCGGGGAGGCCCGGCCTTCCTAGTGCCCGGGCCACGGCTCCGGGGAGAAACCCGCCATGGAGGGCACGCGGGAGGCCCTCTGCCTGAGGTGGCAGGTGTCACGCCAGGGCCACTGCAAGCCTGGCTCGGCTTGCCTGCTTTCTCCAAAGGAGGCTGGCCGACCAGCCGAACCTGGCACCTGGGCCAGGTCCCTTCCAAGGGGACGAGTTCCAGAGGCTAGAGCCCTGGGGGCGGCTGCCAAGTCTCCTGGGGCGTGTGCTGGGCCCCCGTCAGAGGAGGAAGCAGCCTGGTAAACGGTGTGCCAGGCCTGAGATCTGGAGGCCTCCCACAGCCGGGTCCCTGTCCTGCCCAGGCCCCCCGAGGGAGGACGATGGTCGGGCAGTGGCGAGCGGGGTGGGGCTGGCGCCGAGCCTGCCCTTGGATGCCCCGGGGAAGGGCGCCGGGGGATGGGCTGCCCCTGGCCAGGTCTGAGGGACCGACCCAGCTCGGGGCTGTCGGGGGCAGAGAGAGAACCCCCCTCCGCCCTTTCCCTTCAGGTTCTTAGGGCTGGCCAAATCCTTCCCAAGACAGCTTGTCTGGAGAAAATCAGACCCAGCTGAAGAACATGTGTCCATGGGGGAAACCCGGGAAACTGAGTCTCCCCACACAATAGCAGAGATTCTCATCTTGCATCCTCTCCTGAGCTAATGACAAAGGTGGATGTCCCGGGTGGGTGGGCCTGTGGAATAGGAGAGGGGAGGAAGTCTATTGTCATGCAGAGGGACATGGAAAGACTTGTCTGAAGCTTATCCCCTGCACTGGGGTCAGGTCGGGAAGGGACGGCACAGAGGTGAGCAGGAACCCACCGGCCTCTCTGTGGTGGGGCTGGCCCCGGGGCAGGCGTGGGGGTGATGGCTGGAAGTGGGATGGCGCGTGAGTTGGCACCAGCCAGCGGTGGAGGCAGAGACTCAGAGGTCAGGGATCTCTCTCTCTGTCTCTGTCTCTCTCTCTCTCCCTCAGGGAGCTGAGGAGAGTAAGGTGGCGCCCCCTGCCCACCTCGCCTACCTCTCCATGGGCCCTTCTTTCTCTGGCCGCTCCGGGAGCCCTGCGGGCTTGGGTTCAAACCCCCACACACCGCACAGGCCAAGGGCGCATGCGCGACCGCCGGGGCCTAGGGCTGGCCTCGGGGGGCGGGGGGGTCCTCAGTGAAGTCCCCGCCCTCCCTCCAGGCTCTGACCCAGCTGCAGCTCTTCCATCGCCGCCCTTCTGGACTCGTTTTCAGCTGTCTCCCTCCCCTCCCCCACTCCCACTCAGCTTGCAGGCCGCTTCCCTGCCTTGAAAGCATGGCTCTGGCCCTGAGGGCCACAGACCTACTGGGCTTCAAGCTCAAGGCTCTGCCTGGGCCTGCTGCTTCGGCCAGGGGCTCATTTTTTCCTGGAAAGACAAAGCCATGGCCTCACCCCACGCCTGCACTTTGCCACGGCAGGCAGCCCAGATGTAGGAAAGGCTCTGTGGAGTCAGAAGTGCCGAGACAGGCAGATGGCACCAGAGGGTTTGGGGGCCAGGGCGCAACTGGGCTAGCCCCTCCTCCCGGGAGTCGGGGAGGCCCGGCCTTCCTAGTGCCCAGGCCACGGCTCCGGGGAGAAACCCGCCATGGAGGGCACGCGGGAGGCCCTCTGCCTGAGGTGGCAGGTGTCACGCCAGGGCCACTGCAAGCCTGGCTCGGCTTGCCTGCTTTCTCCAAAGGAGGCTGGCCGACCAGCCGAACCTGGCACCTGGGCCAGGCCCCTTCCAAGGGGACGAGTTCCAGAGGCTAGAGCCCTGGGGGCGGCTGCCAAGTCTCCTGGGGCGTGTGCTGGGCCCCCGTCAGAGGAGGAAGCAGCCTGCTAAACGGTGTGCCAGGCCTGAGATCTGGAGGCCTCCCACAGCCGGGTCCCTGTCCTGCCCAGGCCCCCCGAGGGAGGACGATGGTCGGGCAGTGGCGAGCGGGGTGGGGCTGGCGCCGAGCCTGCCCTTGGATGCCCCGGGGAAGGGCGCCGGGGGATGGGCTGCCCCTGGCCAGGTCTGAGGGACCGACCCAGCTCGGGGCTGTCGGGGGCAGAGAGAGAACCCCCCTCCGCCCTTTCCCTTCAGGTTCTTAGGGCTGGCCAAATCCTTCCCAAGACAGCTTGTCTGGAGAAAATCAGACCCAGCTGAAGAACATGTGTCCATGGGGGAAACCCGGGAAACTGAGTCTCCCCACACAATAGCAGAGATTCTCATCTTGCATCCTCTCCTGAGCTAATGACAAAGGTGGATGTCCCGGGTGGGTCGGCCTGTGGAATAGGAGAGGGGAGGAAGTCTATTGTCATGCAGAGGGACATGGAAAGACTTGTCTGAAGCTTATCCCCTGCACTGGGGTCAGGTCGGGAAGGGACGGCACAGAGGTGAGCAGGAACCCACCGGCCTCTCTGTGGTGGGGCTGGCCCCGGGGCAGGCGTGGGGGTGATGGCTGGAAGTGGGATGGCGCGTGAGTTGGCACCAGCCAGCGGTGGAGGCAGAGACTCAGAGGTCAGGGATCTCTCTCTCTGTCTCTGTCTCTCTCTCTCTCCCTCAGGGAGCTGAGGAGAGTAAGGTGGCGCCCCCTGCCCACCTCGCCTACCTCTCCATGGGCCCTTCTTTCTCTGGCCGCTCCGGGAGCCCTGCGGGCTTGGGTTCAAACCCCCACACACCGCACAGGCCAAGGGCGCATGCGCGACCGCCGGGGCCTAGGGCTGGCCTCGGGGGGCGGGGGGGTCCTCAGTGAAGTCCCCGCCCTCCCTCCAGGCTCTGACCCAGCTGCAGCTCTTCCATCGCCGCCCTTGCCCTTCTGGACTCGTCTTCAGCTGTCTCCCTCCCCTCCCCCACTCCCACTCAGCTTGCAGGCCGCTTCCCTGCCTTGAAAGCATGGCTCTGGCCCTGAGGGCCACAGACCTACTGGGCTTCAAGCTCAAGGCTCTGCCTGGGCCTGCTGCTTCGGCCAGGGGCTCATTTTTTCCTGGAAAGACAAAGCCATGGCCTCACCCCACGCCTGCACTTTGCCACGGCAGGCAGCCCAGATGTAGGAAAGGCTCTGTGGAGTCAGAAGTGCCGAGACAGGCAGATGGCACCAGAGGGTTTGGGGGCCAGGGCGCAACTGGGCTAGCCCCTCCTCCCGGGAGTCGGGGAGGCCCGGCCTTCCTAGTGCCCAGGCCACGGCTCCGGGGAGAAACCCGCCATGGAGGGCACGCGGGAGGCCCTCTGCCTGAGGTGGCAGGTGTCACGCCAGGGCCACTGCAAGCCTGGCTCGGCTTGCCTGCTTTCTCCAAAGGAGGCTGGCCGACCAGCCGAACCTGGCACCTGGGCCAGGCCCCTTCCAAGGGGACGAGTTCCAGAGGCTAGAGCCCTGGGGGCGGCTGCCAAGTCTCCTGGGGCGTGTGCTGGGCCCCCGTCAGAGGAGGAAGCAGCCTGCTAAACGGTGTGCCAGGCCTGAGATCTGGAGGCCTCCCACAGCCGGGTCCCTGTCCTGCCCAGGCCCCCCGAGGGAGGACGATGGTCGGGCAGTGGCGAGCGGGGTGGGGCTGGCGCCGAGCCTGCCCTTGGATGCCCCGGGGAAGGGCGCCGGGGGATGGGCTGCCCCTGGCCAGGTCTGAGGGACCGACCCAGCTCGGGGCTGTCGGGGGCAGAGAGAGAACCCCCCTCCGCCCTTTCCCTTCAGGTTCTTAGGGCTGGCCAAATCCTTCCCAAGACAGCTTGTCTGGAGAAAATCAGACCCAGCTGAAGAACATGTGTCCATGGGGGAAACCCGGGAAACTGAGTCTCCCCACACAATAGCAGAGATTCTCATCTTGCATCCTCTCCTGAGCTAATGACAAAGGTGGATGTCCCGGGTGGGTCGGCCTGTGGAATAGGAGAGGGGAGGAAGTCTATTGTCATGCAGAGGGACATGGAAAGACTTGTCTGAAGCTTATCCCCTGCACTGGGGTCAGGTCGGGAAGGGACGGCACAGAGGTGAGCAGGAACCCACCGGCCTCTCTGTGGTGGGGCTGGCCCCGGGGCAGGCGTGGGGGGTGATGGCTGGAAGTGGGATGGCGCGTGAGTTGGCACCAGCCAGCGGTGGAGGCAGAGACTCAGAGGTCAGGGATCTCTCTCTCTGTCTCTGTCTCTCTCTCTCTCCCTCAGGGAGCTGAGGAGAGTAAGGTGGCGCCCCCTGCCCACCTCGCCTACCTCTCCATGGGCCCTTCTTTCTCTGGCCGCTCCGGGAGCCCTGCGGGCTTGGGTTCAAACCCCCACACACCGCACAGGCCAAGGGCGCATGCGCGACCGCCGGGGCCTAGGGCTGGCCTCGGGGGGCGGGGGGGTCCTCAGTGAAGTCCCCGCCCTCCCTCCAGGCTCTGACCCAGCTGCAGCTCTTCCATCGCCGCCCTTCTGGACTCGGCTTCAGCTGTCTCCCTCCCCTCCCCCACTCCCACTCAGCTTGCAGGCCGCTTCCCTGCCTTGAAAGCATGGCTCTGGCCCTGAGGGCCACAGACCTACTGGGCTTCAAGCTCAAGGCTCTGCCTGGGCCTGCTGCTTCGGCCAGGGGCTCATTTTTTCCTGGAAAGACAAAGCCATGGCCTCACCCCACGCCTGCACTTTGCCACGGCAGGCAGCCCAGATGTAGGAAAGGCTCTGTGGAGTCAGAAGTGCCGAGACAGGCAGATGGCACCAGAGGGTTTGGGGGCCAGGGCGCAACTGGGCTAGCCCCTCCTCCCGGGAGTCGGGGAGGCCCGGCCTTCCTAGTGCCCAGGCCACGGCTCCGGGGAGAAACCCGCCATGGAGGGCACGCGGGAGGCCCTCTGCCTGAGGTGGCAGGTGTCACGCCAGGGCCACTGCAAGCCTGGCTCGGCTTGCCTGCTTTCTCCAAAGGAGGCTGGCCGACCAGCCGAACCTGGCACCTGGGCCAGGCCCCTTCCAAGGGGACGAGTTCCAGAGGCTAGAGCCCTGGGGGCGGCTGCCAAGTCTCCTGGGGCGTGTGCTGGGCCCCCGTCAGAGGAGGAAGCAGCCTGCTAAACGGTGTGCCAGGCCTGAGATCTGGAGGCCTCCCACAGCCGGGTCCCTGTCCTGCCCAGGCCCCCCGAGGGAGGACGATGGTCGGGCAGTGGCGAGCGGGGTGGGGCTGGCGCCGAGCCTGCCCTTGGATGCCCCGGGGAAGGGCGCCGGGGGATGGGCTGCCCCTGGCCAGGTCTGAGGGACCGACCCAGCTCGGGGCTGTCGGGGGCAGAGAGAGAACCCCCCTCCGCCCTTTCCCTTCAGGTTCTTAGGGCTGGCCAAATCCTTCCCAAGACAGCTTGTCTGGAGAAAATCAGACCCAGCTGAAGAACATGTGTCCATGGGGGAAACCCGGGAAACTGAGTCTCCCCACACAATAGCAGAGATTCTCATCTTGCATCCTCTCCTGAGCTAATGACAAAGGTGGATGTCCCGGGTGGGTGGGCCTGTGGAATGGGAGAGGGGAGGAAGTCTATTGTCATGCAGAGGGACATGGAAAGACTTGTCTGAAGCTTATCCCCTGCACTGGGGTCAGGTCGGGAAGGGACGGCACAGAGGTGAGCAGGAACCCACCGGCCTCTCTGTTGTGGGGCTGGCCCCGGGGCAGGCGTGGGGGTGATGGCTGGAAGTGGGATGGCGCGTGAGTTGGCACCAGCCAGCGGTGGAGGCAGAGACTCAGAGGTCAGGGATCTCTCTCTCTCTGTCTCTGTCTCTCTCTCTCTCCCTCAGGGAGCTGAGGAGAGTAAGGTGGCGCCCCCTGCCCACCTCGCCTACCTCTCCATGGGCCCTTCTTTCTCTGGCCGCTCCGGGAGCCCTGCGGGCTTGGGTTCAACCCCCCACACACCGCACAGGCCAAGGGCGCATGCGCGACCGCCGGGGCCTAGGGCTGGCCTCGGGGGGCGGGGGGGTCCTCAGTGAAGGCCCCGCCCTCCCTCCAGGCTCTGACCCAGCTGCAGCTCTTCCATCGCCGCCCTTCTGGACTCGGCTTCAGCTGTCTCCCTCCCCTCCCCCACTCCCACTCAGCTTGCAGGCCGCTTCCCTGCCTTGAAAGCATGGCTCTGGCCCTGAGGGCCACAGACCTACTGGGCTTCAAGCTCAAGGCTCTGCCTGGGCCTGCTGCTTCGGCCAGGGGCTCATTTTTTCCTGGAAAGACAAAGCCATGGCCTCACCCCACGCCTGCACTTTGCCACGGCAGGCAGCCCAGATGTAGGAAAGGCTCTGTGGAGTCAGAAGTGCCGAGACAGGCAGATGGCACCAGAGGGTTTGGGGGCCAGGGCGCAACTGGGCTAGCCCCTCCTCCCGGGAGTCGGGGAGGCCCGGCCTTCCTAGTGCCCGGGCCACGGCTCCGGGGAGAAACCCGCCATGGAGGGCACGCGGGAGGCCCTCTGCCTGAGGTGGCAGGTGTCACGCCAGGGCCACTGCAAGCCTGGCTCGGCTTGCCTGCTTTCTCCAAAGGAGGCTGGCCGACCAGCCGAACCTGGCACCTGGGCCAGGTCCCTTCCAAGGGGACGAGTTCCAGAGGCTAGAGCCCTGGGGGCGGCTGCCAAGTCTCCTGGGGCGTGTGCTGGGCCCCCGTCAGAGGAGGAAGCAGCCTGGTAAACGGTGTGCCAGGCCTGAGATCTGGAGGCCTCCCACAGCCGGGTCCCTGTCCTGCCCAGGCCCCCCGAGGGAGGACGATGGTCGGGCAGTGGCGAGCGGGGTGGGGCTGGCGCCGAGCCTGCCCTTGGATGCCCCGGGGAAGGGCGCCGGGGGATGGGCTGCCCCTGGCCAGGTCTGAGGGACCGACCCAGCTCGGGGCTGTCGGGGGCAGAGAGAGAACCCCCCTCCGCCCTTTCCCTTCAGGTTCTTAGGGCTGGCCAAATCCTTCCCAAGACAGCTTGTCTGGAGAAAATCAGACCCAGCTGAAGAACATGTGTCCATGGGGGAAACCCGGGAAACTGAGTCTCCCCACACAATAGCAGAGATTCTCATCTTGCATCCTCTCCTGAGCTAATGACAAAGGTGGATGTCCCGGGTGGGTGGGCCTGTGGAATAGGAGAGGGGAGGAAGTCTATTGTCATGCAGAGGGACATGGAAAGACTTGTCTGAAGCTTATCCCCTGCACTGGGGTCAGGTCGGGAAGGGACGGCACAGAGGTGAGCAGGAACCCACCGGCCTCTCTGTGGTGGGGCTGGCCCCGGGGCAGGCGTGGGGGTGATGGCTGGAAGTGGGATGGCGCGTGAGTTGGCACCAGCCAGCGGTGGAGGCAGAGACTCAGAGGTCAGGGATCTCTCTCTCTGTCTCTGTCTCTCTCTCTCTCCCTCAGGGAGCTGAGGAGAGTAAGGTGGCGCCCCCTGCCCACCTCGCCTACCTCTCCATGGGCCCTTCTTTCTCTGGCCGCTCCGGGAGCCCTGCGGGCTTGGGTTCAAACCCCCACACACCGCACAGGCCAAGGGCGCATGCGCGACCGCCGGGGCCTAGGGCTGGCCTCGGGGGGCGGGGGGGGTCCTCAGTGAAGGCCCCGCCCTCCCTCCAGGCTCTGACCCAGCTGCAGCTCTTCCATCGCCGCCCTTCTGGACTCGGCTTCAGCTGTCTCCCTCCCCTCCCCCACTCCCACTCAGCTTGCAGGCCGCTTCCCTGCCTTGAAAGCATGGCTCTGGCCCTGAGGGCCACAGACCTACTGGGCTTCAAGCTCAAGGCTCTGCCTGGGCCTGCTGCTTCGGCCAGGGGCTCATTTTTTCCTGGAAAGACAAAGCCATGGCCTCACCCCACGCCTGCACTTTGCCACGGCAGGCAGCCCAGATGTAGGAAAGGCTCTGTGGAGTCAGAAGTGCCGAGACAGGCAGATGGCACCAGAGGGTTTGGGGGCCAGGGCGCAACTGGGCTAGGCCCTCCTCCCGGGGAGTCGGGGAGGCCCGGCCTTCCTAGTGCCCGGGCCACGGCTCCGGGGAGAAACCCGCCATGGAGGGCACGCGGGAGGCCCTCTGCCTGAGGTGGCAGGTGTCACGCCAGGGCCACTGCAAGCCTGGCTCGGCTTGCCTGCTTTCTCCAAAGGAGGCTGGCCGACCAGCCGAACCTGGCACCTGGGCCAGGTCCCTTCCAAGGGGACGAGTTCCAGAGGCTAGAGCCCTGGGGGCGGCTGCCAAGTCTCCTGGGGCGTGTGCTGGGCCCCCGTCAGAGGAGGAAGCAGCCTGGTAAACGGTGTGCCAGGCCTGAGATCTGGAGGCCTCCCACAGCCGGGTCCCTGTCCTGCCCAGGCCCCCCGAGGGAGGACGATGGTCGGGCAGTGGCGAGCGGGGTGGGGCTGGCGCCGAGCCTGCCCTTGGATGCCCCGGGGAAGGGCGCCGGGGGATGGGCTGCCCCTGGCCAGGTCTGAGGGACCGACCCAGCTCGGGGCTGTCGGGGGCAGAGAGAGAACCCCCCTCCGCCCTTTCCCTTCAGGTTCTTAGGGCTGGCCAAATCCTTCCCAAGACAGCTTGTCTGGAGAAAATCAGACCCAGCTGAAGAACATGTGTCCATGGGGGAAACCCGGGAAACTGAGTCTCCCCACACAATAGCAGAGATTCTCATCTTGCATCCTCTCCTGAGCTAATGACAAAGGTGGATGTCCCGGGTGGGTGGGCCTGTGGAATAGGAGAGGGGAGGAAGTCTATTGTCATGCAGAGGGACATGGAAAGACTTGTCTGAAGCTTATCCCCTGCACTGGGGTCAGGTCGGGAAGGGACGGCACAGAGGTGAGCAGGAACCCACCGGCCTCTCTGTGGTGGGGCTGGCCCCGGGGCAGGCGTGGGGGTGATGGCTGGAAGTGGGATGGCGCGTGAGTTGGCACCAGCCAGCGGTGGAGGCAGAGACTCAGAGGTCAGGGATCTCTCTCTCTGTCTCTGTCTCTCTCTCTCTCCCTCAGGGAGCTGAGGAGAGTAAGGTGGCGCCCCCTGCCCACCTCGCCTACCTCTCCATGGGCCCTTCTTTCTCTGGCCGCTCCGGGAGCCCTGCGGGCTTGGGTTCAAACCCCCACACACCGCACAGGCCAAGGGCGCATGCGCGACCGCCGGGGCCTAGGGCTGGCCTCGGGGGGCGGGGGGGTCCTCAGTGAAGTCCCCGCCCTCCCTCCAGGCTCTGACCCAGCTGCAGCTCTTCCATCGCCGCCCTTCTGGACTCGGCTTCAGCTGTCTCCCTCCCCTCCCCCACTCCCACTCAGCTTGCAGGCCGCTTCCCTGCCTTGAAAGCATGGCTCTGGCCCTGAGGGCCACAGACCTACTGGGCTTCAAGCTCAAGGCTCTGCCTGGGCCTGCTGCTTCGGCCAGGGGCTCATTTTTTCCTGGAAAGACAAAGCCATGGCCTCACCCCACGCCTGCACTTTGCCACGGCAGGCAGCCCAGATGTAGGAAAGGCTCTGTGGAGTCAGAAGTGCCGAGACAGGCAGATGGCACCAGAGGGTTTGGGGGCCAGGGCGCAACTGGGCTAGCCCCTCCTCCCGGGAGTCGGGGAGGCCCGGCCTTCCTAGTGCCCGGGCCACGGCTCCGGGGAGAAACCCGCCATGGAGGGCACGCGGGAGGCCCTCTGCCTGAGGTGGCAGGTGTCACGCCAGGGCCACTGCAAGCCTGGCTCGGCTTGCCTGCTTTCTCCAAAGGAGGCTGGCCGACCAGCCGAACCTGGCACCTGGGCCAGGTCCCTTCCAAGGGGACGAGTTCCAGAGGCTAGAGCCCTGGGGGCGGCTGCCAAGTCTCCTGGGGCGTGTGCTGGGCCCCCGTCAGAGGAGGAAGCAGCCTGGTAAACGGTGTGTGCCAGGCCTGAGATCTGGAGGCCTCCCACAGCCGGGTCCCTGTCCTGCCCAGGCCCCCCGAGGGAGGACGATGGTCGGGCAGTGGCGAGCGGGGTGGGGCTGGCGCCGAGCCTGCCCTTGGATGCCCCGGGGAAGGGCGCCGGGGGATGGGCTGCCCCTGGCCAGGTCTGAGGGACCGACCCAGCTCGGGGCTGTCGGGGGCAGAGAGAGAACCCCCCTCCGCCCTTTCCCTTCAGGTTCTTAGGGCTGGCCAAATCCTTCCCAAGACAGCTTGTCTGGAGAAAATCAGACCCAGCTGAAGAACATGTGTCCATGGGGGAAACCCGGGAAACTGAGTCTCCCCACACAATAGCAGAGATTCTCATCTTGCATCCTCTCCTGAGCTAATGACAAAGGTGGATGTCCCGGGTGGGTGGGCCTGTGGAATAGGAGAGGGGAGGAAGTCTATTGTCATGCAGAGGGACATGGAAAGACTTGTCTGAAGCTTATCCCCTGCACTGGGGTCAGGTCGGGAAGGGACGGCACAGAGGTGAGCAGGAACCCACCGGCCTCTCTGTGGTGGGGCTGGCCCCGGGGCAGGCGTGGGGGTGATGGCTGGAAGTGGGATGGCGCGTGAGTTGGCACCAGCCAGCGGTGGAGGCAGAGACTCAGAGGTCAGGGATCTCTCTCTCTGTCTCTGTCTCTCTCTCTCTCCCTCAGGGAGCTGAGGAGAGTAAGGTGGTGCCCCCTGCCCACCTCGCCTACCTCTCCATGGGCCCTTCTTTCTCTGGCCGCTCCGGGAGCCCTGCGGGCTTGGGTTCAAACCCCCACACACCGCACAGGCCAAGGGCGCATGCGCGACCGCCGGGGCCTAGGGCTGGCCTCGGGGGGCGGGGGGGTCCTCAGTGAAGTCCCCGCCCTCCCTCCAGGCTCTGACCCAGCTGCAGCTCTTCCATCGCCGCCCTTCTGGACTCGGCTTCAGCTGTCTCCCTCCCCTCCCCCACTCCCACTCAGCTTGCAGGCCGCTTCCCTGCCTTGAAAGCATGGCTCTGGCCCTGAGGGCCACAGACCTACTGGGCTTCAAGCTCAAGGCTCTGCCTGGGCCTGCTGCTTCGGCCAGGGGCTCATTTTTTCCTGGAAAGACAAAGCCATGGCCTCACCCCACGCCTGCACTTTGCCACGGCAGGCAGCCCCAGATGTAGGAAAGGCTCTGTGGAGTCAGAAGTGCCGAGACAGGCAGATGGCACCAGAGGGTTTGGGGGCCAGGGGCGCAACTGGGCTAGCCCCTCCTCCCGGGAGTCGGGGAGGCCCGGCCTTCCTAGTGCCCGGGCCACGGCTCCGGGGAGGAAACCCCGCCATGGAGGGCACGCGGGAGGCCCTCTGCCTGAGGTGGCAGGTGTCACGCCAGGGCCACTGCAAGCCTGGCTCGGCTTGCCTGCTTTCTCCAAAGGAGGCTGGCCGACCAGCCGAACCTGGCACCTGGGCCAGGCCCCTTCAAGGGGACGAGTTCCAGAGGCTAGAGCCCTGGGGGCGGCTGCCAAGTCTCCTGGGGCGTGTGCTGGGCCCCCGTCAGAGGAGGAAGCAGCCTGCTAAACGGTGTGCCAGGCCTGAGATCTGGAGGCCTCCCACAGCCGGGTCCCTGTCCTGCCCAGGCCCCCCCGAGGGAGGACGATGGTCGAGGCAGTGGCGAGCGGGGTGGGGCTGGCGCCGAGCCTGCCCTTGGATGCCCCGGGGAAGGGCGCCGGGGGATGGGCTGCCCCTGCCAGGTCTGAGGGACCGACCCCAGCTCGGGGCTGTCGGGGGCAGAGAGAGAACCCCCCTCCGCCCTTTCCCTTCAGGTTCTTAGGGCTGGCCAAATCCTTCCCAAGACAGCTTGTCTGGAGAAAATCAGACCCGAACATGTGTCCATGGGGGAAACCCGGGAAACTGAGTCTCCCCACACAATAGCAGAGATTCTCATCTTGCATCCTCTCCTGAGCTAATGACAAAGGTGGATGTCCCGGGTGGGTCGGCCTGTGGAATAGGAGAGGGGAGGAAGTCTATTGTCATGCAGAGGGACATGGAAAGACTTGTCTGAAGCTTATCCCCTGCACTGGGGTCAGGTCGGGAAGGGACGGCACAGAGGTGAGCAGGAACCCACCGGCCTCTCTGTGGTGGGGCTGGCCCCGGGGCAGGCGTGGGGGTGATGGCTGGAAGTGGGATGGCGCGTGAGTTGGCACCAGCCAGCGGTGGAGGCAGAGACTCAGAGGTCAGGGATCTCTCTCTCTGTCTCTGTCTCTCTCTCTCTCCCTCAGGGAGCTGAGGAGAGTAAGGTGGCGCCCCCTGCCCACCTCGCCTACCTCTCCATGGGCCCTTCTTTCTCTGGCCGCTCCGGAGCCCTGCGGGCTTGGGTTCAAACCCCCACACACCGCACAGGCCAAGGGCGCATGCGCGACCGCCGGGGCCTAGGGCTGGCCTCGGGGGGCGGGGGGGGGTCCTCAGTGAAGTCCCCGCCCTCCCTCCAGGCTCTGACCCAGCTGCAGCTCTTCCATCGCCGCCCTTCTGGACTCGTCTTCAGCTGTCTCCCTCCCCTCCCCCACTCCACTCAGCTTGCAGGCCGCTTCCCTGCCTTGAAAGCATGGCTCTGGGCCCTGAGGGCCACAGGACCTACTGGGCTTCAAGCTCAAGGCTCTGCCTGGGCCTGCTGCTTCGGCCAGGGGCTCATTTTTTCCTGGAAAGACAAAGCCATGGCCTCACCCTACGCCTGCACTTTGCCACGGCAGGCAGCCCAGATGTAGGAAAAGGCTCTGTGGAGTCAGAAGTGCCGAGACAGGCAGATGGCACCAGAGGGTTTGGGGGCCAGGGCGCAACTGGGCTAGCCCCTCCTCCCGGGAGTCGGGGAGGCCCGGCCTTCCTAGTGCCCAGGCCACGGCTCCGGGGAGAAACCCGCCATGGAGGGCACGCGGGAGGCCCTCTGCCTGAGGTGGCAGGTGTCACGCCAGGGCCACTGCAAGCCTGGCTCGGCTTGCCTGCTTTCTCCAAAGGAGGCTGGCCGACCAGCCGAACCTGGCACCTGGGCCAGGCCCCTTCCAAGGGGACGAGTTCCAGAGGCTAGAGCCCTGGGGGCGGCTGCCAAGTCTCCTGGGGCGTGTGCTGGGCCCCCGTCAGAGGAGGAAGCAGCCTGCTAAACGGTGTGCCAGGCCTGAGATCTGGAGGCCTCCCACAGCCGGGTCCCTGTCCTGCCCAGGCCCCCGAGGGAGGACGATGGTCGGGCAGTGGCGAGCGGGGTGGGGCTGGCGCCGAGCCTGCCCTTGGATGCCCCGGGGAAGGGCGCCGGGGGATGGGCTGCCCCTGGCCAGGTCTGAGGGACCGACCCAGCTCGGGGCTGTCGGGGGCAGAGAGAGAACCCCCCTCCGCCCTTTCCCTTCAGGTTCTTAGGGCTGGCCAAATCCTTCCCAAGACAGCTTGTCTGGAGAAAATCAGACCCAGCTGAAGAACATGTGTCCATGGGGGAAACCCGGGAAACTGAGTCTCCCACACAATAGCAGAGATTCTCATCTTGCATCCTCTCCTGAGCTAATGACAAAGGTGGATGTCCCGGGTGGGTGGGCCTGTGGAATGGGAAGAGGGGAGGAAGTCTATTGTCATGCAGAGGGACATGGAAAGACTTGTCTGAAGCTTATCCCTGCACTGGGGTCAGGTCGGGAAGGGACGGCACAGAGAGGTGAGCAGGAACCCACCGGCCTCTCTGTTGTGGGGCTGGCCCCGGGGCAGGCGTGGGGGTGATGGCTGGAAGTGGGATGGCGCGTGAGTTGGCACCAGCCAGCGGTGGAGGCAGAGACTCAGAGGTCAGGGATCTCTCTCTCTCTGTCTCTGTCTCTCTCTCTCTCCCTCAGGGAGCTGAGGAGAGTAAGGTGGCGCCCCCTGCCCACCTCGCCTACCTCTCCATGGGCCCTTCTTTCTCTGGCCGCTCCGGGAGCCCTGCGGGCTTGGGTTCAACCCCCCCACACACCGCACAGGCCAAGGGCGGCATGCGCGACCGCCGGGGCCTAGGGCTGGCCTCGGGGGGCGGGGGGGGTCCTCAGTGAAGGCCCCCGCCCTCCCTCCCAGGCTCTGACCCAGCTGCAGCTCTTCCATCGCCGCCCTTCTGGACTCGGCTTCAGCTGTCTCCCTCCCCTCCCCCACTCCCACTCAGCTTGCAGGCCGCTTCCCTGCCTTGAAAGCATGGCTCTGGCCCTGAGGGCCACAGACCTACTGGGCTTCAAGCTCAAGGCTCTGCCTGGCCTGCTGCTTCGGCCAGGGGCTCATTTTTTCCTGGAAAGACAAAGCCATGGCCTCACCCCACGCCTGCACTTTGCCACGGCAGGCAGCCCAGATGTAGGAAAGGCTCTGTGGAGTCAGAAGTGCCGAGACAGGCAGATGGCACCAGAGGGTTTGGGGGCCAGGGCGCAACTGGGCTAGCCCCTCCTCCCGGGAGTCGGTGAGGCCCGGCCTTCCTAGTGCCCGGGCCACGGCTCCGGGGAGAAACCCGCCATGGAGGGCACGCGGGAGGCCCTCTGCCTGAGGTGGCCAGGTGTCACGCCAGGGCCACTGCAAGCCTGGCTCGGCTTGCCTGCTTTCTCCAAAGGAGGCTGGCCGACCAGCCCGAACCTGGCACCTGGGCCAGGTCCCCTTCCAAGGGGACGAGTTCCAGAGGCTAGAGCCCTGGGGGGCGGCTGCCAAGTCTCCTGGGGCGTGTGCTGGGCCCCCGTCAGAGGAGGAAGCAGCCTGGTAAACGGTGTGCCAGGCCTGAGATCTGGAGGCCTCCCACAGCCGGGTCCCTGTCCTGCCCAGGCCCCCCGAGGGAGGACGATGGTCGGGCAGTGGCGAGCGGGGTGGGGCTGGCGCCGAGCCTGCCCTTGGATGCCCCGGGGAAGGGCGCCGGGGGATGGGCTGCCCCTGGCCAGGTCTGAGGGACCGACCCAGCTCGGGGCTGTCGGGGGCAGAGAGAGAACCCCCCTCCGCCCTTTCCCTTCAGGTTCTTAGGGCTGGCCAAATCCTTCCCAAGACAGCTTGTCTGGAGAAAATCAGACCCAGCTGAAGAACATGTGTCCATGGGGGAAACCCGGGAAACTGAGTCTCCCCACACAATAGCAGAGATTCTCATCTTGCATCCTCTCCTGAGCTAATGACAAAGGTGGATGTCCCGGGTGGGTGGGCCTGTGGAATAGGAGAGGGGAGGAAGTCTATTGTCATGCAGAGGGACATGGAAAGACTTGTCTGAAGCTTATCCCCTGCACTGGGGTCAGGTCGGGAAGGGACGGCACAGAGGTGAGCAGGAACCCACCGGCCTCTCTGTGGTGGGGCTGGCCCCGGGGCAGGCGTGGGGGTGATGGCTGGAAGTGGGATGGCGCGTGAGTTGGCACCAGCCAGCGGTGGAGGCAGAGACTCAGAGGTCAGGGATCTCTCTCTCTGTCTCTGTCTCTCTCTCTCTCCCTCAGGGAGCTGAGGAGAGTAAGGTGGCGCCCCCTGCCCACCTCGCCTACCTCTCCATGGGCCCTTCTTTCTCTGGCCGCTCCGGGAGCCCTGCGGGCTTGGGTTCAAACCCCCACACACCGCACAGGCCAAGGGCGCATGCGCGACCGCCGGGGCCTAGGGCTGGCCTCGGGGGGCGGGGGGGTCCTCAGTGAAGTCCCCGCCCTCCCTCCAGGCTCTGACCCAGCTGCAGCTCTTCCATCGCCGCCCTTCTGGACTCGTCTTCAGCTGTCTCCCTCCCCTCCCCCACTCCCACTCAGCTTGCAGGCCGCTTCCCTGCCTTGAAAGCATGGCTCTGGCCCTGAGGGCCACAGACCTACTGGGCTTCAAGCTCAAGGCTCTGCCTGGGCCTGCTGCTTCGGCCAGGGGCTCATTTTTTCCTGGAAAGACAAAGCCATGGCCTCACCCCACGCCTGCACTTTGCCACGGCAGGCAGCCCAGATGTAGGAAAGGCTCTGTGGAGTCAGAAGTGCCGAGACAGGCAGATGGCACCAGAGGGTTTGGGGGCCAGGGCGCAACTGGGCTAGCCCCTCCTCCCGGGAGTCGGGGAGGCCCGGCCTTCCTAGTGCCCAGGCCACGGCTCCGGGGAGAAACCCGCCATGGAGGGCACGCGGGAGGCCCTCTGCCTGAGGTGGCAGGTGTCACGCCAGGGCCACTGCAAGCCTGGCTCGGCTTGCCTGCTTTCTCCAAAGGAGGCTGGCCGACCAGCCGAACCTGGCACCTGGGCCAGGCCCCTTCCAAGGGGACGAGTTCCAGAGGCTAGAGCCCTGGGGGCGGCTGCCAAGTCTCCTGGGGCGTGTGCTGGGCCCCCGTCAGAGGAGGAAGCAGCCTGCTAAACGGTGTGCCAGGCCTGAGATCTGGAGGCCTCCCACAGCCGGGTCCCTGTCCTGCCCAGGCCCCCCGAGGGAGGACGATGGTCGGGCAGTGGCGAGCGGGGTGGGGCTGGCGCCGAGCCTGCCCTTGGATGCCCCGGGGAAGGGCGCCGGGGGATGGGCTGCCCCTGGCCAGGTCTGAGGGACCGACCCAGCTCGGGGCTGTCGGGGGCAGAGAGAGAACCCCCCTCCGCCCTTTCCCTTCAGGTTCTTAGGGCTGGCCAAATCCTTCCCAAGACAGCTTGTCTGGAGAAAATCAGACCCAGCTGAAGAACATGTGTCCATGGGGGAAACCCGGGAAACTGAGTCTCCCCACACAATAGCAGAGATTCTCATCTTGCATCCTCTCCTGAGCTAATGACAAAGGTGGATGTCCCGGGTGGGTGGGCCTGTGGAATAGGAGAGGGGAGGAAGTCTATTGTCATGCAGAGGGACATGGAAAGACTTGTCTGAAGCTTATCCCCTGCACTGGGGTCAGGTCGGGAAGGGACGGCACAGAGGTGAGCAGGAACCCACCGGCCTCTCTGTGGTGGGGCTGGCCCCGGGGCAGGCGTGGGGGTGATGGCTGGAAGTGGGATGGCGCGTGAGTTGGCACCAGCCAGCGGTGGAGGCAGAGACTCAGAGGTCAGGGATCTCTCTCTCTGTCTCTGTCTCTCTCTCTCTCCCTCAGGGAGCTGAGGAGAGTAAGGTGGCGCCCCCTGCCCACCTCGCCTACCTCTCCATGGGCCCTTCTTTCTCTGGCCGCTCCGGGAGCCCTGCGGGCTTGGGTTCAAACCCCCACACACCGCACAGGCCAAGGGCGCATGCGCGACCGCCGGGGCCTAGGGCTGGCCTCGGGGGGCGGGGGTGTCCTCAGTGAAGTCCCCCGCCCTCCCTCCAGGCTCTGACCCAGCTGCAGCTCTTCCATCGCCGCCCTTCTGGACTCGTCTTCAGCTGTCTCCCTCCCCTCCCCCACTCCCACTCAGCTTGCAGGCCGCTTCCCTGCCTTGAAAGCATGGCTCTGGCCCTGAGGGCCACAGACCTACTGGGCTTCAAGCTCAAGGCTCTGCCTGGGCCTGCTGCTTCGGCCAGGGGCTCATTTTTTCCTGGAAAGACAAAGCCATGGCCTCACCCTACGCCTGCACTTTGCCACGGCAGGCAGCCCAGATGTAGGAAAGGCTCTGTGGAGTCAGAAGTGCCGAGACAGGAAGATGGCACCAGAGGGTTTGGGGGCCAGGGCGCAACTGGGCTAGCCCCTCCTCACGGGAGTCGGGGAGGCCCGGCCTTCCTAGTGCCCAGGCCACGGCTCCGGGGAGAAACCCGCCATGGAGGGCACGCGGGAGGCCCTCTGCCTGAGGTGGCAGGTGTCACGCCAGGGCCACTGCAAGCCTGGCTCGGCTTGCCTGCTTTCTCCAAAGGAGGCTGGCCGACCAGCCGAACCTGGCACCTGGGCCAGGCCCCTTCCAAGGGGACGAGTTCCAGAGGCTAGAGCCCTGGGGGCGGCTGCCAAGTCTCCTGGGGCGTGTGCTGGGCCCCCGTCAGAGGAGGAAGCAGCCTGCTAAACGGTGTGCCAGGCCTGAGATCTGGAGGCCTCCCACAGCCGGGTCCCTGTCCTGCCCAGGCCCCCCGAGGGAGGACGATGGTCGGGCAGTGGCGAGCGGGGTGGGGCTGGCGCCGAGCCTGCCCTTGGATGCCCCGGGGAAGGGCGCCGGGGGATGGGCTGCCCCTGGCCAGGTCTGAGGGACCGACCCAGCTCGGGGCTGTCGGGGGCAGAGAGAGAACCCCCCCTCCGCCCTTTCCCTTCAGGTTCTTAGGGCTGGCCAAATCCTTCCCAAGACAGCTTGTCTGGAGAAAATCAGACCCAGCTGAAGAACATGTGTCCATGGGGGAAACCCGGGAAACTGAGTCTCCCCACACAATAGCAGAGATTCTCATCTTGCATCCTCTCCTGAGCTAATGACAAAGGTGGATGTCCCGGGTGGGTGGGCCTGTGGAATGGGAGAGGGGAGGAAGTCTATTGTCATGCAGAGGGACATGGAAAGACTTGTCTGAAGCTTATCCCCTGCACTGGGGTCAGGTCGGGAAGGGACGGCACAGAGGTGAGCAGGAACCCACCGGCCTCTCTGTTGTGGGGCTGGCCCCGGGGCAGGCGTGGGGGTGATGGCTGGAAGTGGGATGGCGCGTGAGTTGGCACCAGCCAGCGGTGGAGGCAGAGACTCAGAGGTCAGGGATCTCTCTCTCTCTGTCTCTGTCTCTCTCTCTCTCCCTCAGGGAGCTGAGGAGAGTAAGGTGGCGCCCCCTGCCCACCTCGCCTACCTCTCCATGGGCCCTTCTTTCTCTGGCCGCTCCGGGAGCCCTGCGGGCTTGGGTTCAACCCCCCACACACCGCACAGGCCAAGGGCGCATGCGCGACCGCCGGGGCCTAGGGCTGGCCTCGGGGGGCGGGGGGGTCCTCAGTGAAGGCCCCGCCCTCCCTCCAGGCTCTGACCCAGCTGCAGCTCTTCCATCGCCGCCCTTCTGGACTCGGCTTCAGCTGTCTCCCTCCCCTCCCCCACTCCCACTCAGCTTGCAGGCCGCTTCCCTGCCTTGAAAGCATGGCTCTGGCCCTGAGGGCCACAGACCTACTGGGCTTCAAGCTCAAGGCTCTGCCTGGGCCTGCTGCTTCGGCCAGGGGCTCATTTTTTCCTGGAAAGACAAAGCCATGGCCTCACCCCACGCCTGCACTTTGCCACGGCAGGCAGCCCAGATGTAGGAAAGGCTCTGTGGAGTCAGAAGTGCCGAGACAGGCAGATGGCACCAGAGGGTTTGGGGGCCAGGGCGCAACTGGGCTAGCCCCTCCTCCCGGGAGTCGGGGAGGCCCGGCCTTCCTAGTGCCCGGGCCACGGCTCCGGGGAGAAACCCGCCATGGAGGGCACGCGGGAGGCCCTCTGCCTGAGGTGGCAGGTGTCACGCCAGGGCCACTGCAAGCCTGGCTCGGCTTGCCTGCTTTCTCCAAAGGAGGCTGGCCGACCAGCCGAACCTGGCACCTGGGCCAGGTCCCTTCCAAGGGGACGAGTTCCAGAGGCTAGAGCCCTGGGGGGCGGCTGCCAAGTCTCCTGGGGCGTGTGCTGGGCCCCCGTCAGAGGAGGAAGCAGCCTGGTAAACGGTGTGCCAGGCCTGAGATCTGGAGGCCTCCCACAGCCGGGTCCCTGTCCTGCCCAGGCCCCCCGAGGGAGGACGATGGTCGGGCAGTGGCGAGCGGGGTGGGGCTGGCGCCGAGCCTGCCCTTGGATGCCCCGGGGAAGGGCGCCGGGGGATGGGCTGCCCCTGGCCAGGTCTGAGGGACCGACCCAGCTCGGGGCTGTCGGGGGCAGAGAGAGAACCCCCCTCCGCCCTTTCCCTTCAGGTTCTTAGGGCTGGCCAAATCCTTCCCAAGACAGCTTGTCTGGAGAAAATCAGACCCAGCTGAAGAACATGTGTCCATGGGGGAAACCCGGGAAACTGAGTCTCCCCACACAATAGCAGAGATTCTCATCTTGCATCCTCTCCTGAGCTAATGACAAAGGTGGATGTCCCGGGTGGGTGGGCCTGTGGAATAGGAGAGGGGAGGAAGTCTATTGTCATGCAGAGGGACATGGAAAGACTTGTCTGAAGCTTATCCCCTGCACTGGGGTCAGGTCGGGAAGGGACGGCACAGAGGTGAGCAGGAACCCACCGGCCTCTCTGTGGTGGGGCTGGCCCCGGGGCAGGCGTGGGGGTGATGGCTGGAAGTGGGATGGCGCGTGAGTTGGCACCAGCCAGCGGTGGAGGCAGAGACTCAGAGGTCAGGGATCTCTCTCTCTGTCTCTGTCTCTCTCTCTCTCCCTCAGGGAGCTGAGGAGAGTAAGGTGGCGCCCCCTGCCCACCTCGCCTACCTCTCCATGGGCCCTTCTTTCTCTGGCCGCTCCGGGAGCCCTGCGGGCTTGGGTTCAAACCCCCACACACCGCACAGGCCAAGGGCGCATGCGCGACCGCCGGGGCCTAGGGCTGGCCTCGGGGGGCGGGGGTGTCCTCAGTGAAGTCCCCGCCCTCCCTCCAGGCTCTGACCCAGCTGCAGCTCTTCCATCGCCGCCCTTCTGGACTCGTCTTCAGCTGTCTCCCTCCCCTCCCCCACTCCCACTCAGCTTGCAGGCCGCTTCCCTGCCTTGAAAGCATGGCTCTGGCCCTGAGGGCCACAGACCTACTGGGCTTCAAGCTCAAGGCTCTGCCTGGGCCTGCTGCTTCGGCCAGGGGCTCATTTTTTCCTGGAAAGACAAAGCCATGGCCTCACCCTACGCCTGCACTTTGCCACGGCAGGCAGCCCAGATGTAGGAAAGGCTCTGTGGAGTCAGAAGTGCCGAGACAGGAAGATGGCACCAGAGGGTTTGGGGGCCAGGGCGCAACTGGGCTAGCCCCTCCTCACGGGAGTCGGGGAGGCCCGGCCTTCCTAGTGCCCAGGCCACGGCTCCGGGGAGAAACCCGCCATGGAGGGCACGCGGGAGGCCCTCTGCCTGAGGTGGCAGGTGTCACGCCAGGGCCACTGCAAGCCTGGCTCGGCTTGCCTGCTTTCTCCAAAGGAGGCTGGCCGACCAGCCGAACCTGGCACCTGGGCCAGGCCCCTTCCAAGGGGACGAGTTCCAGAGGCTAGAGCCCTGGGGGCGGCTGCCAAGTCTCCTGGGGCGTGTGCTGGGCCCCCGTCAGAGGAGGAAGCAGCCTGCTAAACGGTGTGCCAGGCCTGAGATCTGGAGGCCTCCCACAGCCGGGTCCCTGTCCTGCCCAGGCCCCCCGAGGGAGGACGATGGTCGGGCAGTGGCGAGCGGGGTGGGGCTGGCGCCGAGCCTGCCCTTGGATGCCCCGGGGAAGGGCGCCGGGGGATGGGCTGCCCCTGGCCAGGTCTGAGGGACCGACCCAGCTCGGGGCTGTCGGGGGCAGAGAGAGAACCCCCCTCCGCCCTTTCCCTTCAGGTTCTTAGGGCTGGCCAAATCCTTCCCAAGACAGCTTGTCTGGAGAAAATCAGACCCAGCTGAAGAACATGTGTCCATGGGGGAAACCCGGGAAACTGAGTCTCCCCACACAATAGCAGAGATTCTCATCTTGCATCCTCTCCTGAGCTAATGACAAAGGTGGATGTCCCGGGTGGGTGGGCCTGTGGAATGGGAGAGGGGAGGAAGTCTATTGTCATGCAGAGGGACATGGAAAGACTTGTCTGAAGCTTATCCCCTGCACTGGGGTCAGGTCGGGAAGGGACGGCACAGAGGTGAGCAGGAACCCACCGGCCTCTCTGTTGTGGGGCTGGCCCCGGGGCAGGCGTGGGGGTGATGGCTGGAAGTGGGATGGCGCGTGAGTTGGCACCAGCCAGCGGTGGAGGCAGAGACTCAGAGGTCAGGGATCTCTCTCTCTCTGTCTCTGTCTCTCTCTCTCTCCCTCAGGGAGCTGAGGAGAGTAAGGTGGCGCCCCCTGCCCACCTCGCCTACCTCTCCATGGGCCCTTCTTTCTCTGGCCGCTCCGGGAGCCCTGCGGGCTTGGGTTCAACCCCCCACACACCGCACAGGCCAAGGGCGCATGCGCGACCGCCGGGGCCTAGGGCTGGCCTCGGGGGGCGGGGGGGTCCTCAGTGAAGGCCCCGCCCTCCCTCCAGGCTCTGACCCAGCTGCAGCTCTTCCATCGCCGCCCTTCTGGACTCGGCTTCAGCTGTCTCCCTCCCCTCCCCCACTCCCACTCAGCTTGCAGGCCGCTTCCCTGCCTTGAAAGCATGGCTCTGGCCCTGAGGGCCACAGACCTACTGGGCTTCAAGCTCAAGGCTCTGCCTGGGCCTGCTGCTTCGGCCAGGGGCTCATTTTTTCCTGGAAAGACAAAGCCATGGCCTCACCCCACGCCTGCACTTTGCCACGGCAGGCAGCCCAGATGTAGGAAAGGCTCTGTGGAGTCAGAAGTGCCGAGACAGGCAGATGGCACCAGAGGGTTTGGGGGCCAGGGCGCAACTGGGCTAGCCCCTCCTCCCGGGAGTCGGGGAGGCCCGGCCTTCCTAGTGCCCGGGCCACGGCTCCGGGGAGAAACCCGCCATGGAGGGCACGCGGGAGGCCCTCTGCCTGAGGTGGCAGGTGTCACGCCAGGGCCACTGCAAGCCTGGCTCGGCTTGCCTGCTTTCTCCAAAGGAGGCTGGCCGACCAGCCGAACCTGGCACCTGGGCCAGGTCCCTTCCAAGGGGACGAGTTCCAGAGGCTAGAGCCCTGGGGGCGGCTGCCAAGTCTCCTGGGGCGTGTGCTGGGCCCCCGTCAGAGGAGGAAGCAGCCTGGTAAACGGTGTGCCAGGCCTGAGATCTGGAGGCCTCCCACAGCCGGGTCCCTGTCCTGCCCAGGCCCCCCGAGGGAGGACGATGGTCGGGCAGTGGCGAGCGGGGTGGGGCTGGCGCCGAGCCTGCCCTTGGATGCCCCGGGGAAGGGCGCCGGGGGATGGGCTGCCCCTGGCCAGGTCTGAGGGACCGACCCAGCTCGGGGCTGTCGGGGGCAGAGAGAGAACCCCCCTCCGCCCTTTCCCTTCAGGTTCTTAGGGCTGGCCAAATCCTTCCCAAGACAGCTTGTCTGGAGAAAATCAGACCCAGCTGAAGAACATGTGTCCATGGGGGAAACCCGGGAAACTGAGTCTCCCCACACAATAGCAGAGATTCTCATCTTGCATCCTCTCCTGAGCTAATGACAAAGGTGGATGTCCCGGGTGGGTGGGCCTGTGGAATAGGAGAGGGGAGGAAGTCTATTGTCATGCAGAGGGACATGGAAAGACTTGTCTGAAGCTTATCCCCTGCACTGGGGTCAGGTCGGGAAGGGACGGCACAGAGGTGAGCAGGAACCCACCGGCCTCTCTGTGGTGGGGCTGGCCCCGGGGCAGGCGTGGGGGTGATGGCTGGAAGTGGGATGGCGCGTGAGTTGGCACCAGCCAGCGGTGGAGGCAGAGACTCAGAGGTCAGGGATCTCTCTCTCTGTCTCTGTCTCTCTCTCTCTCCCTCAGGGAGCTCTCTCTCTCTCCCTCAGGGAGCTGAGGAGAGTAAGGGTGGCGCCCCCTGCCCACCTCGCCTACCTCTCCATGGGCCCCTTCTTTCTCTGGCCGCTCCGGGAGCCCTGCGGGCTTGGGTTCAAACCCCCACACACCGCACAGGCCAAGGGCGCATGCGCGACCGCCGGGGCCTAGGGCTGGCCTCGGGGGGCGGGGGGGTCCTCAGTGAAGTCCCCGCCCTCCCTCCAGGCTCTGACCCAGCTGCAGCTCTTCCATCGCCGCCCTTCTGGACTCGTCTTCAGCTGTCTCCCTCCCCTCCCCCACTCCCACTCAGCTTGCAGGCCGCTTCCCTGCCTTGAAAGCATGGCTCTGGCCCTGAGGGCCACAGACTACTGGCTTCAAGCTCAAGGCTCTGCCTGGGCCTGCTGCTTCGGCCAGGGGCTCATTTTTTCCTGGAAAGACAAAGCCATGGCCTCACCCCACGCCTGCACTTTGCCACGGCTGGCAGCCCAGATGTAGGAAAGGCTCTGTGGAGTCAGAAGTGCCGAGACAGGCAGATGGCACCAGAGGGTTTGGGGGCCAGGGCGCAACTGGGCTAGCCCCTCCTCCCGGGAGTCGGGGAGGCCCGGCCTTCCTAGTGCCCAGGCCACGGCTCCGGGAGAAACCCGCCATGGAGGGCACGCGGGAGGCCCTCTGCCTGAGGTGGCAGGTGTCACGCCAGGGCCACTGCAAGCCTGGCTCGGCTTGCCTGCTTTCTCCAAAGGAGGCTGGCCGACCAGCCGAACCTGGCACCTGGCCAGGCCCCTTCCAAGGGGACGAGTTCCAGAGGCTAGAGCCCTGGGGGCGGCTGCCAAGTCTCCTGCGGCGTGTGCTGGGCCCCCGTCAGAGGAGGAAGCAGCCTGCTAAACGGTGTGCCAGGCCTGAGATCTGGAGGCCTCCCACAGCCGGGTCCCTGTCCTGCCCAGGCCCCCCGAGGGGAGGACGATGGTCGGGCAGTGGCGAGCGGGGTGGGGCTGGCGCCGAGCCTGCCCTTGGATGCCCCGGGGAAGGGCGCCGGGGGATGGGCTGCCCCTGGCCAGGTCTGAGGGACCGACCCAGCTCGGGGCTGTCGGGGGCAGAGAGAGAACCCCCCTCCGCCTTTCCCTTCAGGTTCTTAGGGCTGGCCAAATCCTTCCCAAGACAGCTTGTCTGGAGAAAATCAGACCCAGCTGAAGAACATGTGTCCATGGGGGAAACCCGGGAAACTGAGTCTCCCACACAATAGCAGAGATTCTCATCTTGCATCCTCTCCTGAGCTAATGACAAAGGTGGATGTCCCGGGTGGGGTGGGCCTGTGGAATAGGAGAGGGGAGGAAGTCTATTGTCATGCAGAGGGACATGGAAAGACTTGTCTGAAGCTTATCCCCTGCACTGGGGTCAGGTCGGGAAGGGACGGCACAGAGGGTGAGCAGGAACCCACCGGCCTCTCTGTGGTGGGGCTGGCCCCGGGGCAGGCGTGGGGGTGATGGCTGGAAGTGGGATGGCGCGTGAGTTGGCACCAGCCAGCGGTGGAGGCAGAGACTCAGAGGTCAGGGATCTCTCTCTCTGTCTCTGTCTCTCTCTCTCTCCCTCAGGGAGCTGAGGAGAGTAAGGTGGCGCCCCCTGCCCACCTCGCCTACCTCTCCATGGGCCCTTCTTTCTCTGGCCGCTCCGGGAGCCCTGCGGGCTTGGGTTCAAACCCCCACACACCGCACAGGCCAAGGGCGCATGCGCGACCGCCGGGGCCTAGGGCTGGCCTCGGGGGGCGGGGGGGTCCTCAGTGAAGTCCCCGCCCTCCCTCCAGGCTCTGACCCAGCTGCAGCTCTTCCATCGCCGCCCTTCTGGACTCGTCTTCAGCTGTCTCCCTCCCCTCCCCCACTCCCACTCAGCTTGCAGGCCGCTTCCCTGCCTTGAAAGCATGGCTCTGGCCCTGAGGGCCACAGACCTACTGGGCTTCAAGCTCAAGGCTCTGCCTGGGCCTGCTGCTTCGGCCAGGGGCTCATTTTTTCCTGGAAAGACAAAGCCATGGCCTCACCCCACGCCTGCACTTTGCCACGGCAGGCAGCCCAGATGTAGGAAAGGCTCTGTGGAGTCAGAAGTGCCGAGACAGGCAGATGGCACCAGAGGGTTTGGGGGCCAGGGCGCAACTGGGCTAGCCCCTCCTCCCGGGAGTCGGGGAGGCCCGGCCTTCCTAGTGCCCAGGCCACGGCTCCGGGGAGAAACCCGCCATGGAGGGCACGCGGGAGGCCCTCTGCCTGAGGTGGCAGGTGTCACGCCAGGGCCACTGCAAGCCTGGCTCGGCTTGCCTGCTTTCTCCAAAGGAGGCTGGCCGACCAGCCGAACCTGGCACCTGGGCCAGGCCCCATTCCAAGGGGACGAGTTCCAGAGGCTAGAGCCCTGGGGGCGGCTGCCAAGTCTCCTGGGGCGTGTGCTGGGCCCCCGTCAGAGGAGGAAGCAGCCTGCTAAACGGTGTGCCAGGCCTGAGATCTGGAGGCCTCCCACAGCCGGGTCCCTGTCCTGCCCAGGCCCCCCGAGGGAGGACGATGGTCGGGCAGTGGCGAGCGGGGTGGGGCTGGCGCCGAGCCTGCCCTTGGATGCCCCGGGGAAGGGCGCCGGGGGATGGGCTGCCCCTGGCCAGGTCTGAGGGACCGACCCAGCTCGGGGCTGTCGGGGGCAGAGAGAGAACCCCCCTCCGCCCTTTCCCTTCAGGTTCTTAGGGCTGGCCAAATCCTTCCCAAGACAGCTTGTCTGGAGAAAATCAGACCCAGCTGAAGAACATGTGTCCATGGGGGAAACCCGGGAAACTGAGTCTCCCCACACAATAGCAGAGATTCTCATCTTGCATCCTCTCCTGAGCTAATGACAAAGGTGGATGTCCCGGGTGGGTGGGCCTGTGGAATGGGAGAGGGGAGGAAGTCTATTGTCATGCAGAGGGACATGGAAAGACTTGTCTGAAGCTTATCCCCTGCACTGGGGTCAGGTCGGGAAGGGACGGCACAGAGGTGAGCAGGAACCCACCGGCCTCTCTGTTGTGGGGCTGGCCCCGGGGCAGGCGTGGGGGTGATGGCTGGAAGTGGGATGGCGCGTGAGTTGGCACCAGCCAGCGGTGGAGGCAGAGACTCAGAGGTCAGGGATCTCTCTCTCTCTGTCTCTGTCTCTCTCTCTCTCCCTCAGGGAGCTGAGGAGAGTAAGGTGGCGCCCCCTGCCCACCTCGCCTACCTCTCCATGGGCCCTTCTTTCTCTGGCCGCTCCGGGAGCCCTGCGGGCTTGGGTTCAACCCCCCACACACCGCACAGGCCAAGGGCGCCATGCGCGACCGCCGGGGCCTAGGGCTGGCCTCGGGGGGCGGGGGGGTCCTCAGTGAAGGCCCCGCCCTCCCTCCAGGCTCTGACCCAGCTGCAGCTCTTCCATCGCCGCCCTTCTGGACTCGGCTTCAGCTGTCTCCCTCCCCTCCCCCACTCCCACTCAGCTTGCAGGCCGCTTCCCTGCCTTGAAAGCATGGCTCTGGCCCTGAGGGCCACAGACCTACTGGGCTTCAAGCTCAAGGCTCTGCCTGGGCCTGCTGCTTCGGCAGGGGCTCATTTTTTCCTGGAAAGACAAAGCCATGGCCTCACCCCACGCCTGCACTTTGCCACGGCAGGCAGCCCAGATGTAGGAAAGGCTCTGTGGAGTCAGAAGTGCCGAGACAGGCAGATGGCACCAGAGGGTTTGGGGGCCAGGGCGCAACTGGGCTAGCCCCTCCTCCCGGGAGTCGGGGAGGCCCGGCCCTTCCTAGTGCCCGGGCCACGGCTCCGGGGAGAAACCCGCCATGGAGGGCACGCGGGAGGCCCTCTGCCTGAGGTGGCAGGTGTCACGCCAGGGCCACTGCAAGCCTGGCTCGGCTTGCCTGCTTTCTCCAAAGGAGGCTGGCCGACCAGCCGAACCTGGCACCTGGGCCAGGCCCCTTCCAAGGGGACGAGTTCCAGAGGCTAGAGCCCTGGGGGCGGCTGCCAAGTCTCCTGGGGCGTGTGCTGGGCCCCCGTCAGAGGAGGAAGCAGCCTGGTAAACGGGTGTGCCAGGCCTGAGATCTGGAGGCCTCCCACAGCCGGGTCCCTGTCCTGCCCAGGCCCCCCGAGGGAGGGACGATGGTCGGGCAGTGGCGAGCGGGGTGGGGCTGGCGCCGAGCCTGCCCTTGGATGCCCCGGGGAAGGCGCCGGGGGATGGGCTGCCCCTGGCCAGGTCTGAGGGACCGACCCAGCTCGGGGCTGTCGGGGCAGAGAGAGAACCCCCCTCCGCCCTTTCCCTTCAGGTTCTTAGGGCTGGCCAAATCCTTCCCAAGACAGCTTGTCTGGAGAAAATCAGACCCAGCTGAAGAACATGTGTCCATGGGGGAAACCCGGGGAAACTGAGTCTCCCCACACAATAGCAGAGATTCTCATCTTGCATCCTCTCCTGAGCTAATGACAAAGGTGGATGTCCCGGGTGGGTGGGCCTGTGGAATAGGAGAGGGGAGGAAGTCTATTGTCATGCAGAGGGACATGGAAAGACTTGTCTGAAGCTTATCCCCTGCACTGGGGTCAGGTCGGGAAGGGACGGCACAGAGGTGAGCAGGAACCCACCGGCCTCTCTGTGGTGGGGCTGGCCCCGGGGGCAGGCGTGGGGTGATGGCTGGAAGTGGGATGGCGCGTGAGTTGGCACCAGCCAGCGGTGGAGGCAGAGACTCAGAGGTCAGGGATCTCTCTCTCTGTCTCTGTCTCTCTCTCTCTCCCTCAGGGAGCTGAGGAGAGTAAGGTGGCGCCCCCTGCCCACCTCGCCTACCTCTCCATGGGCCCCTTCTTTCTCTGGCCGCTCCGGGAGCCCTGCGGGCTTGGGTTCAAACCCCCACACACCGCACAGGCCAAGGGCGCATGCGCGACCGCCGGGGCCTAGGGCTGGCCTCGGGGGGCGGGGGGGTCCTCAGTGAAGTCCCCGCCCTCCCTCCAGGCTCTGACCCAGCTGCAGCACTTCCATCGCCGCCCATCTTGGACTCGGCTTCAGCTGTCTCCCTCCCCTCCCCCACTCCCACTCAGCTTGCAGGCCGCTTCCCTGCCTTGAAAGCATGGCTCTGGCCCTGAGGGCCACAGACCTACTGGGCTTCAAGCTCAAGGCTCTGCCTGGGCCTGCTGCTTCGGCCAGGGGCTCATTTTTTCCTGGAAAGACAAAGCCATGGCCTCACCCCACGCCTGCACTTTGCCACGGCAGGCAGCCCAGATGTAGGAAAGGCTCTGTGGAGTCAGAAGTGCCGAGACAGGCAGATGGCACCAGAGGGTTTTGGGGGCCAGGGCGCAACTGGGCTAGCCCCTCCTCCCGGGAGTCGGGGAGGCCCGGCCTTCCTAGTGCCCAGGCCACGGCTCCGGGGAGAAACCCGCCATGGAGGGCACGCGGGAGGCCCTCTGCCTGAGGTGGCAGGTGTCACGCCAGGGCCACTGCAAGCCTGGCTCGGCTTGCCTGCTTTCTCCAAAGGAGGCTGGCCGACCAGCCGAACCTGGCACCTGGGCCAGGCCCCTTCCAAGGGGACGAGTTCCAGAGGCTAGAGCCCTGGGGGCGGCTGCCAAGTCTCCTGGGGCGTGTGCTGGGCCCCCGTCAGAGGAGGAAGCAGCCTGCTAAACGGTGTGCCAGGCCTGAGATCTGGAGGCCTCCCACAGCCGGGTCCCTGTCCTGCCCAGGCCCCCCGAGGGAGGACGATGGTCGGGCAGTGGCGAGCGGGGTGGGGCTGGCGCCGAGCCTGCCCTTGGATGCCCCGGGGAAGGGCGCCGGGGGATGGGCTGCCCCTGGCCAGGTCTGAGGGACCGACCCAGCTCGGGGCTGTCGGGGGCAGAGAGAGAACCCCCCTCCGCCCTTTCCCTTCAGGTTCTTAGGGCTGGCCAAATCCTTCCCAAGACAGCTTGTCTGGAGAAAATCAGACCCAGCTGAAGAACATGTGTCCATGGGGGAAACCCGGGAAACTGAGTCTCCCCACACAATAGCAGAGATTCTCATCTTGCATCCTCTCCTGAGCTAATGACAAAGGTGGATGTCCCGGGTGGGTGGGCCTGTGGAATAGGAGAGGGGAGGAAGTCTATTGTCATGCAGAGGGACATGGAAAGACTTGTCTGAAGCTTATCCCCTGCACTGGGGTCAGGTCGGGAAGGGACGGCACAGAGGTGAGCAGGAACCCACCGGCCTCTCTGTGGTGGGGCTGGCCCCGGGGCAGGCGTGGGGGTGATGGCTGGAAGTGGGATGGCGCGTGAGTTGGCACCAGCCAGCGGTGGAGGCAGAGACTCAGAGGTCAGGGATCTCTCTCTCTGTCTCTGTCTCTCTCTCTCTCCCTCAGGGAGCTGAGGAGAGTAAGGTGGCGCCCCCTGCCCACCTCGCCTACCTCTCCATGGGCCCTTCTTTCTCTGGCCGCTCCGGGAGCCCTGCGGGCTTGGGTTCAAACCCCCACACACCGCACAGGCCAAGGGCGCATGCGCGACCGCCGGGGCCTAGGGCTGGCCTCGGGGGGCGGGGGGGTCCTCAGTGAAGTCCCCGCCCTCCCTCCAGGCTCTGACCCAGCTGCAGCTCTTCCATCGCCGCCCTTCTGGACTCGTCTTCAGCTGTCTCCCTCCCCTCCCCCACTCCCACTCAGCTTGCAGGCCGCTTCCCTGCCTTGAAAGCATGGCTCTGGCCCTGAGGGCCACAGACCTACTGGGCTTCAAGCTCAAGGCTCTGCCTGGGCCTGCTGCTTCGGCCAGGGGCTCATTTTTTCCTGGAAAGACAAAGCCATGGCCTCACCCCACGCCTGCACTTTGCCACGGCAGGCAGCCCAGATGTAGGAAAGGCTCTGTGGAGTCAGAAGTGCCGAGACAGGCAGATGGCACCAGAGGGTTTGGGGGCCAGGGCGCAACTGGGCTAGCCCCTCCTCCCGGGAGTCGGGGAGGCCCGGCCTTCCTAGTGCCCGGGCCACGGCTCCGGGGAGAAACCCGCCATGGAGGGCACGCGGGAGGCCCTCTGCCTGAGGTGGCAGGTGTCACGCCAGGGCCACTGCAAGCCTGGCTCGGCTTGCCTGCTTTCTCCAAAGGAGGCTGGCCGACCAGCCGAACCTGGCACCTGGGCCAGGTCCCTTCCAAGGGGACGAGTTCCAGAGGCTAGAGCCCTGGGGGCGGCTGCCAAGTCTCCTGGGGCGTGTGCTGGGCCCCCGTCAGAGGAGGAAGCAGCCTGCTAAACGGTGTGCCAGGCCTGAGATCTGGAGGCCTCCCACAGCCGGGTCCCTGTCCTGCCCAGGCCCCCCGAGGGAGGACGATGGTCGGGCAGTGGCGAGCGGGGTGGGGCTGGCGCCGAGCCTGCCCTTGGATGCCCCGGGGAAGGGCGCCGGGGGATGGGCTGCCCCTGGCCAGGTCTGAGGGACCGACCCAGCTCGGGGCTGTCGGGGGCAGAGAGAGAACCCCCCTCCGCCCTTTCCCTTCAGGTTCTTAGGGCTGGCCAAATCCTTCCCAAGACAGCTTGTCTGGAGAAAATCAGACCCAGCTGAAGAACATGTGTCCATGGGGGAAACCCGGGAAACTGAGTCTCCCCACACAATAGCAGAGATTCTCATCTTGCATCCTCTCCTGAGCTAATGACAAAGGTGGATGTCCCGGGTGGGTGGGCCTGTGGAATAGGAGAGGGGAGGAAGTCTATTGTCATGCAGAGGGACATGGAAAGACTTGTCTGAAGCTTATCCCCTGCACTGGGGTCAGGTCGGGAAGGGACGGCACAGAGGTGAGCAGGAACCCACCGGCCTCTCTGTGGTGGGGCTGGCCCCGGGGCAGGCGTGGGGGTGATGGCTGGAAGTGGGATGGCGCGTGAGTTGGCACCAGCCAGCGGTGGAGGCAGAGACTCAGAGGTCAGGGATCTCTCTCTCTGTCTCTGTCTCTCTCTCTCTCCCTCAGGGAGCTGAGGAGAGTAAGGTGGCGCCCCCTGCCCACCTCGCCTACCTCTCCATGGGCCCTTCTTTCTCTGGCCGCTCCGGGAGCCCTGCGGGCTTGGGTTCAAACCCCCACACACCGCACAGGCCAAGGGCGCATGCGTGACCGCCGGGGCCTAGGGCTGGCCTCGGGGGGCGGGGGGGTCCTCAGTGAAGTCCCCGCCCTCCCTCCAGGCTCTGACCCAGCTGCAGCTCTTCCATCGCCGCCCTTCTGGACTCGTCTTCAGCTGTCTCCCTCCCCTCCCCCACTCCCACTCAGCTTGCAGGCCGCTTCCCTGCCTTGAAAGCATGGCTCTGGCCCTGAGGGCCACAGACCTACTGGGCTTCAAGCTCAAGGCTCTGCCTGGGCCTGCTGCTTCGGCCAGGGGCTCATTTTTTCCTGGAAAGACAAAGCCATGGCCTCACCCCACGCCTGCACTTTGCCACGGCAGGCAGCCCAGATGTAGGAAAGGCTCTGTGGAGTCAGAAGTGCCGAGACAGGCAGATGGCACCAGAGGGTTTGGGGGCCAGGGCGCAACTGGGCTAGCCCCTCCTCCCGGGAGTCGGGGAGGCCCGGCCTTCCTAGTGCCCAGGCCACGGCTCCGGGGAGAAACCCGCCATGGAGGGCACGCGGGAGGCCCTCTGCCTGAGGTGGCAGGTGTCACGCCAGGGCCACTGCAAGCCTGGCTCGGCTTGCCTGCTTTCTCCAAAGGAGGCTGGCCGACCAGCCGAACCTGGCACCTGGGCCAGGCCCCTTCCAAGGGGACGAGTTCCAGAGGCTAGAGCCCTGGGGGCGGCTGCCAAGTCTCCTGGGGCGTGTGCTGGGCCCCCGTCAGAGGAGGAAGCAGCCTGCTAAACGGTGTGCCAGGCCTGAGATCTGGAGGCCTCCCACAGCCGGGTCCCTGTCCTGCCCAGGCCCCCCGAGGGAGGACGATGGTCGGGCAGTGGCGAGCGGGGTGGGGCTGGCGCCGAGCCTGCCCTTGGATGCCCCGGGGAAGGGCGCCGGGGGATGGGCTGCCCCTGGCCAGGTCTGAGGGACCGACCCAGCTCGGGGCTGTCGGGGGCAGAGAGAGAACCCCCCTCCGCCCTTTCCCTTCAGGTTCTTAGGGCTGGCCAAATCCTTCCCAAGACAGCTTGTCTGGAGAAAATCAGACCCAGCTGAAGAACATGTGTCCATGGGGGAAACCCGGGAAACTGAGTCTCCCCACACAATAGCAGAGATTCTCATCTTGCATCCTCTCCTGAGCTAATGACAAAGGTGGATGTCCCGGGTGGGTGGGCCTGTGGAATAGGAGAGGGGAGGAAGTCTATTGTCATGCAGAGGGACATGGAAAGACTTGTCTGAAGCTTATCCCCTGCACTGGGGTCAGGTCGGGAAGGGACGGCACAGAGGTGAGCAGGAACCCACCGGCCTCTCTGTGGTGGGGCTGGCCCCGGGGCAGGCGTGGGGGTGATGGCTGGAAGTGGGATGGCGCGTGAGTTGGCACCAGCCAGCGGTGGAGGCAGAGACTCAGAGGTCAGGGATCTCTCTCTCTCTGTCTCTGTCTCTCTCTCTCTCCCTCAGGGAGCTGAGGAGAGTAAGGTGGCGCCCCCTGCCCACCTCGCCTACCTCTCCATGGGCCCTTCTTTCTCTGGCCGCTCCGGGAGCCCTGCGGGCTTGGGTTCAACCCCCCACACACCGCACAGGCCAAGGGCGCATGCGCGACCGCCGGGGCCTAGGGCTGGCCTCGGGGGGCGGGGGGGTCCTCAGTGAAGGCCCCGCCCTCCCTCCAGGCTCTGACCCAGCTGCAGCTCTTCCATCGCCGCCTTTCTGGACTCGGCTTCAGCTGTCTCCCTCCCCTCCCCCACTCCCACTCAGCTTGCAGGCCGCTTCCCTGCCTTGAAAGCATGGCTCTGGCCCTGAGGGCCACAGACCTACTGGGCTTCAAGCTCAAGGCTCTGCCTGGGCCTGCTGCTTCGGCCAGGGGCTCATTTTTTCCTGGAAAGACAAAGCCATGGCCTCACCCCACGCCTGCACTTTGCCACGGCAGGCAGCCCAGATGTAGGAAAGGCTCTGTGGAGTCAGAAGTGCCGAGACAGGCAGATGGCACCAGAGGGTTTGGGGGCCAGGGCGCAACTGGGCTAGCCCCTCCTCCCGGGAGTCGGGGAGGCCCGGCCTTCCTAGTGCCCGGGCCACGGCTCCGGGGAGAAACCCGCCATGGAGGGCACGCGGGAGGCCCTCTGCCTGAGGTGGCAGGTGTCACGCCAGGGCCACTGCAAGCCTGGCTCGGCTTGCCTGCTTTCTCCAAAGGAGGCTGGCCGACCAGCCGAACCTGGCACCTGGGCCAGGTCCCTTCCAAGGGGACGAGTTCCAGAGGCTAGAGCCCTGGGGGCGGCTGCCAAGTCTCCTGGGGCGTGTGCTGGGCCCCCGTCAGAGGAGGAAGCAGCCTGGTAAACGGTGTGCCAGGCCTGAGATCTGGAGGCCTCCCACAGCCGGGTCCCTGTCCTGCCCAGGCCCCCCGAGGGAGGACGATGGTCGGGCAGTGGCGAGCGGGGTGGGGCTGGCGCCGAGCCTGCCCTTGGATGCCCCGGGGAAGGGCGCCGGGGGATGGGCTGCCCCTGGCCAGGTCTGAGGGACCGACCCAGCTCGGGGCTGTCGGGGGCAGAGAGAGAACCCCCCTCCGCCCTTTCCCTTCAGGTTCTTAGGGCTGGCCAAATCCTTCCCAAGACAGCTTGTCTGGAGAAAATCAGACCCAGCTGAAGAACATGTGTCCATGGGGGAAACCCGGGAAACTGAGTCTCCCCACACAATAGCAGAGATTCTCATCTTGCATCCTCTCCTGAGCTAATGACAAAGGTGGATGTCCCGGGTGGGTGGGCCTGTGGAATAGGAGAGGGGAGGAAGTCTATTGTCATGCAGAGGGACATGGAAAGACTTGTCTGAAGCTTATCCCCTGCACTGGGGTCAGGTCGGGAAGGGACGGCACAGAGGTGAGCAGGAACCCACCGGCCTCTCTGTGGTGGGGCTGGCCCCGGGGCAGGCGTGGGGGTGATGGCTGGAAGTGGGATGGCGCGTGAGTTGGCACCAGCCAGCGGTGGAGGCAGAGACTCAGAGGTCAGGGATCTCTCTCTCTGTCTCTGTCTCTCTCTCTCTCCCTCAGGGAGCTGAGGAGAGTAAGGTGGCGCCCCCTGCCCACCTCGCCTACCTCTCCATGGGCCCTTCTTTCTCTGGCCGCTCCGGGAGCCCTGCGGGCTTGGGTTCAAACCCCCACACACCGCACAGGCCAAGGGCGCATGCGCGACCGCCGGGGCCTAGGGCTGGCCTCGGGGGGCGGGGGGGTCCTCAGTGAAGTCCCCGCCCTCCCTCCAGGCTCTGACCCAGCTGCAGCTCTTCCATCGCCGCCCTTCTGGACTCGTCTTCAGCTGTCTCCCTCCCCTCCCCCACTCCCACTCAGCTTGCAGGCCGCTTCCCTGCCTTGAAAGCATGGCTCTGGCCCTGAGGGCCACAGACCTACTGGGCTTCAAGCTCAAGGCTCTGCCTGGGCCTGCTGCTTCGGCCAGGGGCTCATTTTTTCCTGGAAAGACAAAGCCATGGCCTCACCCCACGCCTGCACTTTGCCACGGCAGGCAGCCCAGATGTAGGAAAGCCTCTGTGGAGTCAGAAGTGCCGAGACAGGCAGATGGCACCAGAGGGTTTGGGGGCCAGGGCGCAACTGGGCTAGCCCCTCCTCCCGGGAGTCGGGGAGGCCCGGCCTTCCTAGTGCCCAGGCCACGGCTCCGGGGAGAAACCCGCCATGGAGGGCACGCGGGAGGCCCTCTGCCTGAGGTGGCAGGTGTCACGCCAGGGCCACTGCAAGCCTGGCTCGGCTTGCCTGCTTTCTCCAAAGGAGGCTGGCCGACCAGCCGAACCTGGCACCTGGGCCAGGCCCCTTCCAAGGGGACGAGTTCCAGAGGCTAGAGCCCTGGGGGCGGCTGCCAAGTCTCCTGGGGCGTGTGCTGGGCCCCCGTCAGAGGAGGAAGCAGCCTGCTAAACGGTGTGCCAGGCCTGAGATCTGGAGGCCTCCCACAGCCGGGTCCCTGTCCTGCCCAGGCCCCCCGAGGGAGGACGATGGTCGGGCAGTGGCGAGCGGGGTGGGGCTGGCGCCGAGCCTGCCCTTGGATGCCCCGGGGAAGGGCGCCGGGGGATGGGCTGCCCCTGGCCAGGTCTGAGGGACCGACCCAGCTCGGGGCTGTCGGGGGCAGAGAGAGAACCCCCCTCCGCCCTTTCCCTTCAGGTTCTTAGGGCTGGCCAAATCCTTCCCAAGACAGCTTGTCTGGAGAAAATCAGACCCAGCTGAAGAACATGTGTCCATGGGGGAAACCCGGGAAACTGAGTCTCCCCACACAATAGCAGAGATTCTCATCTTGCATCCTCTCCTGAGCTAATGACAAAGGTGGATGTCCCGGGTGGGTCGGCCTGTGGAATGGGAGAGGGGAGGAAGTCTATTGTCATGCAGAGGGACATGGAAAGACTTGTCTGAAGCTTATCCCCTGCACTGGGGTCAGGTCGGGAAGGGACGGCACAGAGGTGAGCAGGAACCCACCGGCCTCTCTGTTGTGGGGCTGGCCCCGGGGCAGGCGTGGGGGTGATGGCTGGAAGTGGGATGGCGCGTGAGTTGGCACCAGCCAGCGGTGGAGGCAGAGACTCAGACGTCAGGGATCTCTCTCTCTCTGTCTCTGTCTCTCTCTCTCTCCCTCAGGGAGCTGAGGAGAGTAAGGTGGCGCCCCCTGCCCACCTCGCCTACCTCTCCATGGGCCCTTCTTTCTCTGGCCGCTCCGGGAGCCCTGCGGGCTTGGGTTCAAACCCCCACACACCGCACAGGCCAAGGGCGCATGCGCGACCGCCGGGGCCTAGGGCTGGCCTCGGGGGGCGGGGGGGTCCTCAGTGAAGTCCCCGCCCTCCCTCCAGGCTCTGACCCAGCTGCAGCTCTTCCATCGCCGCCCTTCTGGACTCGGCTTCAGCTGTCTCCCTCCCCTCCCCCACTCCCACTCAGCTTGCAGGCCGCTTCCCTGCCTTGAAAGCATGGCTCTGGCCCTGAGGGCCACAGACCTACTGGGCTTCAAGCTCAAGGCTCTGCCTGGGCCTGCTGCTTCGGCCAGGGGCTCATTTTTTCCTGGAAAGACAAAGCCATGGCCTCACCCCACGCCCGCACTTTGCCACGGCAGGCAGCCCAGATGTAGGAAAGGCTCTGTGGAGTCAGAAGTGCCGAGACAGGCAGATGGCACCAGAGGGTTTGGGGGCCAGGGCGCAACTGGGCTAGCCCCTCCTCCCGGGAGTCGGGGAGGCCCGGCCTTCCTAGTGCCCAGGCCACGGCTCCGGGGAGAAACCCGCCATGGAGGGCACGCGGGAGGCCCTCTGCCTGAGGTGGCAGGTGTCACGCCAGGGCCACTGCAAGCCTGGCTCGGCTTGCCTGCTTTCTCCAAAGGAGGCTGGCCGACCAGCCGAACCTGGCACCTGGGCCAGGCCCCTTCCAAGGGGACGAGTTCCAGAGGCTAGAGCCCTGGGGGCGGCTGCCAAGTCTCCTGGGGCGTGTGCTGGGCCCCCGTCAGAGGAGGAAGCAGCCTGCTAAACGGTGTGCCAGGCCTGAGATCTGGAGGCCTCCCACAGCCGGGTCCCTGTCCTGCCCAGGCCCCCCGAGGGAGGACGATGGTCGGGCAGTGGCGAGCGGGGTGGGGCTGGCGCCGAGCCTGCCCTTGGATGCCCCGGGGAAGGGCGCCGGGGGATGGGCTGCCCCTGGCCAGGTCTGAGGGACCGACCCAGCTCGGGGCTGTCGGGGGCAGAGAGAGAACCCCCCTCCGCCCTTTCCCTTCAGGTTCTTAGGGCTGGCCAAATCCTTCCCAAGACAGCTTGTCTGGAGAAAATCAGACCCAGCTGAAGAACATGTGTCCATGGGGGAAACCCGGGAAACTGAGTCTCCCCACACAATAGCAGAGATTCTCATCTTGCATCCTCTCCTGAGCTAATGACAAAGGTGGATGTCCCGGGTGGGTGGGCCTGTGGAATGGGAGAGGGGAGGAAGTCTATTGTCATGCAGAGGGACATGGAAAGACTTGTCTGAAGCTTATCCCCTGCACTGGGGTCAGGTCGGGAAGGGACGGCACAGAGGTGAGCAGGAACCCACCGGCCTCTCTGTTGTGGGGCTGGCCCCGGGGCAGGCGTGGGGGTGATGGCTGGAAGTGGGATGGCGCGTGAGTTGGCACCAGCCAGCGGTGGAGGCAGAGACTCAGAGGTCAGGGATCTCTCTCTCTCTGTCTCTGTCTCTCTCTCTCTCCCTCAGGGAGCTGAGGAGAGTAAGGTGGCGCCCCCTGCCCACCTCGCCTACCTCTCCATGGGCCCTTCTTTCTCTGGCCGCTCCGGGAGCCCTGCGGGCTTGGGTTCAACCCCCCACACACCGCACAGGCCAAGGGCGCATGCGCGACCGCCGGGGCCTAGGGCTGGCCTCGGGGGGCGGGGGGGTCCTCAGTGAAGGCCCCGCCCTCCCTCCAGGCTCTGACCCAGCTGCAGCTCTTCCATCGCCGCCCTTCTGGACTCGGCTTCAGCTGTCTCCCTCCCCTCCCCCACTCCCACTCAGCTTGCAGGCCGCTTCCCTGCCTTGAAAGCATGGCTCTGGCCCTGAGGGCCACAGACCTACTGGGCTTCAAGCTCAAGGCTCTGCCTGGGCCTGCTGCTTCGGCCAGGGGCTCATTTTTTCCTGGAAAGACAAAGCCATGGCCTCACCCCACGCCTGCACTTTGCCACGGCAGGCAGCCCAGATGTAGGAAAGGCTCTGTGGAGTCAGAAGTGCCGAGACAGGCAGATGGCACCAGAGGGTTTGGGGGCCAGGGCGCAACTGGGCTAGCCCCTCCTCCCGGGAGTCGGGGAGGCCCGGCCTTCCTAGTGCCCGGGCCACGGCTCCGGGGAGAAACCCGCCATGGAGGGCACGCGGGAGGCCCTCTGCCTGAGGTGGCAGGTGTCACGCCAGGGCCACTGCAAGCCTGGCTCGGCTTGCCTGCTTTCTCCAAAGGAGGCTGGCCGACCAGCCGAACCTGGCACCTGGGCCAGGTCCCTTCCAAGGGGACGAGTTCCAGAGGCTAGAGCCCTGGGGGCGGCTGCCAAGTCTCCTGGGGCGTGTGCTGGGCCCCCGTCAGAGGAGGAAGCAGCCTGGTAAACGGTGTGCCAGGCCTGAGATCTGGAGGCCTCCCACAGCCGGGTCCCTGTCCTGCCCAGGCCCCCCGAGGGAGGACGATGGTCGGGCAGTGGCGAGCGGGGTGGGGCTGGCGCCGAGCCTGCCCTTGGATGCCCCGGGGAAGGGCGCCGGGGGATGGGCTGCCCCTGGCCAGGTCTGAGGGACCGACCCAGCTCGGGGCTGTCGGGGGCAGAGAGAGAACCCCCCTCCGCCCTTTCCCTTCAGGTTCTTAGGGCTGGCCAAATCCTTCCCAAGACAGCTTGTCTGGAGAAAATCAGACCCAGCTGAAGAACATGTGTCCATGGGGGAAACCCGGGAAACTGAGTCTCCCCACACAATAGCAGAGATTCTCATCTTGCATCCTCTCCTGAGCTAATGACAAAGGTGGATGTCCCGGGTGGGTGGGCCTGTGGAATAGGAGAGGGGAGGAAGTCTATTGTCATGCAGAGGGACATGGAAAGACTTGTCTGAAGCTTATCCCCTGCACTGGGGTCAGGTCGGGAAGGGACGGCACAGAGGTGAGCAGGAACCCACCGGCCTCTCTGTGGTGGGGCTGGCCCCGGGGCAGGCGTGGGGGTGATGGCTGGAAGTGGGATGGCGCGTGAGTTGGCACCAGCCAGCGGTGGAGGCAGAGACTCAGAGGTCAGGGATCTCTCTCTCTGTCTCTGTCTCTCTCTCTCTCCCTCAGGGAGCTGAGGAGAGTAAGGTGGCGCCCCCTGCCCACCTCGCCTACCTCTCCATGGGCCCTTCTTTCTCTGGCCGCTCCGGGAGCCCTGCGGGCTTGGGTTCAAACCCCCACACACCGCACAGGCCAAGGGCGCATGCGCGACCGCCGGGGCCTAGGGCTGGCCTCGGGGGGCGGGGGGGTCCTCAGTGAAGTCCCCGCCCTCCCTCCAGGCTCTGACCCAGCTGCAGCTCTTCCATCGCCGCCCTTCTGGACTCGTCTTCAGCTGTCTCCCTCCCCTCCCCCACTCCCACTCAGCTTGCAGGCCGCTTCCCTGCCTTGAAAGCATGGCTCTGGCCCTGAGGGCCACAGACCTACTGGGCTTCAAGCTCAAGGCTCTGCCTGGGCCTGCTGCTTCGGCCAGGGGCTCATTTTTTCCTGGAAAGACAAAGCCATGGCCTCACCCCACGCCTGCACTTTGCCACGGCAGGCAGCCCAGATGTAGGAAAGGCTCTGTGGAGTCAGAAGTGCCGAGACAGGCAGATGGCACCAGAGGGTTTGGGGGCCAGGGCGCAACTGGGCTAGCCCCTCCTCCCGGGAGTCGGGGAGGCCCGGCCTTCCTAGTGCCCAGGCCACGGCTCCGGGGAGAAACCCGCCATGGAGGGCACGCGGGAGGCCCTCTGCCTGAGGTGGCAGGTGTCACGCCAGGGCCACTGCAAGCCTGGCTCGGCTTGCCTGCTTTCTCCAAAGGAGGCTGGCCGACCAGCCGAACCTGGCACCTGGGCCAGGCCCCTTCCAAGGGGACGAGTTCCAGAGGATAGAGCCCTGGGGGCGGCTGCCAAGTCTCCTGGGGCGTGTGCTGGGCCCCCGTCAGAGGAGGAAGCAGCCTGCTAAACGGTGTGCCAGGCCTGAGATCTGGAGGCCTCCCACAGCCGGGTCCCTGTCCTGCCCAGGCCCCCCGAGGGAGGACGATGGTCGGGCAGTGGCGAGCGGGGTGGGGCTGGCGCCGAGCCTGCCCTTGGATGCCCCGGGGAAGGGCGCCGGGGATGGGCTGCCCCTGGCCAGGTCTGAGGGACCGACCCAGCTCGGGGCTGTCGGGGGCAGAGAGAGAACCCCCCTCCGCCCTTTCCCTTCAGGTTCTTAGGGCTGGCCAAATCCTTCCCAAGACAGCTTGTCTGGAGAAAATCAGACCCAGCTGAAGAACATGTGTCCATGGGGGAAACCCGGGAAACTGAGTCTCCCCACACAATAGCAGAGATTCTCATCTTGCATCCTCTCCTGAGCTAATGACAAAGGTGGATGTCCCGGGTGGGTGGGCCTGTGGAATAGGAGAGGGGAGGAAGTCTATTGTCATGCAGAGGGACATGGAAAGACTTGTCTGAAGCTTATCCCCTGCACTGGGGTCAGGTCGGGAAGGGACGGCACAGAGGTGAGCAGGAACCCACCGGCCTCTCTGTTGTGGGGCTGGCCCCGGGGTAGGCGTGGGGGTGATGGCTGGAAGTGGGATGGCGCGTGAGTTGGCACCAGCCAGCGGTGGAGGCAGAGACTCAGACGTCAGGGATCTCTCTCTCTCTGTCTCTGTCTCTCTCTCTCTCCCTCAGGGAGCTGAGGAGAGTAAGGTGGCGCCCCCTGCCCACCTCGCCTACCTCTCCATGGGCCCTTCTTTCTCTGGCCGCTCCGGGAGGCCTGCGGGCTTGGGTTCAAGCCCCCACACACCGCACAGGCCAAGGGCGCATGCGCGACCGCCGGGGCCTAGGGCTGGCCTCGGGGGGCGGGGGGGTCCTCAGTGAAGGCCCCGCCCTCCCTCCAGGCTCTGACCCAGCTGCAGCTCTTCCATCGCCGCCCTTCTGGACTCGGCTTCAGCTGTCTCCCTCCCCTCCCCCACTCCCACTCAGCTTGCAGGCCGCTTCCCTGCCTTGAAAGCATGGCTCTGGCCCTGAGGGCCACAGACCTACTGGGCTTCAAGCTCAAGGCTCTGCCTGGGCCTGCTGCTTCGGCCAGGGGCTCATTTTTTCCTGGAAAGACAAAGCCATGGCCTCACCCCACGCCTGCACTTTGCCACGGCAGGCAGCCCAGATGTAGGAAAGGCTCTGTGGAGTCAGAAGTGCCGAGACAGGCAGATGGCACCAGAGGGTTTGGGGGCCAGGGCGCAACTGGGCTAGCCCCTCCTCCCGGGAGTCGGGGAGGCCCGGCCTTCCTAGTGCCCGGGCCACGGCTCCGGGGAGAAACCCGCCATGGAGGGCACGCGGGAGGCCCTCTGCCTGAGGTGGCAGGTGTCACGCCAGGGCCACTGCAAGCCTGGCTCGGCTTGCCTGCTTTCTCCAAAGGAGGCTGGCCGACCAGCCGAACCTGGCACCTGGGCCAGGTCCCTTCCAAGGGGACGAGTTCCAGAGGCTAGAGCCCTGGGGGCGGCTGCCAAGTCTCCTGGGGCGTGTGCTGGGCCCCCGTCAGAGGAGGAAGCAGCCTGGTAAACGGTGTGCCAGGCCTGAGATCTGGAGGCCTCCCACAGCCGGGTCCCTGTCCTGCCCAGGCCCCCCGAGGGAGGACGATGGTCGGGCAGTGGCGAGCGGGGTGGGGCTGGCGCCGAGCCTGCCCTTGGATGCCCCGGGGAAGGGCGCCGGGGGATGGGCTGCCCCTGGCCAGGTCTGAGGGACCGACCCAGCTCGGGGCTGTCGGGGGCAGAGAGAGAACCCCCCTCCGCCCTTTCCCTTCAGGTTCTTAGGGCTGGCCAAATCCTTCCCAAGACAGCTTGTCTGGAGAAAATCAGACCCAGCTGAAGAACATGTGTCCATGGGGGAAACCCGGGAAACTGAGTCTCCCCACACAATAGCAGAGATTCTCATCTTGCATCCTCTCCTGAGCTAATGACAAAGGTGGATGTCCCGGGTGGGTGGGCCTGTGGAATGGGAGAGGGGAGGAAGTCTATTGTCATGCAGAGGGACATGGAAAGACTTGTCTGAAGCTTATCCCCTGCACTGGGGTCAGGTCGGGAAGGGACGGCACAGAGGTGAGCAGGAACCCACCGGCCTCTCTGTTGTGGGGCTGGCCCCGGGGCAGGCGTGGGGGTGATGGCTGGAAGTGGGATGGCGCGTGAGTTGGCACCAGCCAGCGGTGGAGGCAGAGACTCAGAGGTCAGGGATCTCTCTCTCTCTGTCTCTGTCTCTCTCTCTCTCCCTCAGGGAGCTGAGGAGAGTAAGGTGGCGCCCCCTGCCCACCTCGCCTACCTCTCCATGGGCCCTTCTTTCTCTGGCCGCTCCGGGAGCCCTGCGGGCTTGGGTTCAAGCCCCCACACACCGCACAGGCCAAGGGCGCATGCGCGACCTCCGGGGCCTAGGGCTGGCCTCGGGGGGCGGGGGGGTCCTCAGTGAAGGCCCCGCCCTCCCTCCAGGCTCTGACCCAGCTGCAGCTCTTCCATCGCCGCCCTTCTGGACTCGGCTTCAGCTGTCTCCCTCCCCTCCCCCACTCCCACTCAGCTTGCAGGCCGCTTCCCTGCCTTGAAAGCATGGCTCTGGCCCTGAGGGCCACAGACCTACTGGGCTTCAAGCTCAAGGCTCTGCCTGGGCCTGCTGCTTCGGCCAGGGGCTCATTTTTTCCTGGAAAGACAAAGCCATGGCCTCACCCCACGCCTGCACTTTGCCACGGCAGGCAGCCCAGATGTAGGAAAGGCTCTGTGGAGTCAGAAGTGCCGAGACAGGCAGATGGCACCAGAGGGTTTGGGGGCCAGGGCGCAACTGGGCTAGCCCCTCCTCCCGGGAGTCGGGGAGGCCCGGCCTTCCTAGTGCCCGGGCCACGGCTCCGGGGAGAAACCCGCCATGGAGGGCACGCGGGAGGCCCTCTGCCTGAGGTGGCAGGTGTCACGCCAGGGCCACTGCAAGCCTGGCTCGGCTTGCCTGCTTTCTCCAAAGGAGGCTGGCCGACCAGCCGAACCTGGCACCTGGGCCAGGTCCCTTCCAAGGGGACGAGTTCCAGAGGCTAGAGCCCTGGGGGCGGCTGCCAAGTCTCCTGGGGCGTGTGCTGGGCCCCCGTCAGAGGAGGAAGCAGCCTGGTAAACGGTGTGCCAGGCCTGAGATCTGGAGGCCTCCCACAGCCGGGTCCCTGTCCTGCCCAGGCCCCCCGAGGGAGGACGATGGTCGGGCAGTGGCGAGCGGGGTGGGGCTGGCGCCGAGCCTGCCCTTGGATGCCCCGGGGAAGGGCGCCGGGGGATGGGCTGCCCCTGGCCAGGTCTGAGGGACCGACCCAGCTCGGGGCTGTCGGGGGCAGAGAGAGAACCCCCCTCCGCCCTTTCCCTTCAGGTTCTTAGGGCTGGCCAAATCCTTCCCAAGACAGCTTGTCTGGAGAAAATCAGACCCAGCTGAAGAACATGTGTCCATGGGGGAAACCCGGGAAACTGAGTCTCCCCACACAATAGCAGAGATTCTCATCTTGCATCCTCTCCTGAGCTAATGACAAAGGTGGATGTCCCGGGTGGGTGGGCCTGTGGAATAGGAGAGGGGAGGAAGTCTATTGTCATGCAGAGGGACATGGAAAGACTTGTCTGAAGCTTATCCCCTGCACTGGGGTCAGGTCGGGAAGGGACGGCACAGAGGTGAGCAGGAACCCAGGAACCCACCGGCCTCTCTGTGGTGGGGCTGGCCCCGGGGCAGGCGTGGGGGTGATGGCTGGAAGTGGGATGGCGCGTGAGTTGGCACCAGCCAGCGGTGGAGGCAGAGACTCAGAGGTCAGGGATCTCTCTCTCTGTCTCTGTCTCTCTCTCTCTCCCTCAGGGAGCTGAGGAGAGTAAGGTGGCGCCCCCTGCCCACCTCGCCTACCTCTCCATGGGCCCTTCTTTCTCTGGCCGCTCCGGGAGCCCTGCGGGCTTGGGTTCAAACCCCCACACACCGCACAGGCCAAGGGCGCATGCGCGACCGCCGGGGCCTAGGGCTGGCCTCGGGGGGCGGGGGGGTCCTCAGTGAAGTCCCCGCCCTCCCTCCAGGCTCTGACCCAGCTGCAGCTCTTCCATCGCCGCCCTTCTGGACTCGTCTTCAGCTGTCTCCCTCCCCTCCCCCACTCCCACTCAGCTTGCAGGCCGCTTCCCTGCCTTGAAAGCATGGCTCTGGCCCTGAGGGCCACAGACCTACTGGGCTTCAAGCTCAAGGCTCTGCCTGGGCCTGCTGCTTCGGCCAGGGGCTCATTTTTTCCTGGAAAGACAAAGCCATGGCCTCACCCCACGCCTGCACTTTGCCACGGCAGGCAGCCCAGATGTAGGAAAGGCTCTGTGGAGTCAGAAGTGCCGAGACAGGCAGATGGCACCAGAGGGTTTGGGGGCCAGGGCGCAACTGGGCTAGCCCCTCCTCCCGGGAGTCGGGGAGGCCCGGCCTTCCTAGTGCCCAGGCCACGGCTCCGGGGAGAAACCCGCCATGGAGGGCACGCGGGAGGCCCTCTGCCTGAGGTGGCAGGTGTCACGCCAGGGCCACTGCAAGCCTGGCTCGGCTTGCCTGCTTTCTCCAAAGGAGGCTGGCCGACCAGCCGAACCTGGCACCTGGGCCAGGCCCCTTCCAAGGGGACGAGTTCCAGAGGCTAGAGCCCTGGGGGCGGCTGCCAAGTCTCCTGGGGCGTGTGCTGGGCCCCCGTCAGAGGAGGAAGCAGCCTGCTAAACGGTGTGCCAGGCCTGAGATCTGGAGGCCTCCCACAGCCGGGTCCCTGTCCTGCCCAGGCCCCCCGAGGGAGGACGATGGTCGGGCAGTGGCGAGCGGGGTGGGGCTGGCGCCGAGCCTGCCCTTGGATGCCCCGGGGAAGGGCGCCGGGGATGGGCTGCCCCTGGCCAGGTCTGAGGGACCGACCCAGCTCGGGGCTGTCGGGGGCAGAGAGAGAACCCCCCTCCGCCCTTTCCCTTCAGGTTCTTAGGGCTGGCCAAATCCTTCCCAAGACAGCTTGTCTGGAGAAAATCAGACCCAGCTGAAGAACATGTGTCCATGGGGGAAACCCGGGAAACTGAGTCTCCCCACACAATAGCAGAGATTCTCATCTTGCATCCTCTCCTGAGCTAATGACAAAGGTGGATGTCCCGGGTGGGTGGGCCTGTGGAATAGGAGAGGGGAGGAAGTCTATTGTCATGCAGAGGGACATGGAAAGACTTGTCTGAAGCTTATCCCCTGCACTGGGGTCAGGTCGGGAAGGGACGGCACAGAGGTGAGCAGGAACCCACCGGCCTCTCTGTTGTGGGGCTGGCCCCGGGGTAGGCGTGGGGGTGATGGCTGGAAGTGGGATGGCGCGTGAGTTGGCACCAGCCAGCGGTGGAGGAAGAGACTCAGACGTCAGGGATCTCTCTCTCTCTGTCTCTGTCTCTCTCTCTCTCCCTCAGGGAGCTGAGGAGAGTAAGGTGGCGCCCCCTGCCCACCTCGCCTACCTCTCCATGGGCCCTTCTTTCTCTGGCCGCTCCGGGAGCCCTGCGGGCTTGGGTTCAACCCCCCACACACCGCACAGGCCAAGGGCGCATGCGCGACCGCCGGGGCCTAGGGCTGGCCTCGGGGGGCGGGGGGGTCCTCAGTGAAGTCCCCGCCCTCCCTCCAGGCTCTGACCCAGCTGCAGCTCTTCCATCGCCGCCCTTCTGGACTCGGCTTCAGCTGTCTCCCTCCCCTCCCCCACTCCCACTCAGCTTGCAGGCCGCTTCCCTGCCTTGAAAGCATGGCTCTGGCCCTGAGGGCCACAGACCTACTGGGCTTCAAGCTCAAGGCTCTGCCTGGGCCTGCTGCTTCGGCCAGGGGCTCATTTTTTCCTGGAAAGACAAAGCCATGGCCTCACCCCACGCCCGCACTTTGCCACGGCAGGCAGCCCAGATGTAGGAAAGGCTCTGTGGAGTCAGAAGTGCCGAGACAGGCAGATGGCACCAGAGGGTTTGGGGGCCAGGGCGCAACTGGGCTAGCCCCTCCTCCCGGGAGTCGGGGAGGCCCGGCCTTCCTAGTGCCCAGGCCACGGCTCCGGGGAGAAACCCGCCATGGAGGGCACGCGGGAGGCCCTCTGCCTGAGGTGGCAGGTGTCACGCCAGGGCCACTGCAAGCCTGGCTCGGCTTGCCTGCTTTCTCAAAGGAGGCTGGCCGACCAGCCGAACCTGGCACCTGGGCCAGGCCCCTTCCAAGGGGAGGAGTTCCAGAGGCTAGAGCCCTGGGGGCGGCTGCCAAGTCTCCTGGGGCGTGTGCTGGGCCCCCGTCAGAGGAGGAAGCAGCCTGCTAAACGGGTGGTGCCAGGCCTGAGATCTGGAGGCCTCCCACAGCCGGGTCCCTGTCCTGCCCAGGCCCCCCGAGGGAGGACGATGGTCGGGCAGTGGCGAGCGGGGTGGGGCTGGCGCCGAGCCTGCCCTTGGATGCCCCGGGGAAGGGCGCCGGGGGATGGGCTGCCCCTGGCCAGGTCTGAGGGACCGACCCAGCTCGGGGCTGTCGGGGGCAGAGAGAGAACCCCCCTCCGCCTTTCCCTTCAGGTTCTTAGGGCTGGCCAAATCCTTCCCAAGACAGCTTGTCTGGAGAAAATCAGACCCAGCTGAAGAACATGTGTCCATGGGGGGAAACCCGGGAAACTGAGTCTCCCCACACAATAGCAGAGATTCTCATCTTGCATCCTCTCCTGAGCTAATGACAAAGGTGTTTGTCCCGGGTGGGTGGGCCTGTGGAATAGGAGAGGGGAGGAAGTCTATTGTCATGCAGAGGGACATGGAAAGACTTGTCTGAAGCTTATCCCCTGCACTGGGGTCAGGTCGGGAAGGGACGGCACAGAGGTGAGCAGGAACCCACCGGCCTCTCTGTGGTGGGGCTGGCCCCGGGGCAGGCGTGGGGGTGATGGCTGGAAGTGGGATGGCGCGTGAGTTGGCACCAGCCAGCGGTGGAGGCAGAGACTCAGAGGTCAGGGATCTCTCTCTCTGTCTCTGTCTCTCTCTCTCTCCCTCAGGGAGCTGAGGAGAGTAAGGTGGCGCCCCCTGCCCACCTCGCCTACCTCTCCATGGGCCCTTCTTTCTCTGGCCGCTCCGGGAGCCCTGCGGGCTTGGGTTCAAACCCCCACACACCGCACAGGCCAAGGGCGCATGCGCGACCGCCGGGGCCTAGGGCTGGCCTCGGGGGGCGGGGGGGTCCTCAGTGAAGTCCCCGCCCTCCCTCCAGGCTCTGACCCAGCTGCAGCTCTTCCATCGCCGCCCTTCTGGACTCGTCTTCAGCTGTCTCCCTCCCCTCCCCCACTCCCACTCAGCTTGCAGGCCGCTTCCCTGCCTTGAAAGCATGGCTCTGGCCCTGAGGGCCACAGACCTACTGGGCTTCAAGCTCAAGGCTCTGCCTGGGCCTGCTGCTTCGGCCAGGGGCTCATTTTTTCCTGGAAAGACAAAGCCATGGCCTCACCCCACGCCTGCACTTTGCCACGGCAGGCAGCCCAGATGTAGGAAAGGCTCTGTGGAGTCAGAAGTGCCGAGACAGGCAGATGGCACCAGAGGGTTTGGGGGCCAGGCGCAACTGGGCTAGCCCCTCCTCCCGGGAGTCGGGGAGGCCCGGCCTTCCTAGTGCCCAGGCCACGGCTCCGGGGAGAAACCCGCCATGGAGGGCACGCGGGGAGGCCCTCTGCCTGAGGTGGCAGGTGTCACGCCAGGGCCACTGCAAGCCTGGCTCGGCTTGCCTGCTTTCTCCAAAGGAGGCTGGCCGACCAGCCGAACCTGGCACCTGGGCCAGGCCCCTTCCAAGGGGACGAGTTCCAGAGGCTAGAGCCCTGGGGGCGGCTGCCAAGTCTCCTGGGGCGTGTGCTGGGCCCCCGTCAGAGGAGGAAGCAGCCTGCTAAACGGTGTGCCAGGCCTGAGATCTGGAGGCCTCCCACAGCCGGGTCCCTGTCCTGCCCAGGCCCCCCGAGGGAGGACGATGGTCGGGCAGTGGCGAGCGGGGTGGGGCTGGCGCCGAGCCTGCCCTTGGATGCCCCGGGGAAGGGCGCCGGGGGATGGGCTGCCCCTGGCCAGGTCTGAGGGACCGACCCAGCTCGGGGCTGTCGGGGGCAGAGAGAGAACCCCCCTCCGCCCTTTCCCTTCAGGTTCTTAGGGCTGGCCAAATCCTTCCCAAGACAGCTTGTCTGGAGAAAATCAGACCCAGCTGAAGAACATGTGTCCATGGGGGAAACCCGGGAAACTGAGTCTCCCCACACAATAGCAGAGATTCTCATCTTGCATCCTCTCCTGAGCTAATGACAAAGGTGGATGTCCCGGGTGGGTGGGCCTGTGGAATAGGAGAGGGGAGGAAGTCTATTGTCATGCAGAGGGACATGGAAAGACTTGTCTGAAGCTTATCCCCTGCACTGGGGTCAGGTCGGGAAGGGACGGCACAGAGGTGAGCAGGAACCCACCGGCCTCTCTGTGGTGGGGCTGGCCCCGGGGCAGGCGTGGGGGTGATGGCTGGAAGTGGGATGGCGCGTGAGTTGGCACCAGCCAGCGGTGGAGGCAGAGACTCAGAGGTCAGGGATCTCTCTCTCTGTCTCTGTCTCTCTCTCTCTCCCTCAGGGAGCTGAGGAGAGTAAGGTGGCGCCCCCTGCCCACCTCGCCTACCTCTCCATGGGCCCTTCTTTCTCTGGCCGCTCCGGGAGCCCTGCGGGCTTGGGTTCAAACCCCCACACACCGCACAGGCCAAGGGCGCATGCGCGACCGCCGGGGCCTAGGGCTGGCCTCGGGGGGCGGGGGGGGGTCCTCAGTGAAGTCCCCGCCCTCCCTCCAGGCTCTGACCCAGCTGCAGCTCTTCCATCGCCGCCCTTCTGGACTCGTCTTCAGCTGTCTCCCTCCCCTCCCCCACTCCCACTCAGCTTGCAGGCCGCTTCCCTGCCTTGAAAGCATGGCTCTGGCCCTGAGGGCCACAGACCTACTGGGCTTCAAGCTCAAGGCTCTGCCTGGGCCTGCTGCTTCGGCCAGGGGCTCATTTTTTCCTGGAAAGACAAAGCCATGGCCTCACCCCACGCCTGCACTTTGCCACGGCAGGCAGCCCAGATGTAGGAAAGGCTCTGTGGAGTCAGAAGTGCCGAGACAGGCAGATGGCACCAGAGGGTTTGGGGGCCAGGGCGCAACTGGGCTAGCCCCTCCTCCCGGGAGTCGGGGAGGCCCGGCCTTCCTAGTGCCCAGGCCACGGCTCCGGGGAGAAACCCGCCATGGAGGGCACGCGGGAGGCCCTCTGCCTGAGGTGGCAGGTGTCACGCCAGGGCCACTGCAAGCCTGGCTCGGCTTGCCTGCTTTCTCCAAAGGAGGCTGGCCGACCAGCCGAACCTGGCACCTGGGCCAGGCCCCTTCCAAGGGGACGAGTTCCAGAGGCTAGAGCCCTGGGGGCGGCTGCCAAGTCTCCTGGGGCGTGTGCTGGGCCCCCGTCAGAGGAGGAAGCAGCCTGCTAAACGGTGTGCCAGGCCTGAGATCTGGAGGCCTCCCACAGCCGGGTCCCTGTCCTGCCCAGGCCCCCCGAGGGAGGACGATGGTCGGGCAGTGGCGAGCGGGGTGGGGCTGGCGCCGAGCCTGCCCTTGGATGCCCCGGGGAAGGGCGCCGGGGGATGGGCTGCCCCTGGCCAGGTCTGAGGGACCGACCCAGCTCGGGGCTGTCGGGGGCAGAGAGAGAACCCCCCTCCGCCCTTTCCCTTCAGGTTCTTAGGGCTGGCCAAATCCTTCCCAAGACAGCTTGTCTGGAGAAAATCAGACCCAGCTGAAGAACATGTGTCCATGGGGGAAACCCGGGAAACTGAGTCTCCCCACACAATAGCAGAGATTCTCATCTTGCATCCTCTCCTGAGCTAATGACAAAGGTGGATGTCCCGGGTGGGTCGGCCTGTGGAATAGGAGAGGGGAGGAAGTCTATTGTCATGCAGAGGGACATGGAAAGACTTGTCTGAAGCTTATCCCCTGCACTGGGGTCAGGTCGGGAAGGGACGGCACAGAGGTGAGCAGGAACCCACCGGCCTCTCTGTGGTGGGGCTGGCCCCGGGGCAGGCGTGGGGGTGATGGCTGGAAGTGGGATGGCGCGTGAGTTGGCACCAGCCAGCGGTGGAGGCAGAGACTCAGAGGTCAGGGATCTCTCTCTCTGTCTCTGTCTCTCTCTCTCTCCCTCAGGGAGCTGAGGAGAGTAAGGTGGCGCCCCCTGCCCACCTCGCCTACCTCTCCATGGGCCCTTCTTTCTCTGGCCGCTCCGGGAGCCCTGCGGGCTTGGGTTCAAACCCCCACACACCGCACAGGCCAAGGGCGCATGCGCGACCGCCGGGGCCTAGGGCTGGCCTCGGGGGGCGGGGGGGTCCTCAGTGAAGTCCCCGCCCTCCCTCCAGGCTCTGACCCAGCTGCAGCTCTTCCATCGCCGCCCTTCTGGACTCGTCCTTCAGCTGTCTCCCTCCCCTCCCCCACTCCCACTCAGCTTGCAGGCCGCTTCCCTGCCTTGAAAGCATGGCTCTGGCCCTGAGGGCCACAGACCTACTGGGCTTCAAGCTCAAGGCTCTGCCTGGGCCTGCTGCTTCGGCCAGGGGCTCATTTTTTCCTGGAAAGACAAAGCCATGGCCTCACCCCACGCCTGCACTTTGCCACGGCAGGCAGCCCAGATGTAGGAAAGGCTCTGTGGAGTCAGAAGTGCCGAGACAGGCAGATGGCACCAGAGGGTTTGGGGGCCAGGGCGCAACTGGGCTAGCCCCTCCTCCCGGGAGTCGGGGAGGCCCGGCCTTCCTAGTGCCCAGGCCACGGCTCCGGGGAGAAACCCGCCATGGAGGGCACGCGGGAGGCCCTCTGCCTGAGGTGGCAGGTGTCACGCCAGGGCCACTGCAAGCCTGGCTCGGCTTGCCTGCTTTCCTCCAAAGGAGGCTGGCCGACCAGCCGAACCTGGCACCTGGGCCAGGCCCCTTCCAAGGGGACGAGTTCCAGAGGCTAGAGCCCTGGGGGCGGCTGCCAAGTCTCCTGGGGCGTGTGCTGGGCCCCCCGTCAGAGGAGGAAGCAGCCTGCTAAACGGTGTGCCAGGCCTGAGATCTGGAGGCCTCCCACAGCCGGGTCCCTGTCCTGCCCAGGCCCCCCGAGGGAGGACGATGGTCGGGCAGTGGCGAGCGGGGTGGGGCTGGCGCCGAGCCTGCCCTTGGATGCCCCGGGGAAGGGCGCCGGGGGATGGGCTGCCCCTGGCCAGGTCTGAGGGACCGACCCAGCTCGGGGCTGTCGGGGGCAGAGAGAGAACCCCCCTCCGCCCTTTCCCTTCAGGTTCTTAGGGCTGGCCAAATCCTTCCCAAGACAGCTTGTCTGGAGAAAATCAGACCCAGCTGAAGAACATGTGTCCATGGGGGAAACCCGGGAAACTGAGTCTCCCCACACAATAGCAGAGATTCTCATCTTGCATCCTCTCCTGAGCTAATGACAAAGGTGGATGTCCCGGGTGGGTGGGCCTGTGGAATGGGAGAGGGGAGGAAGTCTATTGTCATGCAGAGGGACATGGAAAGACTTGTCTGAAGCTTATCCCCTGCACTGGGGTCAGGTCGGGAAGGGACGGCACAGAGGTGAGCAGGAACCCACCGGCCTCTCTGTTGTGGGGCTGGCCCCGGGGCAGGCGTGGGGGTGATGGCTGGAAGTGGGATGGCGCGTGAGTTGGCACCAGCCAGCGGTGGAGGCAGAGACTCAGAGGTCAGGGATCTCTCTCTCTCTGTCTCTGTCTCTCTCTCTCTCCCTCAGGGAGCTGAGGAGAGTAAGGTGGCGCCCCCTGCCCACTTCGCCTACCTCTCCATGGGCCCTTCTTTCTCTGGCCGCTCCGGGAGCCCTGCGGGCTTGGGTTCAACCCCCCACACACCGCACAGGCCAAGGGCGCATGCGCGACCGCCAGGGCCTAGGGCTGGCCTCGGGGGGCGGGGGGGGTCCTCAGTGAAGTCCCCGCCCTCCCTCCAGGCTCTGACCCAGCTGCAGCTCTTCCATCGCCGCCCTTCTGGACTCGGCTTCAGCTGTCTCCCTCCCCTCCCCCACTCCCACTCAGCTTGCAGGACGCTTCCCTGCCTTGAAAGCATGGCTCTGGCCCTGAGGGCCACAGACCTACTGGGCTTCAAGCTCAAGGCTCTGCCTGGGCCTGCTGCTTCGGCCAGGGGCTCATTTTTTCCTGGAAAGACAAAGCCATGGCCTCACCCCACGCCTGCACTTTGCCACGGCAGGCAGCCCAGATGTAGGAAAGGCTCTGTGGAGTCAGAAGTGCCGAGACAGGCAGATGGCACCAGAGGGTTTGGGGGCCAGGGCGCAACTGGGCTAGCCCCTCCTCCCGGGAGTCGGGGAGGCCCGGCCTTCCTAGTGCCCGGGCCACGGCTCCGGGGAGAAACCCGCCATGGAGGGCACGCGGGAGGCCCTCTGCCTGAGGTGGCAGGTGTCACGCCAGGGCCACTGCAAGCCTGGCTCGGCTTGCCTGCTTTCTCCAAAGGAGGCTGGCCCGACCAGCCGAACCTGGCACCTGGGCCAGGCCCCTTCCAAGGGGACGAGTTCCAGAGGCTAGAGCCCTGGGGGCGGCTGCCAAGTCTCCTGGGGCGTGTACTGGGCCCCCGTCAGAGGAGGAAGCAGCCTGGTAAACGGTGTGCCAGGCCTGAGATCTGGAGGCCTCCCACAGCCGGGTCCCTGTCCTGCCCAGGCCCCCCGAGGGAGGACGATGGTCGGGCAGTGGCGAGCGGGGGTGGGGCTGGCGCCGAGCCTGCCCTTGGATGCCCCGGGGAAGGGCGCCGGGGGATGGGCTGCCCCTGGCCAGGTCTGAGGGACCGACCCAGCTCGGGGCTGTCGGGGGCAGAGAGAGAACCCCCCTCCGCCCTTTCCCTTCAGGTTCTTAGGGCTGGCCAAATCCTTCCCAAGACAGCTTGTCTGGAGAAAATCAGACCCAGCTGAAGAACATGTGTCCATGGGGGAAACCCGGGAAACTGAGTCTCCCCACACAATAGCAGAGATTCTCATCTTGCATCCTCTCCTGAGCTAATGACAAAGGTGGATGTCCCGGGTGGGTGGGCCTGTGGAATGGGAGAGGGGAGGAAGTCTATTGTCATGCAGAGGGACATGGAAAGACTTGTCTGAAGCTTATCCCCTGCACTGGGGTCAGGTCGGGAAGGGACGGCACAGAGGTGAGCAGGAACCCACCGGCCTCTCTGTTGTGGGGCTGGCCCCGGGGCAGGCGTGGGGGTGATGGCTGGAAGTGGGATGGCGCGTGAGTTGGCACCAGCCAGCGGTGGAGGCAGACTCAGACGTCAGGGATCTCTCTCTCTCTGTCTCTGTCTCTCTCTCTCTCCCTCAGGGAGCTGAGGAGAGTAAGGTGGCGCCCCCTGCCCACCTCGCCTACCTCTCCATGGGCCCTTCTTTCTCTGGCCGCTCCGGGAGCCCTGCGGGCTTGGGTTCAACCCCCCACACACCGCACAGGCCAAGGGCGCATGCGCGACCGCCGGGGCCTAGGGCTGGCCTCGGGGGGCGGGGGGGTCCTCAGTGAAGTCCCCGCCCTCCCTCCAGGCTCTGACCCAGCTGCAGCTCTTCCATCGCCGCCCTTCTGGACTCGTCTTCAGCTGTCTCCCTCCCCTCCCCCACTCCCACTCAGCTTGCAGGCCGCTTCCCTGCCTTGAAAGCATGGCTCTGGCCCTGAGGGCCACAGACCTACTGGGCTTCAAGCTCAAGGCTCTGCCTGGGCCTGCTGCTTCGGCCAGGGGCTCATTTTTTCCTGGAAAGACAAAGCCATGGCCTCACCCCACGCCTGCACTTTGCCACGGCAGGCAGCCCAGATGTAGGAAAGGCTCTGTGGAGTCAGAAGTGCCGAGACAGGCAGATGGCACCAGAGGGTTTGGGGGCCAGGGCGCAACTGGGCTAGCCCCTCCTCCCGGGAGTCGGGGAGGCCCGGCCTTCCTAGTGCCCGGGCCACGGCTCCGGGGAGAAACCCGCCATGGAGGGCACGCGGGAGGCCCTCTGCCTGAGGTGGCAGGTGTCACGCCAGGGCCACTGCAAGCCTGGCTCGGCTTGCCTGCTTTCTCCAAAGGAGGCTGGCCGACCAGCCGAACCTGGCACCTGGGCCAGGTCCCTTCCAAGGGGACGAGTTCCAGAGGCTAGAGCCCTGGGGGCGGCTGCCAAGTCTCCTGGGGCGTGTGCTGGGCCCCCGTCAGAGGAGGAAGCAGCCTGGTAAACGGTGTGCCAGGCCTGAGATCTGGAGGCCTCCCACAGCCGGGTCCCTGTCCTGCCCAGGCCCCCCGAGGGAGGACGATGGTCGGGCAGTGGCGAGCGGGGTGGGGCTGGCGCCGAGCCTGCCCTTGGATGCCCCGGGGAAGGGCGCCGGGGGATGGGCTGCCCCTGGCCAGGTCTGAGGGACCGACCCAGCTCGGGGCTGTCGGGGGCAGAGAGAGAACCCCCCTCCGCCCTTTCCCTTCAGGTTCTTAGGGCTGGCCAAATCCTTCCCAAGACAGCTTGTCTGGAGAAAATCAGACCCAGCTGAAGAACATGTGTCCATGGGGGAAACCCGGGAAACTGAGTCTCCCCACACAATAGCAGAGATTCTCATCTTGCATCCTCTCCTGAGCTAATGACAAAGGTGGATGTCCCGGGTGGGTGGGCCTGTGGAATAGGAGAGGGGAGGAAGTCTATTGTCATGCAGAGGGACATGGAAAGACTTGTCTGAAGCTTATCCCCTGCACTGGGGTCAGGTCGGGAAGGGACGGCACAGAGGTGAGCAGGAACCCACCGGCCTCTCTGTGGTGGGGCTGGCCCCGGGGCAGGCGTGGGGGTGATGGCTGGAAGTGGGATGGTGCGTGAGTTGGCACCAGCCAGCGGTGGAGGCAGAGACTCAGAGGTCAGGGATCTCTCTCTCTGTCTCTGTCTCTCTCTCTCTCCCTCAGGGAGCTGAGGAGAGTAAGGTGGCGCCCCCTGCCCACCTCGCCTACCTCTCCATGGGCCCTTCTTTCTCTGGCCGCTCCGGGAGCCCTGCGGGCTTGGGTTCAAACCCCCACACACCGCACAGGCCAAGGGCGCATGCGCGACCGCCGGGGCCTAGGGCTGGCCTCGGGGGGCGGGGGGGTCCTCAGTGAAGTCCCCGCCCTCCCTCCAGGCTCTGACCCAGCTGCAGCTCTTCCATCGCCGCCCTTCTGGACTCGTCTTCAGCTGTCTCCCTCCCCTCCCCCACTCCCACTCAGCTTGCAGGCCGCTTCCCTGCCTTGAAAGCATGGCTCTGGCCCTGAGGGCCACAGACCTACTGGGCTTCAAGCTCAAGGCTCTGCCTGGGCCTGCTGCTTCGGCCAGGGGCTCATTTTTTCCTGGAAAGACAAAGCCATGGCCTCACCCCACGCCTGCACTTTGCCACGGCAGGCAGCCCAGATGTAGGAAAGGCTCTGTGGAGTCAGAAGTGCCGAGACAGGCAGATGGCACCAGAGGGTTTGGGGGCCAGGGCGCAACTGGGCTAGCCCCTCCTCCCGGGAGTCGGGGAGGCCCGGCCTTCCTAGTGCCCAGGCCACGGCTCCGGGGAGAAACCCGCCATGGAAGGCACGCGGGAGGCCCTCTGCCTGAGGTGGCAGGTGTCACGCCAGGGCCACTGCAAGCCTGGCTCGGCTTGCCTGCTTTCTCCAAAGGAGGCTGGCCGACCAGCCGAACCTGGCACCTGGGCCAGGCCCCTTCCAAGGGGACGAGTTCCAGAGGCTAGAGCCCTGGGGGCGGCTGCCAAGTCTCCTGGGGCGTGTGCTGGGCCCCCGTCAGAGGAGGAAGCAGCCTGCTAAACGGTGTGCCAGGCCTGAGATCTGGAGGCCTCCCACAGCCGGGTCCCTGTCCTGCCCAGGCCCCCCGAGGGAGGACGATGGTCGGGCAGTGGCGAGCGGGGTGGGGCTGGCGCCGAGCCTGCCCTTGGATGCCCCGGGGAAGGGCGCCGGGGGATGGGCTGCCCCTGGCCAGGTCTGAGGGACCGACCCAGCTCGGGGCTGTCGGGGGCAGAGAGAGAACCCCCCTCCGCCCTTTCCCTTCAGGTTCTTAGGGCTGGCCAAATCCTTCCCAAGACAGCTTGTCTGGAGAAAATCAGACCCAGCTGAAGAACATGTGTCCATGGGGGAAACCCGGGAAACTGAGTCTCCCCACACAATAGCAGAGATTCTCATCTTGCATCCTCTCCTGAGCTAATGACAAAGGTGGATGTCCCGGGTGGGTGGGCCTGTGGAATGGGAGAGGGGAGGAAGTCTATTGTCATGCAGAGGGACATGGAAAGACTTGTCTGAAGCTTATCCCCTGCACTGGGGTCAGGTCGGGAAGGGACGGCACAGAGGTGAGCAGGAACCCACCGGCCTCTCTGTTGTGGGGCTGGCCCCGGGGCAGGCGTGGGGGTGATGGCTGGAAGTGGGATGGCGCGTGAGTTGGCACCAGCCAGCGGTGGAGGCAGAGACTCAGAGGTCAGGGATCTCTCTCTCTCTGTCTCTGTCTCTCTCTCTCTCCCTCAGGGAGCTGAGGAGAGTAAGGTGGCGCCCCCTGCCCACCTCGCCTACCTCTCCATGGGCCCTTCTTTCTCTGGCCGCTCCGGGAGCCCTGCGGGCTTGGGTTCAACCCCCCACACACCGCACAGGCCAAGGGCGCATGCGCGACCGCCGGGGCCTAGGGCTGGCCTCGGGGGGCGGGGGGGTCCTCAGTGAAGGCCCCGCCCTCCCTCCAGGCTCTGACCCAGCTGCAGCTCTTCCATCGCCGCCCTTCTGGACTCGGCTTCAGCTGTCTCCCTCCCCTCCCCCACTCCCACTCAGCTTGCAGGCCGCTTCCCTGCCTTGAAAGCATGGCTCTGGCCCTGAGGGCCACAGACCTACTGGGCTTCAAGCTCAAGGCTCTGCCTGGGCCTGCTGCTTCGGCCAGGGGCTCATTTTTTCCTGGAAAGACAAAGCCATGGCCTCACCCCACGCCTGCACTTTGCCACGGCAGGCAGCCCAGATGTAGGAAAGGCTCTGTGGAGTCAGAAGTGCCGAGACAGGCAGATGGCACCAGAGGGTTTGGGGGCCAGGGCGCAACTGGGCTAGCCCCTCCTCCCGGGAGTCGGGGAGGCCCGGCCTTCCTAGTGCCCGGGCCACGGCTCCGGGGAGAAACCCGCCATGGAGGGCACGCGGGAGGCCCTCTGCCTGAGGTGGCAGGTGTCACGCCAGGGCCACTGCAAGCCTGGCTCGGCTTGCCTGCTTTCTCCAAAGGAGGCTGGCCGACCAGCCGAACCTGGCACCTGGGCCAGGTCCCTTCCAAGGGGACGAGTTCCAGAGGCTAGAGCCCTGGGGGCGGCTGCCAAGTCTCCTGGGGCGTGTGCTGGGCCCCCGTCAGAGGAGGAAGCAGCCTGGTAAACGGTGTGCCAGGCCTGAGATCTGGAGGCCTCCCACAGCCGGGTCCCTGTCCTGCCCAGGCCCCCCGAGGGAGGACGATGGTCGGGCAGTGGCGAGCGGGGTGGGGCTGGCGCCGAGCCTGCCCTTGGATGCCCCGGGGAAGGGCGCCGGGGGATGGGCTGCCCCTGGCCAGGTCTGAGGGACCGACCCAGCTCGGGGCTGTCGGGGGCAGAGAGAGAACCCCCCTCCGCCCTTTCCCTTCAGGTTCTTAGGGCTGGCCAAATCCTTCCCAAGACAGCTTGTCTGGAGAAAATCAGACCCAGCTGAAGAACATGTGTCCATGGGGGAAACCCGGGAAACTGAGTCTCCCCACACAATAGCAGAGATTCTCATCTTGCATCCTCTCCTGAGCTAATGACAAAGGTGGATGTCCCGGGTGGGTGGGCCTGTGGAATAGGAGAGGGGAGGAAGTCTATTGTCATGCAGAGGGACATGGAAAGACTTGTCTGAAGCTTATCCCCTGCACTGGGGTCAGGTCGGGAAGGGACGGCACAGAGGTGAGCAGGAACCCACCGGCCTCTCTGTGGTGGGGCTGGCCCCGGGGCAGGCGTGGGGGTGATGGCTGGAAGTGGGATGGCGCGTGAGTTGGCACCAGCCAGCGGTGGAGGCAGAGACTCAGAGGTCAGGGATCTCTCTCTCTGTCTCTGTCTCTCTCTCTCTCCCTCAGGGAGCTGAGGAGAGTAAGGTGGCGCCCCCTGCCCACCTCGCCTACCTCTCCATGGGCCCTTCTTTCTCTGGCCGCTCCGGGAGCCCTGCGGGCTTGGGTTCAAACCCCCACACACCGCACAGGCCAAGGGCGCATGCGCGACCGCCGGGGCCTAGGGCTGGCCTCGGGGGGCGGGGGGGTCCTCAGTGAAGTCCCCGCCCTCCCTCCAGGCTCTGACCCAGCTGCAGCTCTTCCATCGCCGCCCTTCTGGACTCGTCTTCAGCTGTCTCCCTCCCCTCCCCCACTCCCACTCAGCTTGCAGGCCGCTTCCCTGCCTTGAAAGCATGGCTCTGGCCCTGAGGGCCACAGACCTACTGGGCTTCAAGCTCAAGGCTCTGCCTGGGCCTGCTGCTTCGGCCAGGGTCTCATTTTTTCCTGGAAAGACAAAGCCATGGCCTCACCCCACGCCTGCACTTTGCCACGGCAGGCAGCCCAGATGTAGGAAAGGCTCTGTGGAGTCAGAAGTGCCGAGACAGGCAGATGGCACCAGAGGGTTTGGGGGCCAGGGCGCAACTGGGCTAGCCCCTCCTCCCGGGAGTCGGGGAGGCCCGGCCTTCCTAGTGCCCGGGCCACGGCTCCGGGGAGAAACCCGCCATGGAGGGCACGCGGGAGGCCCTCTGCCTGAGGTGGCAGGTGTCACGCCAGGGCCACTGCAAGCCTGGCTCGGCTTGCCTGCTTTCTCCAAAGGAGGCTGGCCGACCAGCCGAACCTGGCACCTGGGCCAGGTCCCTTCCAAGGGGACGAGTTCCAGAGGCTAGAGCCCTGGGGGCGGCTGCCAAGTCTCCTGGGGCGTGTGCTGGGCCCCCGTCAGAGGAGGAAGCAGCCTGGTAAACGGTGTGCCAGGCCTGAGATCTGGAGGCCTCCCACAGCCGGGTCCCTGTCCTGCCCAGGCCCCCCGAGGGAGGACGATGGTCGGGCAGTGGCGAGCGGGGTGGGGCTGGCGCCGAGCCTGCCCTTGGATGCCCCGGGGAAGGGCGCCGGGGGATGGGCTGCCCCTGGCCAGGTCTGAGGGACCGACCCAGCTCGGGGCTGTCGGGGGCAGAGAGAGAACCCCCCTCCGCCCTTTCCCTTCAGGTTCTTAGGGCTGGCCAAATCCTTCCCAAGACAGCTTGTCTGGAGAAAATCAGACCCAGCTGAAGAACATGTGTCCATGGGGGAAACCCGGGAAACTGAGTCTCCCCACACAATAGCAGAGATTCTCATCTTGCATCCTCTCCTGAGCTAATGACAAAGGTGGATGTCCCGGGTGGGTGGGCCTGTGGAATAGGAGAGGGGAGGAAGTCTATTGTCATGCAGAGGGACATGGAAAGACTTGTCTGAAGCTTATCCCCTGCACTGGGGTCAGGTCGGGAAGGGACGGCACAGAGGTGAGCAGGAACCCACCGGCCTCTCTGTGGTGGGGCTGGCCCCGGGGCAGGCGTGGGGGTGATGGCTGGAAGTGGGATGGCGCGTGAGTTGGCACCAGCCAGCGGTGGAGGCAGAGACTCAGAGGTCAGGGATCTCTCTCTCTGTCTCTGTCTCTCTCTCTCTCCCTCAGGGAGCTGAGGAGAGTAAGGTGGCGCCCCCTGCCCACCTCGCCTACCTCTCCATGGGCCCTTCTTTCTCTGGCCGCTCCGGGAGCCCTGCGGGCTTGGGTTCAAACCCCCACACACCGCACAGGCCAAGGGCGCATGCGCGACCGCCGGGGCCTAGGGCTGGCCTCGGGGGGCGGGGGGGTCCTCAGTGAAGTCCCCGCCCTCCCTCCAGGCTCTGACCCAGCTGCAGCTCTTCCATCGCCGCCCTTCTGGACTCGTCTTCAGCTGTCTCCCTCCCCTCCCCCACTCCCACTCAGCTTGCAGGCCGCTTCCCTGCCTTGAAAGCATGGCTCTGGCCCTGAGGGCCACAGACCTACTGGGCTTCAAGCTCAAGGCTCTGCCTGGGCCTGCTGCTTCGGCCAGGGGCTCATTTTTTCCTGGAAAGACAAAGCCATGGCCTCACCCCACGCCTGCACTTTGCCACGGCAGGCAGCCCAGATGTAGGAAAGGCTCTGTGGAGTCAGAAGTGCCGAGACAGGCAGATGGCACCAGAGGGTTTGGGGGCCAGGGCGCAACTGGGCTAGCCCCTCCTCCCGGGAGTCGGGGAGGCCCGGCCTTCCTAGTGCCCGGGCCACGGCTCCGGGGAGAAACCCGCCATGGAGGGCACGCGGGAGGCCCTCTGCCTGAGGTGGCAGGTGTCACGCCAGGGCCACTGCAAGCCTGGCTCGGCTTGCCTGCTTTCTCCAAAGGAGGCTGGCCGACCAGCCGAACCTGGCACCTGGGCCAGGTCCCTTCCAAGGGGACGAGTTCCAGAGGCTAGAGCCCTGGGGGCGGCTGCCAAGTCTCCTGGGGCGTGTGCTGGGCCCCCGTCAGAGGAGGAAGCAGCCTGGTAAACGGTGTGCCAGGCCTGAGATCTGGAGGCCTCCCACAGCCGGGTCCCTGTCCTGCCCAGGCCCCCCGAGGGAGGACGATGGTCGGGCAGTGGCGAGCGGGGTGGGGCTGGCGCCGAGCCTGCCCTTGGATGCCCCGGGGAAGGGCGCCGGGGGATGGGCTGCCCCTGGCCAGGTCTGAGGGACCGACCCAGCTCGGGGCTGTCGGGGGCAGAGAGAGAACCCCCCTCCGCCCTTTCCCTTCAGGTTCTTAGGGCTGGCCAAATCCTTCCCAAGACAGCTTGTCTGGAGAAAATCAGACCCAGCTGAAGAACATGTGTCCATGGGGGAAACCCGGGAAACTGAGTCTCCCCACACAATAGCAGAGATTCTCATCTTGCATCCTCTCCTGAGCTAATGACAAAGGTGGATGTCCCGGGTGGGTGGGCCTGTGGAATAGGAGAGGGGAGGAAGTCTATTGTCATGCAGAGGGACATGGAAAGACTTGTCTGAAGCTTATCCCCTGCACTGGGGTCAGGTCGGGAAGGGACGGCACAGAGGTGAGCAGGAACCCACCGGCCTCTCTGTGGTGGGGCTGGCCCCGGGGCAGGCGTGGGGGTGATGGCTGGAAGTGGGATGGCGCGTGAGTTGGCACCAGCCAGCGGTGGAGGCAGAGACTCAGAGGTCAGGGATCTCTCTCTCTGTCTCTGTCTCTCTCTCTCTCCCTCAGGGAGCTGAGGAGAGTAAGGTGGCGCCCCCTGCCCACCTCGCCTACCTCTCCATGGGCCCTTCTTTCTCTGGCCGCTCCGGGAGCCCTGCGGGCTTGGGTTCAAACCCCCACACACCGCACAGGCCAAGGGCGCATGCGCGACCGCCGGGGCCTAGGGCTGGCCTCGGGGGGCGGGGGGGTCCTCAGTGAAGTCCCCGCCCTCCCTCCAGGCTCTGACCCAGCTGCAGCTCTTCCATCGCCGCCCTTCTGGACTCGGCTTCAGCTGTCTCCCTCCCCTCCCCCACTCCCACTCAGCTTGCAGGCCGCTTCCCTGCCTTGAAAGCATGGCTCTGGCCCTGAGGGCCACAGACCTACTGGGCTTCAAGCTCAAGGCTCTGCCTGGGCCTGCTGCTTCGGCCAGGGGCTCATTTTTTCCTGGAAAGACAAAGCCATGGCCTCACCCTACGCCTGCACTTTGCCACGGCAGGCAGCCCAGATGTAGGAAAGGCTCTGTGGAGTCAGAAGTGCCGAGACAGGCAGATGGCACCAGAGGGTTTGGGGGCCAGGGCGCAACTGGGCTAGCCCCTCCTCCCGGGAGTCGGGGAGGCCCGGCCTTCCTAGTGCCCAGGCCACGGCTCCGGGGAGAAACCCGCCATGGAGGGCACGCGGGAGGCCCTCTGCCTGAGGTGGCAGGTGTCACGCCAGGGCCACTGCAAGCCTGGCTCGGCTTGCCTGCTTTCTCCAAAGGAGGCTGGCCGACCAGCCGAACCTGGCACCTGGGCCAGGCCCCTTCCAAGGGGACGAGTTCCAGAGGCTAGAGCCCTGGGGGCGGCTGCCAAGTCTCCTGGGGCGTGTGCTGGGCCCCCGTCAGAGGAGGAAGCAGCCTGCTAAACGGTGTGCCAGGCCTGAGATCTGGAGGCCTCCCACAGCCGGGTCCCTGTCCTGCCCAGGCCCCCCGAGGGAGGACGATGGTCGGGCAGTGGCGAGCGGGGTGGGGCTGGCGCCGAGCCTGCCCTTGGATGCCCCGGGGAAGGGCGCCGGGGGATGGGCTGCCCCTGGCCAGGTCTGAGGGACCGACCCAGCTCGGGGCTGTCGGGGGCAGAGAGAGAACCCCCCTCCGCCCTTTCCCTTCAGGTTCTTAGGGCTGGCCAAATCCTTCCCAAGACAGCTTGTCTGGAGAAAATCAGACCCAGCTGAAGAACATGTGTCCATGGGGGAAACCCGGGAAACTGAGTCTCCCCACACAATAGCAGAGATTCTCATCTTGCATCCTCTCCTGAGCTAATGACAAAGGTGGATGTCCCGGGTGGGTCGGCCTGTGGAATAGGAGAGGGGAGGAAGTCTATTGTCATGCAGAGGGACATGGAAAGACTTGTCTGAAGCTTATCCCCTGCACTGGGGTCAGGTCGGGAAGGGACGGCACAGAGGTGAGCAGGAACCCACCGGCCTCTCTGTGGTGGGGCTGGCCCCGGGGCAGGCGTGGGGGGTGATGGCTGGAAGTGGGATGGCGCGTGAGTTGGCACCAGCCAGCGGTGGAGGCAGAGACTCAGAGGTCAGGGATCTCTCTCTCTGTCTCTGTCTCTCTCTCTCTCCCTCAGGGAGCTGAGGAGAGTAAGGTGGCGCCCCCTGCCCACCTCGCCTACCTCTCCATGGGCCCTTCTTTCTCTGGCCGCTCCGGGAGCCCTGCGGGCTTGGGTTCAAACCCCCACACACCGCACAGGCCAAGGGCGCATGCGCGACCGCCGGGGCCTAGGGCTGGCCTCGGGGGGCGGGGGGGTCCTCAGTGAAGTCCCCGCCCTCCCTCCAGGCTCTGACCCAGCTGCAGCTCTTCCATCGCCGCCCTTCTGGACTCGTCTTCAGCTGTCTCCCTCCCCTCCCCCACTCCCACTCAGCTTGCAGGCCGCTTCCCTGCCTTGAAAGCATGGCTCTGGCCCTGAGGGCCACAGACCTACTGGGCTTCAAGCTCAAGGCTCTGCCTGGGCCTGCTGCTTCGGCCAGGGGCTCATTTTTTCCTGGAAAGACAAAGCCATGGCCTCACCCTACGCCTGCACTTTGCCACGGCAGGCAGCCCAGATGTAGGAAAGGCTCTGTGGAGTCAGAAGTGCCGAGACAGGCAGATGGCACCAGAGGGTTTGGGGGCCAGGGCGCAACTGGGCTAGCCCCTCCTCCCGGGAGTCGGGGAGGCCCGGCCTTCCTAGTGCCCAGGCCACGGCTCCGGGGAGAAACCCGCCATGGAGGGCACGCGGGAGGCCCTCTGCCTGAGGTGGCAGGTGTCACGCCAGGGCCACTGCAAGCCTGGCTCGGCTTGCCTGCTTTCTCCAAAGGAGGCTGGCCGACCAGCCGAACCTGGCACCTGGGCCAGGCCCCTTCCAAGGGGACGAGTTCCAGAGGCTAGAGCCCTGGGGGCGGCTGCCAAGTCTCCTGGGGCGTGTGCTGGGCCCCCGTCAGAGGAGGAAGCAGCCTGCTAAACGGTGTGCCAGGCCTGAGATCTGGAGGCCTCCCACAGCCGGGTCCCTGTCCTGCCCAGGCCCCCCGAGGGAGGACGATGGTCGGGCAGTGGCGAGCGGGGTGGGGCTGGCGCCGAGCCTGCCCTTGGATGCCCCGGGGAAGGGCGCCGGGGGATGGGCTGCCCCTGGCCAGGTCTGAGGGACCGACCCAGCTCGGGGCTGTCGGGGGCAGAGAGAGAACCCCCCTCCGCCCTTTCCCTTCAGGTTCTTAGGGCTGGCCAAATCCTTCCCAAGACAGCTTGTCTGGAGAAAATCAGACCCAGCTGAAGAACATGTGTCCATGGGGGAAACCCGGGAAACTGAGTCTCCCCACACAATAGCAGAGATTCTCATCTTGCATCCTCTCCTGAGCTAATGACAAAGGTGGATGTCCCGGGTGGGTGGGCCTGTGGAATAGGAGAGGGGAGGAAGTCTATTGTCATGCAGAGGGACATGGAAAGACTTGTCTGAAGCTTATCCCCTGCACTGGGGTCAGGTCGGGAAGGGACGGCACAGAGGTGAGCAGGAACCCACCGGCCTCTCTGTGGTGGGGCTGGCCCCGGGGCAGGCGTGGGGGTGATGGCTGGAAGTGGGATGGCGCGTGAGTTGGCACCAGCCAGCGGTGGAGGCAGAGACTCAGAGGTCAGGGATCTCTCTCTCTGTCTCTGTCTCTCTCTCTCTCCCTCAGGGAGCTGAGGAGAGTAAGGTGGCGCCCCCTGCCCACCTCGCCTACCTCTCCATGGGCCCTTCTTTCTCTGGCCGCTCCGGGAGCCCTGCGGGCTTGGGTTCAAACCCCCACACACCGCACAGGCCAAGGGCGCATGCGCGACCGCCGGGGCCTAGGGCTGGCCTCGGGGGGCGGGGGGGTCCTCAGTGAAGTCCCCGCCCTCCCTCCAGGCTCTGACCCAGCTGCAGCTCTTCCATCGCCGCCCTTCTGGACTCGTCTTCAGCTGTCTCCCTCCCCTCCCCCACTCCCACTCAGCTTGCAGGCCGCTTCCCTGCCTTGAAAGCATGGCTCTGGCCCTGAGGGCCACAGACCTACTGGGCTTCAAGCTCAAGGCTCTGCCTGGGCCTGCTGCTTCGGCCAGGGGCTCATTTTTTCCTGGAAAGACAAAGCCATGGCCTCACCCCCACGCCTGCACTTTGCCACGGCAGGCAGCCCAGATGTAGGAAAGGCTCTGTGGAGTCAGAAGTGCCGAGACAGGCAGATGGCACCAGAGGGTTTGGGGGCCAGGGCGCAACTGGGCTAGCCCCTCCTCCCGGGAGTCGGGGAGGCCCGGCCTTCCTAGTGCCCAGGCCACGGCTCCGGGGAGAAACCCGCCATGGAGGGCACGCGGGAGGCCCTCTGCCTGAGGTGGCAGGTGTCACGCCAGGGCCACTGCAAGCCTGGCTCGGCTTGCCTGCTTTCTCCAAAGGAGGCTGGCCGACCAGCCGAACCTGGCACCTGGGCCAGGCCCCTTCCAAGGGGACGAGTTCCAGAGGCTAGAGCCCTGGGGGCGGCTGCCAAGTCTCCTGGGGCGTGTGCTGGGCCCCCGTCAGAGGAGGAAGCAGCCTGCTAAACGGTGTGCCAGGCCTGAGATCTGGAGGCCTCCCACAGCCGGGTCCCTGTCCTGCCCAGGCCCCCCGAGGGAGGACGATGGTCGGGCAGTGGCGAGCGGGGTGGGGCTGGCGCCGAGCCTGCCCTTGGATGCCCCGGGGAAGGGCGCCGGGGGATGGGCTGCCACTGGCCAGGTCTGAGGGACCGACCCAGCTCGGGGCTGTCGGGGGCAGAGAGAGAACCCCCCTCCGCCCTTTCCCTTCAGGTTCTTAGGGCTGGCCAAATCCTTCCCAAGACAGCTTGTCTGGAGAAAATCAGACCCAGCTGAAGAACATGTGTCCATGGGGGAAACCCGGGAAACTGAGTCTCCCCACACAATAGCAGAGATTCTCATCTTGCATCCTCTCCTGAGCTAATGACAAAGGTGGATGTCCCGGGTGGGTGGGCCTGTGGAATAGGAGAGGGGAGGAAGTCTATTGTCATGCAGAGGGACATGGAAAGACTTGTCTGAAGCTTATCCCCTGCACTGGGGTCAGGTCGGGAAGGGACGGCACAGAGGTGAGCAGGAACCCACCGGCCTCTCTGTGGTGGGGCTGGCCCCGGGGCAGGCGTGGGGGTGATGGCTGGAAGTGGGATGGCGCGTGAGTTGGCACCAGCCAGCGGTGGAGGCAGAGACTCAGAGGTCAGGGATCTCTCTCTCTGTCTCTGTCTCTCTCTCTCTCCCTCAGGGAGCTGAGGAGAGTAAGGTGGCGCCCCCTGCCCACCTCGCCTACCTCTCCATGGGCCCTTCTTTCTCTGGCCGCTCCGGGAGCCCTGCGGGCTTGGGTTCAAACCCCCACACACCGCACAGGCCAAGGGCGCATGCGCGACCGCCGGGGCCTAGGGCTGGCCTCGGGGGGCGGGGGGGTCCTCAGTGAAGTCCCCGCCCTCCCTCCAGGCTCTGACCCAGCTGCAGCTCTTCCATCGCCGCCCTTCTGGACTCGTCTTCAGCTGTCTCCCTCCCCTCCCCCACTCCCACTCAGCTTGCAGGCCGCTTCCCTGCCTTGAAAGCATGGCTCTGGCCCTGAGGGCCACAGACCTACTGGGCTTCAAGCTCAAGGCTCTGCCTGGGCCTGCTGCTTCGGCCAGGGGCTCATTTTTTCCTGGAAAGACAAAGCCATGGCCTCACCCTACGCCTGCACTTTGCCACGGCAGGCAGCCCAGATGTAGGAAAGGCTCTGTGGAGTCAGAAGTGCCGAGACAGGCAGATGGCACCAGAGGGTTTGGGGGCCAGGGCGCAACTGGGCTAGCCCCTCCTCCCGGGAGTCGGGGAGGCCCGGCCTTCCTAGTGCCCAGGCCACGGCTCCGGGGAGAAACCCGCCATGGAGGGCACGCGGGAGGCCCTCTGCCTGAGGTGGCAGGTGTCACGCCAGGGCCACTGCAAGCCTGGCTCGGCTTGCCTGCTTTCTCCAAAGGAGGCTGGCCGACCAGCCGAACCTGGCACCTGGGCCAGGCCCCTTCCAAGGGGACGAGTTCCAGAGGCTAGAGCCCTGGGGGCGGCTGCCAAGTCTCCTGGGGCGTGTGCTGGGCCCCCGTCAGAGGAGGAAGCAGCCTGCTAAACGGTGTGCCAGGCCTGAGATCTGGAGGCCTCCCACAGCCGGGTCCCTGTCCTGCCCAGGCCCCCCGAGGGAGGACGATGGTCGGGCAGTGGCGAGCGGGGTGGGGCTGGCGCCGAGCCTGCCCTTGGATGCCCCGGGGAAGGGCGCCGGGGGATGGGCTGCCCCTGGCCAGGTCTGAGGGACCGACCCAGCTCGGGGCTGTCGGGGGCAGAGAGAGAACCCCCCTCCGCCCTTTCCCTTCAGGTTCTTAGGGCTGGCCAAATCCTTCCCAAGACAGCTTGTCTGGAGAAAATCAGACCCAGCTGAAGAACATGTGTCCATGGGGGAAACCCGGGAAACTGAGTCTCCCCACACAATAGCAGAGATTCTCATCTTGCATCCTCTCCTGAGCTAATGACAAAGGTGGATGTCCCGGGTGGGTGGGCCTGTGGAATGGGAGAGGGGAGGAAGTCTATTGTCATGCAGAGGGACATGGAAAGACTTGTCTGAAGCTTATCCCCTGCACTGGGGTCAGGTCGGGAAGGGACGGCACAGAGGTGAGCAGGAACCCACCGGCCTCTCTGTTGTGGGGCTGGCCCCGGGGCAGGCGTGGGGGTGATGGCTGGAAGTGGGATGGCGCGTGAGTTGGCACCAGCCAGCGGTGGAGGCAGAGACTCAGAGGTCAGGGATCTCTCTCTCTCTGTCTCTGTCTCTCTCTCTCTCCCTCAGGGAGCTGAGGAGAGTAAGGTGGCGCCCCCCTGCCCACCTCGCCTACCTCTCCATGGGCCCTTCTTTCTCTGGCCGCTCCGGGAGCCCTGCGGGCTTGGGTTCAACCCCCCACACACCGCACAGGCCAAGGGCGCATGCGCGACCGCCGGGGCCTAGGGCTGGCCTCGGGGGGCGGGGGGGTCCTCAGTGAAGGCCCCGCCCTCCCTCCAGGCTCTGACCCAGCTGCAGCTCTTCCATCGCCGCCCTTCTGGACTCGGCTTCAGCTGTCTCCCTCCCCTCCCCCACTCCCACTCAGCTTGCAGGCCGCTTCCCTGCCTTGAAAGCATGGCTCTGGCCCTGAGGGCCACAGACCTACTGGGCTTCAAGCTCAAGGCTCTGCCTGGGCCTGCTGCTTCGGCCAGGGGCTCATTTTTTCCTGGAAAGACAAAGCCATGGCCTCACCCCACGCCTGCACTTTGCCACGGCAGGCAGCCCAGATGTAGGAAAGGCTCTGTGGAGTCAGAAGTGCCGAGACAGGCAGATGGCACCAGAGGGTTTGGGGGCCAGGGCGCAACTGGGCTAGCCCCTCCTCCCGGGAGTCGGGGAGGCCCGGCCTTCCTAGTGCCCGGGCCACGGCTCCGGGGAGAAACCCGCCATGGAGGGCACGCGGGAGGCCCTCTGCCTGAGGTGGCAGGTGTCACGCCAGGGCCACTGCAAGCCTGGCTCGGCTTGCCTGCTTTCTCCAAAGGAGGCTGGCCGACCAGCCGAACCTGGCACCTGGGCCAGGTCCCTTCCAAGGGGACGAGTTCCAGAGGCTAGAGCCCTGGGGGCGGCTGCCAAGTCTCCTGGGGCGTGTGCTGGGCCCCCGTCAGAGGAGGAAGCAGCCTGGTAAACGGTGTGCCAGGCCTGAGATCTGGAGGCCTCCCACAGCCGGGTCCCTGTCCTGCCCAGGCCCCCCGAGGGAGGACGATGGTCGGGCAGTGGCGAGCGGGGTGGGGCTGGCGCCGAGCCTGCCCTTGGATGCCCCGGGGAAGGGCGCCGGGGGATGGGCTGCCCCTGGCCAGGTCTGAGGGACCGACCCAGCTCGGGGCTGTCGGGGGCAGAGAGAGAACCCCCCTCCGCCCTTTCCCTTCAGGTTCTTAGGGCTGGCCAAATCCTTCAAGACAGCTTGTCTGGAGAAAATCAGACCCAGCTGAAGAACATGTGTCCATGGGGGAAACCCGGGAAACTGAGTCTCCCCACACAATAGCAGAGATTCTCATCTTGCATCCTCTCCTGAGCTAATGACAAAGGTGGATGTCCCGGGTGGGTGGGCCTGTGGAATAGGAGAGGGGAGGAAGTCTATTGTCATGCAGAGGGACATGGAAAGACTTGTCTGAAGCTTATCCCCTGCACTGGGGTCAGGTCGGGAAGGGACGGCACAGAGGTGAGCAGGAACCCACCGGCCTCTCTGTGGTGGGGCTGGCCCCGGGGCAGGCGTGGGGGTGATGGCTGGAAGTGGGATGGCGCGTGAGTTGGCACCAGCCAGCGGTGGAGGCAGAGACTCAGAGGTCAGGGATCTCTCTCTCTGTCTCTGTCTCTCTCTCTCTCCCTCAGGGAGCTGAGGAGAGTAAGGTGGCGCCCCCTGCCCACCTCGCCTACCTCTCCATGGGCCCTTCTTTCTCTGGCCGCTCCGGGAGCCCTGCGGGCTTGGGTTCAAACCCCCACACACCGCACAGGCCAAGGGCGCATGCGCGACCGCCGGGGCCTAGGGCTGGCCTCGGGGGGCGGGGGGGTCCTCAGTGAAGTCCCCGCCCTCCCTCCAGGCTCTGACCCAGCTGCAGCTCTTCCATCGCCGCCCTTCTGGACTCGTCTTCAGCTGTCTCCCTCCCCTCCCCCACTCCCACTCAGCTTGCAGGCCGCTTCCCTGCCTTGAAAGCATGGCTCTGGCCCTGAGGGCCACAGACCTACTGGGCTTCAAGCTCAAGGCTCTGCCTGGGCCTGCTGCTTCGGCCAGGGGCTCATTTTTTCCTGGAAAGACAAAGCCATGGCCTCACCCCACGCCTGCACTTTGCCACGGCAGGCAGCCCAGATGTAGGAAAGGCTCTGTGGAGTCAGAAGTGCCGAGACAGGCAGATGGCACCAGAGGGTTTGGGGGCCAGGGCGCAACTGGGCTAGCCCCTCCTCCCGGGAGTCGGGGAGGCCCGGCCTTCCTAGTGCCCAGGCCACGGCTCCGGGGAGAAACCCGCCATGGAGGGCACGCGGGAGGCCCTCTGCCTGAGGTGGCAGGTGTCACGCCAGGGCCACTGCAAGCCTGGCTCGGCTTGCCTGCTTTCTCCAAAGGAGGCTGGCCGACCAGCCGAACCTGGCACCTGGGCCAGGCCCCTTCCAAGGGGACGAGTTCCAGAGGCTAGAGCCCTGGGGGCGGCTGCCAAGTCTCCTGGGGCGTGTGCTGGGCCCCCGTCAGAGGAGGAAGCAGCCTGCTAAACGGTGTGCCAGGCCTGAGATCTGGAGGCCTCCCACAGCCGGGTCCCTGTCCTGCCCAGGCCCCCCGAGGGAGGACGATGGTCGGGCAGTGGCGAGCGGGGTGGGGCTGGCGCCGAGCCTGCCCTTGGATGCCCCGGGGAAGGGCGCCGGGGGATGGGCTGCCACTGGCCAGGTCTGAGGGACCGACCCAGCTCGGGGCTGTCGGGGGCAGAGAGAGAACCCCCCTCCGCCCTTTCCCTTCAGGTTCTTAGGGCTGGCCAAATCCTTCCCAAGACAGCTTGTCTGGAGAAAATCAGACCCAGCTGAAGAACATGTGTCCATGGGGGAAACCCGGGAAACTGAGTCTCCCCACACAATAGCAGAGATTCTCATCTTGCATCCTCTCCTGAGCTAATGACAAAGGTGGATGTCCCGGGTGGGTGGGCCTGTGGAATAGGAGAGGGGAGGAAGTCTATTGTCATGCAGAGGGACATGGAAAGACTTGTCTGAAGCTTATCCCCTGCACTGGGGTCAGGTCGGGAAGGGACGGCACAGAGGTGAGCAGGAACCCACCGGCCTCTCTGTGGTGGGGCTGGCCCCGGGGCAGGCGTGGGGGTGATGGCTGGAAGTGGGATGGCGCGTGAGTTGGCACCAGCCAGCGGTGGAGGCAGAGACTCAGAGGTCAGGGATCTCTCTCTCTGTCTCTGTCTCTCTCTCTCTCCCTCAGGGAGCTGAGGAGAGTAAGGTGGCGCCCCCTGCCCACCTCGCCTACCTCTCCATGGGCCCTTCTTTCTCTGGCCGCTCCGGGAGCCCTGCGGGCTTGGGTTCAAACCCCCACACACCGCACAGGCCAAGGGCGCATGCGCGACCGCCGGGGCCTAGGGCTGGCCTCGGGGGGCGGGGGGGTCCTCAGTGAAGTCCCCGCCCTCCCTCCAGGCTCTGACCCAGCTGCAGCTCTTCCATCGCCGCCCTTCTGGACTCGTCTTCAGCTGTCTCCCTCCCCTCCCCCACTCCCACTCAGCTTGCAGGCCGCTTCCCTGCCTTGAAAGCATGGCTCTGGCCCTGAGGGCCACAGACCTACTGGGCTTCAAGCTCAAGGCTCTGCCTGGGCCTGCTGCTTCGGCCAGGGGCTCATTTTTTCCTGGAAAGACAAAGCCATGGCCTCACCCCACGCCTGCACTTTGCCACGGCAGGCAGCCCAGATGTAGGAAAGGCTCTGTGGAGTCAGAAGTGCCGAGACAGGCAGATGGCACCAGAGGGTTTGGGGGCCAGGGCGCAACTGGGCTAGCCCCTCCTCCCGGGAGTCGGGGAGGCCCGGCCTTCCTAGTGCCCAGGCCACGGCTCCGGGGAGAAACCCGCCATGGAGGGCACGCGGGAGGCCCTCTGCCTGAGGTGGCAGGTGTCACGCCAGGGCCACTGCAAGCCTGGCTCGGCTTGCCTGCTTTCTCCAAAGGAGGCTGGCCGACCAGCCGAACCTGGCACCTGGGCCAGGCCCCTTCCAAGGGGACGAGTTCCAGAGGCTAGAGCCCTGGGGGCGGCTGCCAAGTCTCCTGGGGCGTGTGCTGGGCCCCCGTCAGAGGAGGAAGCAGCCTGCTAAACGGTGTGCCAGGCCTGAGATCTGGAGGCCTCCCACAGCCGGGTCCCTGTCCTGCCCAGGCCCCCCGAGGGAGGACGATGGTCGGGCAGTGGCGAGCGGGGTGGGGCTGGCGCCGAGCCTGCCCTTGGATGCCCCGGGGAAGGGCGCCGGGGGATGGGCTGCCCCTGGCCAGGTCTGAGGGACCGACCCAGCTCGGGGCTGTCGGGGGCAGAGAGAGAACCCCCCTCCGCCCTTTCCCTTCAGGTTCTTAGGGCTGGCCAAATCCTTCCCAAGACAGCTTGTCTGGAGAAAATCAGACCCAGCTGAAGAACATGTGTCCATGGGGGAAACCCGGGAAACTGAGTCTCCCCACACAATAGCAGAGATTCTCATCTTGCATCCTCTCCTGAGCTAATGACAAAGGTGGATGTCCCGGGTGGGTGGGCCTGTGGAATGGGAGAGGGGAGGAAGTCTATTGTCATGCAGAGGGACATGGAAAGACTTGTCTGAAGCTTATCCCCTGCACTGGGGTCAGGTCGGGAAGGGACGGCACAGAGGTGAGCAGGAACCCACCGGCCTCTCTGTTGTGGGGCTGGCCCCGGGGCAGGCGTGGGGGTGATGGCTGGAAGTGGGATGGCGCGTGAGTTGGCACCAGCCAGCGGTGGAGGCAGAGACTCAGAGGTCAGGGATCTCTCTCTCTCTGTCTCTGTCTCTCTCTCTCTCCCTCAGGGAGCTGAGGAGAGTAAGGTGGCGCCCCCTGCCCACCTCGCCTACCTCTCCATGGGCCCTTCTTTCTCTGGCCGCTCCGGGAGCCCTGCGGGCTTGGGTTCAACCCCCCACACACCGCACAGGCCAAGGGCGCATGCGCGACCGCCGGGGCCTAGGGCTGGCCTCGGGGGGCGGGGGGGTCCTCAGTGAAGGCCCCGCCCTCCCTCCAGGCTCTGACCCAGCTGCAGCTCTTCCATCGCCGCCCTTCTGGACTCGGCTTCAGCTGTCTCCCTCCCCTCCCCCACTCCCACTCAGCTTGCAGGCCGCTTCCCTGCCTTGAAAGCATGGCTCTGGCCCTGAGGGCCACAGACCTACTGGGCTTCAAGCTCAAGGCTCTGCCTGGGCCTGCTGCTTCGGCCAGGGGCTCATTTTTTCCTGGAAAGACAAAGCCATGGCCTCACCCCACGCCTGCACTTTGCCACGGCAGGCAGCCCAGATGTAGGAAAGGCTCTGTGGAGTCAGAAGTGCCGAGACAGGCAGATGGCACCAGAGGGTTTGGGGGCCAGGGCGCAACTGGGCTAGCCCCTCCTCCCGGGAGTCGGGGAGGCCCGGCCTTCCTAGTGCCCGGGCCACGGCTCCGGGGAGAAACCCGCCATGGAGGGCACGCGGGAGGCCCTCTGCCTGAGGTGGCAGGTGTCACGCCAGGGCCACTGCAAGCCTGGCTCGGCTTGCCTGCTTTCTCCAAAGGAGGCTGGCCGACCAGCCGAACCTGGCACCTGGGCCAGGTCCCTTCCAAGGGGACGAGTTCCAGAGGCTAGAGCCCTGGGGGCGGCTGCCAAGTCTCCTGGGGCGTGTGCTGGGCCCCCGTCAGAGGAGGAAGCAGCCTGGTAAACGGTGTGCCAGGCCTGAGATCTGGAGGCCTCCCACAGCCGGGTCCCTGTCCTGCCCAGGCCCCCCGAGGGAGGACGATGGTCGGGCAGTGGCGAGCGGGGTGGGGCTGGCGCCGAGCCTGCCCTTGGATGCCCCGGGGAAGGGCGCCGGGGGATGGGCTGCCCCTGGCCAGGTCTGAGGGACCGACCCAGCTCGGGGCTGTCGGGGGCAGAGAGAGAACCCCCCTCCGCCCTTTCCCTTCAGGTTCTTAGGGCTGGCCAAATCCTTCCCAAGACAGCTTGTCTGGAGAAAATCAGACCCAGCTGAAGAACATGTGTCCATGGGGGAAACCCGGGAAACTGAGTCTCCCCACACAATAGCAGAGATTCTCATCTTGCATCCTCTCCTGAGCTAATGACAAAGGTGGATGTCCCGGGTGGGTGGGCCTGTGGAATAGGAGAGGGGAGGAAGTCTATTGTCATGCAGAGGGACATGGAAAGACTTGTCTGAAGCTTATCCCCTGCACTGGGGTCAGGTCGGGAAGGGACGGCACAGAGGTGAGCAGGAACCCACCGGCCTCTCTGTGGTGGGGCTGGCCCCGGGGCAGGCGTGGGGGTGATGGCTGGAAGTGGGATGGCGCGTGAGTTGGCACCAGCCAGCGGTGGAGGCAGAGACTCAGAGGTCAGGGATCTCTCTCTCTGTCTCTGTCTCTCTCTCTCTCCCTCAGGGAGCTGAGGAGAGCAAGGTGGCGCCCCCTGCCCACCTCGCCTACCTCTCCATGGGCCCTTCTTTCTCTGGCCGCTCCGGGAGCCCTGCGGGCTTGGGTTCAAACCCCCACACACCGCACAGGCCAAGGGCGCATGCGCGACCGCCGGGGCCTAGGGCTGGCCTCGGGGGGCGGGGGGGTCCTCAGTGAAGTCCCCGCCCTCCCTCCAGGCTCTGACCCAGCTGCAGCTCTTCCATCGCCGCCCTTCTGGACTCGTCTTCAGCTGTCTCCCTCCCCTCCCCCACTCCCACTCAGCTTGCAGGCCGCTTCCCTGCCTTGAAAGCATGGCTCTGGCCCTGAGGGCCACAGACCTACTGGGCTTCAAGCTCAAGGCTCTGCCTGGGCCTGCTGCTTCGGCCAGGGGCTCATTTTTTCCTGGAAAGACAAAGCCATGGCCTCACCCCACGCCTGCACTTTGCCACGGCAGGCAGCCCAGATGTAGGAAAGGCTCTGTGGAGTCAGAAGTGCCGAGACAGGCAGATGGCACCAGAGGGTTTGGGGGCCAGGGCGCAACTGGGCTAGCCCCTCCTCCCGGGAGTCGGGGAGGCCCGGCCTTCCTAGTGCCCAGGCCACGGCTCCGGGGAGAAACCCGCCATGGAGGGCACGCGGGAGGCCCTCTGCCTGAGGTGGCAGGTGTCACGCCAGGGCCACTGCAAGCCTGGCTCGGCTTGCCTGCTTTCTCCAAAGGAGGCTGGCCGACCAGCCGAACCTGGCACCTGGGCCAGGCCCCTTCCAAGGGGACGAGTTCCAGAGGCTAGAGCCCTGGGGGCGGCTGCCAAGTCTCCTGGGGCGTGTGCTGGGCCCCCGTCAGAGGAGGAAGCAGCCTGCTAAACGGTGTGCCAGGCCTGAGATCTGGAGGCCTCCCACAGCCGGGTCCCTGTCCTGCCCAGGCCCCCCGAGGGAGGACGATGGTCGGGCAGTGGCGAGCGGGGTGGGGCTGGCGCCGAGCCTGCCCTTGGATGCCCCGGGGAAGGGCGCCGGGGGATGGGCTGCCACTGGCCAGGTCTGAGGGACCGACCCAGCTCGGGGCTGTCGGGGGCAGAGAGAGAACCCCCCTCCGCCCTTTCCCTTCAGGTTCTTAGGGCTGGCCAAATCCTTCCCAAGACAGCTTGTCTGGAGAAAATCAGACCCAGCTGAAGAACATGTGTCCATGGGGGAAACCCGGGAAACTGAGTCTCCCCACACAATAGCAGAGATTCTCATCTTGCATCCTCTCCTGAGCTAATGACAAAGGTGGATGTCCCGGGTGGGTGGGCCTGTGGAATAGGAGAGGGGAGGAAGTCTATTGTCATGCAGAGGGACATGGAAAGACTTGTCTGAAGCTTATCCCCTGCACTGGGGTCAGGTCGGGAAGGGACGGCACAGAGGTGAGCAGGAACCCACCGGCCTCTCTGTGGTGGGGCTGGCCCCGGGGCAGGCGTGGGGGTGATGGCTGGAAGTGGGATGGCGCGTGAGTTGGCACCAGCCAGCGGTGGAGGCAGAGACTCAGAGGTCAGGGATCTCTCTCTCTGTCTCTGTCTCTCTCTCTCTCCCTCAGGGAGCTGAGGAGAGTAAGGTGGCGCCCCCTGCCCACCTCGCCTACCTCTCCATGGGCCCTTCTTTCTCTGGCCGCTCCGGGAGCCCTGCGGGCTTGGGTTCAAACCCCCACACACCGCACAGGCCAAGGGCGCATGCGCGACCGCCGGGGCCTAGGGCTGGCCTCGGGGGGCGGGGGGGTCCTCAGTGAAGTCCCCGCCCTCCCTCCAGGCTCTGACCCAGCTGCAGCTCTTCCATCGCCGCCCTTCTGGACTCGTCTTCAGCTGTCTCCCTCCCCTCCCCCACTCCCACTCAGCTTGCAGGCCGCTTCCCTGCCTTGAAAGCATGGCTCTGGCCCTGAGGGCCACAGACCTACTGGGCTTCAAGCTCAAGGCTCTGCCTGGGCCTGCTGCTTCGGCCAGGGGCTCATTTTTTCCTGGAAAGACAAAGCCATGGCCTCACCCCACGCCTGCACTTTGCCACGGCAGGCAGCCCAGATGTAGGAAAGGCTCTGTGGAGTCAGAAGTGCCGAGACAGGCAGATGGCACCAGAGGGTTTGGGGGCCAGGGCGCAACTGGGCTAGCCCCTCCTCCCGGGAGTCGGGGAGGCCCGGCCTTCCTAGTGCCCAGGCCACGGCTCCGGGGAGAAACCCGCCATGGAGGGCACGCGGGAGGCCCTCTGCCTGAGGTGGCAGGTGTCACGCCAGGGCCACTGCAAGCCTGGCTCGGCTTGCCTGCTTTCTCCAAAGGAGGCTGGCCGACCAGCCGAACCTGGCACCTGGGCCAGGCCCCTTCCAAGGGGACGAGTTCCAGAGGCTAGAGCCCTGGGGGCGGCTGCCAAGTCTCCTGGGGCGTGTGCTGGGCCCCCGTCAGAGGAGGAAGCAGCCTGCTAAACGGTGTGCCAGGCCTGAGATCTGGAGGCCTCCCACAGCCGGGTCCCTGTCCTGCCCAGGCCCCCCGAGGGAGGACGATGGTCGGGCAGTGGCGAGCGGGGTGGGGCTGGCGCCGAGCCTGCCCTTGGATGCCCCGGGGAAGGGCGCCGGGGGATGGGCTGCCCCTGGCCAGGTCTGAGGGACCGACCCAGCTCGGGGCTGTCGGGGGCAGAGAGAGAACCCCCCTCCGCCCTTTCCCTTCAGGTTCTTAGGGCTGGCCAAATCCTTCCCAAGACAGCTTGTCTGGAGAAAATCAGACCCAGCTGAAGAACATGTGTCCATGGGGGAAACCCGGGAAACTGAGTCTCCCCACACAATAGCAGAGATTCTCATCTTGCATCCTCTCCTGAGCTAATGACAAAGGTGGATGTCCCGGGTGGGTGGGCCTGTGGAATGGGAGAGGGGAGGAAGTCTATTGTCATGCAGAGGGACATGGAAAGACTTGTCTGAAGCTTATCCCCTGCACTGGGGTCAGGTCGGGAAGGGACGGCACAGAGGTGAGCAGGAACCCACCGGCCTCTCTGTTGTGGGGCTGGCCCCGGGGCAGGCGTGGGGGTGATGGCTGGAAGTGGGATGGCGCGTGAGTTGGCACCAGCCAGCGGTGGAGGCAGAGACTCAGACGTCAGGGATCTCTCTCTCTCTGTCTCTGTCTCTCTCTCTCTCCCTCAGGGAGCTGAGGAGAGTAAGGTGGCGCCCCCTGCCCACCTCGCCTACCTCTCCATGGGCCCTTCTTTCTCTGGCCGCTCCGGGAGCCCTGCGGGCTTGGGTTCAAGCCCCCACACACCGCACAGGCCAAGGGCGCATGCGCGACCGCCGGGGCCTAGGGCTGGCCTCGGGGGGCGGGGGGGTCCTCAGTGAAGGCCCCGCCCTCCCTCCAGGCTCTGACCCAGCTGCAGCTCTTCCATCGCCGCCCTTCTGGACTCGGCTTCAGCTGTCTCCCTCCCCTCCCCCACTCCCACTCAGCTTGCAGGCCGCTTCCCTGCCTTGAAAGCATGGCTCTGGCCCTGAGGGCCACAGACCTACTGGGCTTCAAGCTCAAGGCTCTGCCTGGGCCTGCTGCTTCGGCCAGGGGCTCATTTTTTCCTGGAAAGACAAAGCCATGGCCTCACCCCACGCCTGCACTTTGCCACGGCAGGCAGCCCAGATGTAGGAAAGGCTCTGTGGAGTCAGAAGTGCCGAGACAGGCAGATGGCACCAGAGGGTTTGGGGGCCAGGGCGCAACTGGGCTAGCCCCTCCTCCCGGGAGTCGGGGAGGCCCGGCCTTCCTAGTGCCCGGGCCACGGCTCCGGGGAGAAACCCGCCATGGAGGGCACGCGGGAGGCCCTCTGCCTGAGGTGGCAGGTGTCACGCCAGGGCCACTGCAAGCCTGGCTCGGCTTGCCTGCTTTCTCCAAAGGAGGCTGGCCGACCAGCCGAACCTGGCACCTGGGCCAGTTCCCTTCCAAGGGGACGAGTTCCAGAGGCTAGAGCCCTGGGGGCGGCTGCCAAGTCTCCTGGGGCGTGTGCTGGGCCCCCGTCAGAGGAGGAAGCAGCCTGGTAAACGGTGTGCCAGGCCTGAGATCTGGAGGCCTCCCACAGCCGGGTCCCTGTCCTGCCCAGGCCCCCCGAGGGAGGACGATGGTCGGGCAGTGGCGAGCGGGGTGGGGCTGGCGCCGAGCCTGCCCTTGGATGCCCCGGGGAAGGGCGCCGGGGGATGGGCTGCCCCTGGCCAGGTCTGAGGGACCGACCCAGCTCGGGGCTGTCGGGGGCAGAGAGAGAACCCCCCTCCGCCCTTTCCCTTCAGGTTCTTAGGGCTGGCCAAATCCTTCCCAAGACAGCTTGTCTGGAGAAAATCAGACCCAGCTGAAGAACATGTGTCCATGGGGGAAACCCGGGAAACTGAGTCTCCCCACACAATAGCAGAGATTCTCATCTTGCATCCTCTCCTGAGCTAATGACAAAGGTGGATGTCCCGGGTGGGTGGGCCTGTGGAATAGGAGAGGGGAGGAAGTCTATTGTCATGCAGAGGGACATGGAAAGACTTGTCTGAAGCTTATCCCCTGCACTGGGGTCAGGTCGGGAAGGGACGGCACAGAGGTGAGCAGGAACCCACCGGCCTCTCTGTGGTGGGGCTGGCCCCGGGGCAGGCGTGGGGGTGATGGCTGGAAGTGGGATGGCGCGTGAGTTGGCACCAGCCAGCGGTGGAGGCAGAGACTCAGAGGTCAGGGATCTCTCTCTCTGTCTCTGTCTCTCTCTCTCTCCCTCAGGGAGCTGAGGAGAGTAAGGTGGCGCCCCCTGCCCACCTCGCCTACCTCTCCATGGGCCCTTCTTTCTCTGGCCGCTCCGGGAGCCCTGCGGGCTTGGGTTCAAACCCCCACACACCGCACAGGCCAAGGGCGCATGCGCGACCGCCGGGGCCTAGGGCTGGCCTCGGGGGGCGGGGGGGTCCTCAGTGAAGTCCCCGCCCTCCCTCCAGGCTCTGACCCAGCTGCAGCTCTTCCATCGCCGCCCTTCTGGACTCGTCTTCAGCTGTCTCCCTCCCCTCCCCCACTCCCACTCAGCTTGCAGGCCGCTTCCCTGCCTTGAAAGCATGGCTCTGGCCCTGAGGGCCACAGACCTACTGGGCTTCAAGCTCAAGGCTCTGCCTGGGCCTGCTGCTTCGGCCAGGGGCTCATTTTTTCCTGGAAAGACAAAGCCATGGCCTCACCCCACGCCTGCACTTTGCCACGGCAGGCAGCCCAGATGTAGGAAAGGCTCTGTGGAGTCAGAAGTGCCGAGACAGGCAGATGGCACCAGAGGGTTTGGGGGCCAGGGCGCAACTGGGCTAGCCCCTCCTCCCGGGAGTCGGGGAGGCCCGGCCTTCCTAGTGCCCAGGCCACGGCTCCGGGGAGAAACCCGCCATGGAGGGCACGCGGGAGGCCCTCTGCCTGAGGTGGCAGGTGTCACGCCAGGGCCACTGCAAGCCTGGCTCGGCTTGCCTGCTTTCTCCAAAGGAGGCTGGCCGACCAGCCGAACCTGGCACCTGGGCCAGGCCCCTTCCAAGGGGACGAGTTCCAGAGGCTAGAGCCCTGGGGGCGGCTGCCAAGTCTCCTGGGGCGTGTGCTGGGCCCCCGTCAGAGGAGGAAGCAGCCTGCTAAACGGTGTGCCAGGCCTGAGATCTGGAGGCCTCCCACAGCCGGGTCCCTGTCCTGCCCAGGCCCCCCGAGGGAGGACGATGGTCGGGCAGTGGCGAGCGGGGTGGGGCTGGCGCCGAGCCTGCCCTTGGATGCCCCGGGGAAGGGCGCCGGGGATGGGCTGCCCCTGGCCAGGTCTGAGGGACCGACCCAGCTCGGGGCTGTCGGGGGCAGAGAGAGAACCCCCCTCCGCCCTTTCCCTTCAGGTTCTTAGGGCTGGCCAAATCCTTCCCAAGACAGCTTGTCTGGAGAAAATCAGACCCAGCTGAAGAACATGTGTCCATGGGGGAAACCCGGGAAACTGAGTCTCCCCACACAATAGCAGAGATTCTCATCTTGCATCCTCTCCTGAGCTAATGACAAAGGTGGATGTCCCGGGTGGGTGGGCCTGTGGAATAGGAGAGGGGAGGAAGTCTATTGTCATGCAGAGGGACATGGAAAGACTTGTCTGAAGCTTATCCCCTGCACTGGGGTCAGGTCGGGAAGGGACGGCACAGAGGTGAGCAGGAACCCACCGGCCTCTCTGTGGTGGGGCTGGCCCCGGGGCAGGCGTGGGGGTGATGGCTGGAAGTGGGATGGCGCGTGAGTTGGCACCAGCCAGCGGTGGAGGCAGAGACTCAGAGGTCAGGGATCTCTCTCTCTGTCTCTGTCTCTCTCTCTCTCCCTCAGGGAGCTGAGGAGAGTAAGGTGGCGCCCCCTGCCCACCTCGCCTACCTCTCCATGGGCCCTTCTTTCTCTGGCCGCTCCGGGAGCCCTGCGGGCTTGGGTTCAACCCCCCACACACCGCACAGGCCAAGGGCGCATGCGCGACCGCCGGGGCCTAGGGCTGGCCTCGGGGGGCGGGGGGGTCCTCAGTGAAGTCCCCGCCCTCCCTCCAGGCTCTGACCCAGCTGCAGCTCTTCCATCGCCGCCCTTCTGGACTCGGCTTCAGCTGTCTCCCTCCCCTCCCCCACTCCCACTCAGCTTGCAGGCCGCTTCCCTGCCTTGAAAGCATGGCTCTGGCCCTGAGGGCCACAGACCTACTGGGCTTCAAGCTCAAGGCTCTGCCTGGGCCTGCTGCTTCGGCCAGGGGCTCATTTTTTCCTGGAAAGACAAAGCCATGGCCTCACCCCACGCCTGCACTTTGCCACGGCAGGCAGCCCAGATGTAGGAAAGGCTCTGTGGAGTCAGAAGTGCCGAGACAGGCAGATGGCACCAGAGGGTTTGGGGGCCAGGGCGCAACTGGGCTAGCCCCTCCTCCCGGGAGTCGGGGAGGCCCGGCCTTCCTAGTGCCCAGGCCACGGCTCCGGGGAGAAACCCGCCATGGAGGGCACGCGGGAGGCCCTCTGCCTGAGGTGGCAGGTGTCACGCCAGGGCCACTGCAAGCCTGGCTCGGCTTGCCTGCTTTCTCCAAAGGAGGCTGGCCGACCAGCCGAACCTGGCACCTGGGCCAGGCCCCTTCCAAGGGGACGAGTTCCAGAGGCTAGAGCCCTGGGGGCGGCTGCCAAGTCTCCTGGGGCGTGTGCTGGGCCCCCGTCAGAGGAGGAAGCAGCCTGGTAAACGGTGTGCCAGGCCTGAGATCTGGAGGCCTCCCACAGCCGGGTCCCTGTCCTGCCCAGGCCCCCCGAGGGAGGACGATGGTCGGGCAGTGGCGAGCGGGGTGGGGCTGGCGCCGAGCCTGCCCTTGGATGCCCCGGGGAAGGGCGCCGGGGGATGGGCTGCCCCTGGCCAGGTCTGAGGGACCGACCCAGCTCGGGGCTGTCGGGGGCAGAGAGAGAACCCCCCTCCGCCCTTTCCCTTCAGGTTCTTAGGGCTGGCCAAATCCTTCCCAAGACAGCTTGTCTGGAGAAAATCAGACCCAGCTGAAGAACATGTGTCCATGGGGGAAACCCGGGAAACTGAGTCTCCCCACACAATAGCAGAGATTCTCATCTTGCATCCTCTCCTGAGCTAATGACAAAGGTGGATGTCCCGGGTGGGTGGGCCTGTGGAATGGGAGAGGGGAGGAAGTCTATTGTCATGCAGAGGGACATGGAAAGACTTGTCTGAAGCTTATCCCCTGCACTGGGGTCAGGTCGGGAAGGGACGGCACAGAGGTGAGCAGGAACCAACCGGCCTCTCTGTGGTGGGGCTGGCCCCGGGGCAGGCGTGGGGGTGATGGCTGGAAGTGGGATGGCGCGTGAGTTGGCACCAGCCAGCGGTGGAGGCAGAGACTCAGAGGTCAGGGATCTCTCTCTCTGTCTCTGTCTCTCTCTCTCTCCCTCAGGGAGCTGAGGAGAGTAAGGTGGCGCCCCCTGCCCACCTCGCCTACCTCTCCATGGGCCCTTCTTTCTCTGGCCGCTCCGGGAGCCCTGCGGGCTTGGGTTCAACCCCCCACACACCGCACAGGCCAAGGGCGCATGCGCGACCGCCGGGGCCTAGGGCTGGCCTCGGGGGGCGGGGGGGTCCTCAGTGAAGTCCCCGCCCTCCCTCCAGGCTCTGACCCAGCTGCAGCTCTTCCATCGCCGCCCTTCTGGACTCGGCTTCAGCTGTCTCCCTCCCCTCCCCCACTCCCACTCAGCTTGCAGGCCGCTTCCCTGCCTTGAAAGCATGGCTCTGGCCCTGAGGGCCACAGACCTACTGGGCTTCAAGCTCAAGGCTCTGCCTGGGCCTGCTGCTTCGGCCAGGGGCTCATTTTTTCCTGGAAAGACAAAGCCATGGCCTCACCCCACGCCTGCACTTTGCCACGGCAGGCAGCCCAGATGTAGGAAAGGCTCTGTGGAGTCAGAAGTGCCGAGACAGGCAGATGGCACCAGAGGGTTTGGGGGCCAGGGCGCAACTGGGCTAGCCCCTCCTCGCGGGAGTCGGGGAGGCCCGGCCTTCCTAGTGCCCAGGCCACGGCTCCGGGGAGAAACCCGCCATGGAGGGCACGCGGGAGGCCCTCTGCCTGAGGTGGCAGGTGTCACGCCAGGGCCACTGCAAGCCTGGCTCGGCTTGCCTGCTTTCTCCAAAGGAGGCTGGCCGACCAGCCGAACCTGGCACCTGGGCCAGGCCCCTTCCAAGGGGACGAGTTCCAGAGGATAGAGCCCTGGGGGCGGCTGCCAAGTCTCCTGGGGCGTGTGCTGGGCCCCCGTCAGAGGAGGAAGCAGCCTGGTAAACGGTGTGCCAGGCCTGAGATCTGGAGGCCTCCCACAGCCGGGTCCCTGTCCTGCCCAGGCCCCCCGAGGGAGGACGATGGTCGGGCAGTGGCGAGCGGGGTGGGGCTGGCGCCGAGCCTGCCCTTGGATGCCCCGGGGAAGGGCGCCGGGGGATGGGCTGCCCCTGGCCAGGTCTGAGGGACCGACCCAGCTCGGGGCTGTCGGGGGCAGAGAGAGAACCCCCCTCCGCCCTTTCCCTTCAGGTTCTTAGGGCTGGCCAAATCCTTCCCAAGACAGCTTGTCTGGAGAAAATCAGACCCAGCTGAAGAACATGTGTCCATGGGGGAAACCCGGGAAACTGAGTCTCCCCACACAATAGCAGAGATTCTCATCTTGCATCCTCTCCTGAGCTAATGACAAAGGTGGATGTCCCGGGTGGGTGGGCCTGTGGAATGGGAGAGGGGAGGAAGTCTATTGTCATGCAGAGGGACATGGAAAGACTTGTCTGAAGCTTATCCCCTGCACTGGGGTCAGGTCGGGAAGGGACGGCACAGAGGTGAGCAGGAACCAACCGGCCTCTCTGTGGTGGGGCTGGCCCCGGGGCAGGCGTGGGGGTGATGGCTGGAAGTGGGATGGCGCGTGAGTTGGCACCAGCCAGCGGTGGAGGCAGAGACTCAGAGGTCAGGGATCTCTCTCTCTGTCTCTGTCTCTCTCTCTCTCCCTCAGGGAGCTGAGGAGAGTAAGGTGGCGCCCCCTGCCCACCTCGCCTACCTCTCCATGGGCCCTTCTTTCTCTGGCCGCTCCGGGAGCCCTGCGGGCTTGGGTTCAACCCCCCACACACCGCACAGGCCAAGGGCGCATGCGCGACCGCCGGGGCCTAGGGCTGGCCTCGGGGGGCGGGGGGTCCTCAGTGAAGTCCCCGCCCTCCCTCCAGGCTCTGACCCAGCTGCAGCTCTTCCATCGCCGCCCTTCTGGACTCGGCTTCAGCTGTCTCCCTCCCCTCCCCCACTCCCACTCAGCTTGCAGGCCGCTTCCCTGCCTTGAAAGCATGGCTCTGGCCCTGAGGGCCACAGACCTACTGGGCTTCAAGCTCAAGGCTCTGCCTGGGCCTGCTGCTTCGGCCAGGGGCTCATTTTTTCCTGGAAAGACAAAGCCATGGCCTCACCCCACGCCTGCACTTTGCCACGGCAGGCAGCCCAGATGTAGGAAAGGCTCTGTGGAGTCAGAAGTGCCGAGACAGGCAGATGGCACCAGAGGGTTTGGGGGCCAGGGCGCAACTGGGCTAGCCCCTCCTCCCGGGAGTCGGGGAGGCCCGGCCTTCCTAGTGCCCAGGCCACGGCTCCGGGGAGAAACCCGCCATGGAGGGCACGCGGGAGGCCCTCTGCCTGAGGTGGCAGGTGTCACGCCAGGGCCACTGCAAGCCTGGCTCGGCTTGCCTGCTTTCTCCAAAGGAGGCTGGCCGACCAGCCGAACCTGGCACCTGGGCCAGGCCCCTTCCAAGGGGACGAGTTCCAGAGGCTAGAGCCCTGGGGGCGGCTGCCAAGTCTCCTGGGGCGTGTGCTGGGCCCCCGTCAGAGGAGGAAGCAGCCTGCTAAACGGTGTGCCAGGCCTGAGATCTGGAGGCCTCCCACAGCCGGGTCCCTGTCCTGCCCAGGCCCCCCGAGGGAGGACGATGGTCGGGCAGTGGCGAGCGGGGTGGGGCTGGCGCCGAGCCTGCCCTTGGATGCCCCGGGGAAGGGCGCCGGGGGATGGGCTGCCCCTGGCCAGGTCTGAGGGACCGACCCAGCTCGGGGCTGTCGGGGGCAGAGAGAGAACCCCCCTCCGCCCTTTCCCTTCAGGTTCTTAGGGCTGGCCAAATCCTTCCCAAGACAGCTTGTCTGGAGAAAATCAGACCCAGCTGAAGAACATGTGTCCATGGGGGAAACCCGGGAAACTGAGTCTCCCCACACAATAGCAGAGATTCTCATCTTGCATCCTCTCCTGAGCTAATGACAAAGGTGGATGTCCCGGGTGGGTGGGCCTGTGGAATGGGAGAGGGGAGGAAGTCTATTGTCATGCAGAGGGACATGGAAAGACTTGTCTGAAGCTTATCCCCTGCACTGGGGTCAGGTCGGGAAGGGACGGCACAGAGGTGAGCAGGAACCAACCGGCCTCTCTGTGGTGGGGCTGGCCCCGGGGCAGGCGTGGGGGTGATGGCTGGAAGTGGGATGGCGCGTGAGTTGGCACCAGCCAGCGGTGGAGGCAGAGACTCAGAGGTCAGGGATCTCTCTCTCTGTCTCTGTCTCTCTCTCTCTCCCTCAGGGAGCTGAGGAGAGTAAGGTGGCGCCCCCTGCCCACCTCGCCTACCTCTCCATGGGCCCTTCTTTCTCTGGCCGCTCCGGGAGCCCTGCGGGCTTGGGTTCAACCCCCCACACACCGCACAGGCCAAGGGCGCATGCGCGACCGCCGGGGCCTAGGGCTGGCCTCGGGGGGCGGGGGGGTCCTCAGTGAAGTCCCCGCCCTCCCTCCAGGCTCTGACCCAGCTGCAGCTCTTCCATCGCCGCCCTTCTGGACTCGGCTTCAGCTGTCTCCCTCCCCTCCCCCACTCCCACTCAGCTTGCAGGCCGCTTCCCTGCCTTGAAAGCATGGCTCTGGCCCTGAGGGCCACAGACCTACTGGGCTTCAAGCTCAAGGCTCTGCCTGGGCCTGCTGCTTCGGCCAGGGGCTCATTTTTTCCTGGAAAGACAAAGCCATGGCCTCACCCCACGCCTGCACTTTGCCACGGCAGGCAGCCCAGATGTAGGAAAGGCTCTGTGGAGTCAGAAGTGCCGAGACAGGCAGATGGCACCAGAGGGTTTGGGGGCCAGGGCGCAACTGGGCTAGCCCCTCCTCGCGGGAGTCGGGGAGGCCCGGCCTTCCTAGTGCCCAGGCCACGGCTCCGGGGAGAAACCCGCCATGGAGGGCACGCGGGAGGCCCTCTGCCTGAGGTGGCAGGTGTCACGCCAGGGCCACTGCAAGCCTGGCTCGGCTTGCCTGCTTTCTCCAAAGGAGGCTGGCCGACCAGCCGAACCTGGCACCTGGGCCAGGCCCCTTCCAAGGGGACGAGTTCCAGAGGATAGAGCCCTGGGGGCGGCTGCCAAGTCTCCTGGGGCGTGTGCTGGGCCCCCGTCAGAGGAGGAAGCAGCCTGCTAAACGGTGTGCCAGGCCTGAGATCTGGAGGCCTCCCACAGCCGGGTCCCTGTCCTGCCCAGGCCCCCCGAGGGAGGACGATGGTCGGGCAGTGGCGAGCGGGGTGGGGCTGGCGCCGAGCCTGCCCTTGGATGCCCCGGGGAAGGGCGCCGGGGGATGGGCTGCCCCTGGCCAGGTCTGAGGGACCGACCCAGCTCGGGGCTGTCGGGGGCAGAGAGAGAACCCCCCTCCGCCCTTTCCCTTCAGGTTCTTAGGGCTGGCCAAATCCTTCCCAAGACAGCTTGTCTGGAGAAAATCAGACCCAGCTGAAGAACATGTGTCCATGGGGGAAACCCGGGAAACTGAGTCTCCCCACACAATAGCAGAGATTCTCATCTTGCATCCTCTCCTGAGCTAATGACAAAGGTGGATGTCCCGGGTGGGTGGGCCTGTGGAATGGGAGAGGGGAGGAAGTCTATTGTCATGCAGAGGGACATGGAAAGACTTGTCTGAAGCTTATCCCCTGCACTGGGGTCAGGTCGGGAAGGGACGGCACAGAGGTGAGCAGGAACCAACCGGCCTCTCTGTGGTGGGGCTGGCCCCGGGGCAGGCGTGGGGGTGATGGCTGGAAGTGGGATGGCGCGTGAGTTGGCACCAGCCAGCGGTGGAGGCAGAGACTCAGAGGTCAGGGATCTCTCTCTCTGTCTCTGTCTCTCTCTCTCTCCCTCAGGGAGCTGAGGAGAGTAAGGTGGCGCCCCCTGCCCACCTCGCCTACCTCTCCATGGGCCCTTCTTTCTCTGGCCGCTCCGGGAGCCCTGCGGGCTTGGGTTCAACCCCCCACACACCGCACAGGCCAAGGGCGCATGCGCGACCGCCGGGGCCTAGGGCTGGCCTCGGGGGGCGGGGGGGTCCTCAGTGAAGTCCCCGCCCTCCCTCCAGGCTCTGACCCAGCTGCAGCTCTTCCATCGCCGCCCTTCTGGACTCGGCTTCAGCTGTCTCCCTCCCCTCCCCCACTCCCACTCAGCTTGCAGGCCGCTTCCCTGCCTTGAAAGCATGGCTCTGGCCCTGAGGGCCACAGACCTACTGGGCTTCAAGCTCAAGGCTCTGCCTGGGCCTGCTGCTTCGGCCAGGGGCTCATTTTTTCCTGGAAAGACAAAGCCATGGCCTCACCCCCACGCCTGCACTTTGCCACGGCAGGCAGCCCAGATGTAGGAAAGGCTCTGTGGAGTCAGAAGTGCCGAGACAGGCAGATGGCACCAGAGGGTTTGGGGGCCAGGGCGCAACTGGGCTAGCCCCTCCTCCCGGGAGTCGGGGAGGCCCGGCCTTCCTAGTGCCCAGGCCACGGCTCCGGGGAGAAACCCGCCATGGAGGGCACGCGGGAGGCCCTCTGCCTGAGGTGGCAGGTGTCACGCCAGGGCCACTGCAAGCCTGGCTCGGCTTGCCTGCTTTCTCCAAAGGAGGCTGGCCGACCAGCCGAACCTGGCACCTGGGCCAGGCCCCTTCCAAGGGGACGAGTTCCAGAGGCTAGAGCCCTGGGGGCGGCTGCCAAGTCTCCTGGGGCGTGTGCTGGGCCCCCGTCAGAGGAGGAAGCAGCCTGCTAAACGGTGTGCCAGGCCTGAGATCTGGAGGCCTCCCACAGCCGGGTCCCTGTCCTGCCCAGGCCCCCCGAGGGAGGACGATGGTCGGGCAGTGGCGAGCGGGGTGGGGCTGGCGCCGAGCCTGCCCTTGGATGCCCCGGGGAAGGGCGCCGGGGGATGGGCTGCCACTGGCCAGGTCTGAGGGACCGACCCAGCTCGGGACCCAGCTCGGGGCTGTCGGGGGCAGAGAGAGAACCCCCCTCCGCCCTTTCCCTTCAGGTTCTTAGGGCTGGCCAAATCCTTCCCAAGACAGCTTGTCTGGAGAAAATCAGACCCAGCTGAAGAACATGTGTCCATGGGGGAAACCCGGGAAACTGAGTCTCCCCACACAATAGCA